>NC_137883.1:12430621-12603121 GCF_963924005.1 Protomyctophum bolini
AACAATCTGCAAAAAAGGGTTCTAAAATGCATTTTCTAACCGCACTATTATAATAAGCCACTATCCTGGAAACGCCATATTTTCACAGCCTAGCATGTCTAGTCTAACTAGAGTCTATAGGTAGGTAGACATGCTGGGCTATAAAAAGTCTAGGTCCTAGAGACCCTGCTTTTGTGCTGTAGTCTTCTTATGTAATGTTTGAAAACATAATCAAACACTTTGAGCCAGAGTTTGAAACAATAATGTCCTCTCTGCTTTTAACCCCAGACCATGTCTCTTGAAGACAACAGCAACCACTCCTTCCACAACAACACACCGTGGTGGATCAATGAGTGCACCCTCCACCTCAACAGGGACGGCCGGCGCATTGCACTCTTCCTCCTCTACCTGTTCTTCTTCACGGTGGGCCTGTTGGAGAACGTTGTGGTCGTCTGGGTCAACTGGCGCCGGCGCCACTCGGCCAACGGGGTCCTCTTCTGCATCATCAACATGAGCCTATCGGACCTCATGATAATCATGATCTTGCCCTTCTCCATGATGGAGGTGACCATGGAGCATGTGTGGCTGTGGGGCCGCTTCCTCTGCAAGGCAACCGCCTTCATCTACGGGGTCAACTTCTACAGCAGCACCTTCTTCCTGGCCTTCATGACCCTGGAGCGTTACTTATCCCTGACCAGGCCTTCATCTGCCACCTGCTTCCCTGTGGTGGGCCGGCGCCGCTGGTTGCTCTGCGGAGGCCTGTGGCTGCTATCCTTCGCCCTGGCACTGTTGGAGAACGTTCATGTGGACCTCGTGGAATGGGATGAACCGGGCTGCTACATGATGCCTGAGAACAATACCATGGAGTGGTTTATTTTTATTGATTTATTCAATCTTTCTGTCCAGTTCCTGGGCCCTGCGGCCGTCATCATCACCTTCAACATCCTCATAGCTCGCGCGGTTCGCACGGCTCCGGATGTGCAGGGCCGACGAGATGTGTGGCTGGTGCATGTTTACTCATTGGTGTTTGTGGTGTGCTGGATGCCATATCACCTAGTGAATGTCCTGCTACTCATAGAATTCTTAATCCCCATCTCATACGGCCCCTTTTATTTTTTTAGCTGTAATACAGTAATGGTGCTCCAAAACTCACACACCGTGATGCTGTGCCTGACGCTCTTCCACTGCATCGCCAACCCCATTCTCTACAACTTCCTCAGCAAGAGTTTCCGTAACAACCTGATCAATACTGTGCGGAACTACCTACCTATAGAGGCGGCAGATGTTCAGATGGGACCAGGGTCCCAGCCTAACACGGCTGACACAGGGGGTAAAGTTGCCGGGAAGCAGCAGATGATAAGCGACATGAGTACCAGTCACTCGGATGTTGAATCATAAGAAATCTAGTGATTTTATCTAGTAACAAATATGCAAAAACACAGTTTCCAAGACATTCCCGGCCTAAATGATGAAAACCAGTGGAAGTGAAAGTAAAATTCTGTGGTAATTTGAAGCCATGTGTTGTCTTTGATGCCTAGGAAAGTCTGATTATACACTTTATTATCAGACTTTGGTCTTATTTCTTTTTTTCTTTCTTCTTTCTTTTTGTCTTCTTTCAAAGATGCATTGTGCTGTTTCTTATGTACGAATGATGGCCTCATCAAAACCTTCCAATTATAATACACTTCATGTTTTTCTTTTCATTTAACACAGAGTTCAAACAGTTCAAACAGTAACAGCCAGGATCTTATAGCGGAAATTAATTGTAATAACAAAGAATATATGTACACAGATCTGCTGTTGGACCAGTGCAAGATAAGACCTTTTTAGTATTTATCCATTTGCAAATGTGGAAATGTTGGATTATAATTGCTGTTTTTGACTACATAATCACTAAACCGATTAAAATTAACGTACAGGGCTCTTTCAGCTGCTGCAAAATAACCTCAATGTTATCTATTTTAACTAGGAAATGTAAGTAACAATTTGCTGTAGTTGCAGTACACTATCTCCATTGTTGCTTTGGGAGGAAGTCCAAGCTGATCCTGTGACTTCCATTTCAGCCTGCCAGGGGTGAGTTTCTTTCCACCTCCAACAATGTGGACTTGGTGATAAGAAGAGGGAGAAAGGGGACAAGACAAGAGTTTGGCTGTGTGTCTAAACCAATACAATGTCCAGTCCAATACAATACTTCAAATTCATAACTGAAATTCTGATGATGAATGGAATTTTGCTGGTGGTTGACAAGGTGTGAACTATCCTCAGCCAAAGATATACAGTAAGGGGGGGGGGTTGACACTATGGTCCCGGATGCGCACTCGGGACCACTTGGCACATGTTGTGGTAGTGTGAATGCTGCGTATACCGTTCCCGGGAGCGGATCACCCAACCATTCCCAGGACCGCATCAGGAACCGATTGAGGTGTACTCGGATACAGATCCATGCAATGTGAAAGCATTGTAAATTTGATGCTTCTATCTTTCAGCTGCTGTACAACACATGCTTGCCTGTATCATGCAATAAAATAACCTCAATGTTATCCAATGTTACAAACATGCCTATAACAAATCGATGCAGTGTCCAGTCCAGTACTATTTTTGACATGTGAAGTCTGGCTATGCTGTTTGTCTTATAACATGAAAATAAAGAATAAATCACAATCTCACAATCTGAAGCATCAATATTTCAAGACATTTACTGGTTAACTGCACCAATATCTCAATTAAAAGCATTGGATGCTACTTGGCCTGCACCTTACTGCAGCAGAAGTATGTATATTTTTGTCCCAGACATTAAATGCTAAAGCTAAACCCTTATGAGACCACAATAAAGGCAACAATGTGTCACAGCACATGCAAATTATGCCTCATTTCCACTAGATGGCACTGGTTAGCCATAAGCAGCAGACCATTCCATTTTGTAAGTCTAATTTTCCTGTTATTTGAAAATCCGAATTAGAGCATTTTAATGCATTTAATTTTAAATAAAACTTAAATAAGTTCAACATTTCTCAGACCGAGCTGAAAGAGAGATGAAGCAGGACACTAGTAGTAGTCACACTATGACATTATGTTGCAGATTAAACTTTTTCAGATTTGTTTGACAGCACTAGCATCAGTGTTCAGATAGTTAACCACTTAATTCCCCAATATAGAAAACTTGACCTTGGCTGAGTGGCTCATGTACTTGGATAGTTGGATTGTTCTTTTCGCCTCTTACACCAAATCTCTTTGCATAAAATAGCTCATACACAAACTCACAACATGTGACGTACGTGATCCATCTAATGTGTTGCAAAGTTGTAGATCGGCTATTTTTGGTGAATATTCCAGGTTCAATTGTTCAAGTGTTAAATGAAAAAAAGTTCCTATCACACAAAGATTGTATTGGCACCTTCCCGATAGTAGGCCTACTTCTGAGGAGTGAGGACCCACTAGGCTAGGGGAACTGGATCCCCTGTTGAAGACCCAACATGGTCTAAAACGTAATGATGCCAGGATTCCTTTTTGTTAATGGAGGATTTTCATTCATTATCATCTTTGTATGTTGTATTTTGTAGTTTTTTTGCCTTACATTTGCAGCATGGTGGAAAGCCCATAAGCCAAATATCCTTGATACAATAAGAAAATAAATTTGACAATAAAGATGACCTTGCCTTTGACCTTGACAACATTATCATTTAGTATTTATATTTCATGGTCACTTTCTTTCTTTTACCAACACATGTCAAATCGAAGATAAACCCAGCAGCTTTTTGTATTAAACCCACTTAAATGCAGAGTTTATAGGCTAAGCTCCTTCACTGACTAGGAAAATACCAAATATAATGTAGCATATTCTAAGGTTTTGATATATTACAGAAGTGGGGCCTATATACTTCAGAAATAAATTAAATGTATGCTACTCCTATTTTTGCAACGCCAATATAAGATGCCATTCAATAATAATTGACAATTCAGAGGAAAAACACCTGGCTGCCGTGCAGAGCAACGCCAGAGAGGCAAACCGCAACACACTTGTAGCATCTCTGTGAATCAAAGATCGTATTGTATTCAGACCCATGCAGCCCCTCCATGCAGCCCCTCCGCCCCGCACACAAGGGTCTGTCTGTCTTTCCTTCCAAGTGTTTTTGTGTATTGGGAAAAGTTGCATAGCCTTTGCTTAATGGCAATCACCTTTTGAACTCACACTCGCAATCCACAGAGAAAAGAGAATCCCGCTCGCTCAGCATAAAAAAAGCTAAACAAAACACTGTAGCCTAATTATAATCAATTTACAAAACAAACTAGTAGGATGGATGCCACGAATATTACAGAATTATTTCATTGCATTATTCTCTTGTCTCATGACTCATTTTTAAACAAGACATTCAATAAGCAAACTGAAGTGCAACAAGCAGGATCAGTAAAGCAACTTACAGTATTTTTGTAGCTGCAACATTCGTAACTCTGATTGAGATTGTACAAATGTAACCAAAATGGACCCCATTTGGCATTTGCACAATCTCGGACTAGTTTAGTTGTCTCTGGGAGTGGGAAGGGAACTTGATCTGCTCGCTACCTTGGTTACTTGCAATGCACACACGCCCACCCTGCGGCCACCCCCTCCTGATCTTTGTGCAAAGTGTTCGGTGATTCACACACACAGCCCGGCCGGCCCCAGAGGTTTGAATCCCCCCGTCCACAGCCGCCATGCTGCGCTGAGCCGACTCAGCCGAGCGACAAACCAAACTTGTCACGCTCCTCCTTGCTTGCAGTGCACAGAACTTAAACTCATCTCTTTACGGCGACACAAAGAGGATATCTCTCACCGGGTGAGTGCGATTGTTCGTGTGTTTCTTCGGTGTGTGTGTGAATGAATGCACCGTTTAATAGCCGGGCCGTCTGTAGTTAAAAGCAAACTCTGAACTGTTTCATTTATTCAAGTTGGTCCTTTTGGTTTACTCCTGGTTTACTCCTGGTTGCTCCGCCGGTGGGACAGGACAGGCGTGCTCTCGCACAGTGCGACTGGTTTGCAGACTTCGATCTCAGTTGCTGTTGCACTTGTTGTTGCTCTGTACTTTAGAGTCTATGGTCTAGACTAGAGAAACATCAAACAGGTATCATAGCTACAGTTTAAAATAGTCGAGACGATAATGCGTTTTAACATTACGGTCTACTTATGAGACCCAGAGAGATAATAATTTTATAATTGACTGGGGTTTGCTAAAACTTTGCTCGTGGTGGCGGTATGTTGCGCTCACTCTCAAACTAAAAGTTTTACTGCAGTTGCTGTCAGTCATTCCGTGTCCTTGAAGCTTGTTGTTGGAATCATTCCTGAACAGTTTGTCTCACGACCACGATCGCACGGCTGTCTAAATACCAGACTGGCACTCAGAGGTCATTGAGGGGCTTCTACCCTTGGCACGCATAAATAAAGGGCGCTCTTTCATTGCAACAACAAAAGACCTTTATTGAAATGAGTGAAGAGCCTATCCACCTAACCACAGTTTATATGGGGGGTTGTTTGGAGAACGGGAGCTGCAGGCAGGCAGCAAGAGCACCTGTATGGCTGGCTGTCTACCTTTTTGGTCTCATAAGTCCACCCTCGCTTCTCCCAGTGCCAACTGCCAAGGCATTTGGAAAATGTAGCCTACTAGTAAATCAGAGAGCATGGGGGCTGGTCAATATGATATGAGACTACATATTGGGATTTTGGATATGGCATAAGTGTTGTCTTTTCCTGTTTTTAATCACGCCCTATTTTATAGGTACTGATGGAAATCATATTAAAAACTAAATAGCCGACTTACAAGCTCACAATGTGTTGTGAGCTTGTAGATCTGCTTTTAAACATACGATTATCATCGTCACAATATTGATATTGAGTTTAACATTAATTTTAAAAATATTGTGACAACTGATTTTGCCCAGATCACCCTACCATGATATTTGAGATGTGGGCAATAATGTGTTTCTTAGGTCAGGGTTTTACGAATAAACCTTCATCTGTGTGTGTGCATGTCTAGTGTGTGTAAATCAACCTGAAGCTGTAGTGTAAGATTAGCCGCAATTTGCAACTCTAGATTTTTTTTACAATTGGCTGAATCTAGAGTTGCAATAACCTCCATCGACTTCCTATGCATTGTTTTGGTTTTGCATTGGTTTGTGACCTCCTGGTCTTAAATTACGTTAAACTCACCAACACTGCAGCTGTAGTCCAAGCTTGAATTATCCTCTTTCGATCTGGTGTCGCTTGTTTATCATAAAAGTCCCCCGTAAAGATGTTATGAGCTACTTTCTGTCCAAAATATTCCAAGAGTGACAATATCGAGCCGCCATTTTGATTTTTGCAACGTGCCATAAAACAAGATGTGAGGGGGAGCGCTTGTTTAATAGAATCTTACCTGCGCAGGTAAGACACCCAAAGAAGAGGCCGACGCCCTAGGGAGGGAGGGACGCTATTAAACAAGCACTCCCCCTCACATCTTGTTTTATGGCACGTTGCAAAAATCAAAATGGCAGCTCGATATTGTCACTCTTGGAATATTTTGGACAGAAAGTAGCTCATAACATCTTTACGGGGGACTTTTATGATAAACAAGCGACACCAGATCGAAAGAGGATAATTCAAGCTTGGACTACAGCTGCAATGTTGGTGAGTTTAACGTAATTTAAGACCAGGAGGTCACAAACCAATGCAAAACCAAAACAATGCATAGGAAGTCGATGGAGGTTATTGCAACTCTAGATTTCAACCAATTGTAAAAAAAATCTAGAGTTGCAAATTGCGGCTAGTGTAAGATCTGAATTGGGAGGAATTAGAAGTTCTTCACCTCATTCCAACTTGCCCTCTGTCCCAAAGAGGGCAGTTAATGGCTCTCAGCCACCGTAGCTAGGCTAAGTTCTCTATTCATTCTGCTTTCTTTCTGCCTAGCTTTCTTTTCCCTCTCAAGTTCACCTCCCTCTCAAATTAGGGACACTATTTTGAGAAGCTAAGGGTTGTGTTGAATCATCGGTGGTGGAGATATTGTCTGACAAGTCTTATTTTGCTGTTTTGCTGTAGGTTAGACATCGGATGATGACTGTGATGCATTTAAAAACGCACTTGTTGTCGTCATGCCATTATTTAAGCTGATCATGGGCATGCATCGATGAATGACTCATGCGACTTTACTGAGGTTTTTATTTCAGTATTGTAATTTGATTATTTTTTATTTTATGTTCTTTGTCGCGACTCGCAAGGCATCGAGCTTGTCGGTTTTCAGCCCAAAATACTGTTGTCTTAAAGGGACATTTAACCGCTGGAGGAAACTGCAGTCACTCAATATTAATAGTATTTGTAATAGATAACAGTAGCACAATTTGAAATTTGCGCCCTATGGCCAGAAAAAGAATGTCTGTGTGTTTGACTGGATTGCTGAATTCCTACAATGCCCATAATGCTTTAGTGCACTTCCCCTCCTTGAATGGAGAGTGTGACTTTGTAGTCCAGGAAGGAAGTGACTTCAAGTGAGACAGGTTTGGCGTCAATTACATTTTCTAAAAAAACACATTATACACACACACACACACACACACACACACACACACAAACTCCAGGAAAGTGTTTCTTGTGTCCTAAACATTATTTAAATAAGCTCTGGTTGCAAAAGGGGTGAAGTGGCCCTTTAAGGGAAGCGAAGGCGGTGTTCAGGTTCTTATATTTTATCTGCTCTACCAACACACCTGTCCCTGAGCTGTTTGGGTACTGGGTGTACAAAAGAATTTGGTTTACCGTCCAAAAAAAAAGAAGAACAGGTGTACAGGGATAAAAGGAGGATGCCACGTACAGACCCATAGGGGACCCCGGTCAACAAAGTATATATTAAGTGGTTAATGTCTAAAAGCTTATTGTTTTATCATGTAAAGCATATTGAATTGCCTTCTTATTGAAATGTGCTATACAATTTTACTTGCCATGCCTTACATTCATGTTAAATGAATGCATTCCAGCTCCACTACAGATTTAGTTTCCTTATTAAGCAGTGTGGGAGAGTTGGAGACTTGTGAGATATTCAATGTTTCACTTAACTGGAGCTACTTTGTTGTCTAAATCTATTTTCCATTTTCATTAGTGACATTTAAATCCTCCCACTCTTCTACTTCCCTCAACGTGTCACCAAATGCAGGCTATATTTGACTGGCCATCCCTTAGGGCCTCAATAAGTAATTATTCTGCCTCATCAAGTTCGACTGCACAGGTCCTTGGCTGGGTCACATGAGGCATGGGGCAGCTACCAGGACCTTGTCGATATGATGGCTGCCTGGCACTGCAGGACAGCATGCATGCCAGAATCATGTCAGCCAGAGCCCCGGGGGCCTGGATAGCTGGCTAGAACAGGATATTGCTGTGTGATCATTCACCAGCTGGAGACAAATCATTAAACCACTGGATGCGTGCTGTTGAGTTGTAGCAGTCTCTTTGACTTAAGGCTGAATGCTTTTGGTCTTATCACTGAAAACTCAATCCGGAGACATTTTTTCAATTCCTCTTTCTTTTGTTCATGCTGTTTGTGTAAACAACATTTATCTTGATAGATAGTGAAGCTGTGAACAGATGAGCCCTGATTGCGAAGCACTGATTGCATCAAAATGTAATTCTATACACACTTTGTAACATTGTTACAAACACTGGTCTGTGTTTTTGAGCGGTGCCTAACCGCTCCATTACGCAGATGTGTGTATGTCTGACTCTGTGTCTGTATGTCTGAGCACGGACAGCTGCAACACCTCGCCAATACGGCTGGATGGCACTGTTGAGCAGCGTCAAAGACACGCACGCATACACACACGCGCCAGGGAGGAGGGCTAGTAGCGTAGCCGTAGTACATATAGTTGCACCGCTCAGTTCACACAGGTGTGATTTTGTATTGATTTAGCGACTATTAGTCCTTTTTGTGGCTTTCTTTTTTGTCGGGGGAAACGGAATTGAATAGAATGGCACCTTCTATTTTAAGAATGCTAAGCAATACATTAGTTTTAGGCGCCTATAATTAGTTTGCTTCTGTGTTTAATTTGTATTAGTGTCAAAACTATCCTGTGTTAATTGCTGTTCATGTCATTCATTGGAAGCACAGGATTCACATTTAGATTGAATTACTTGGAACACTCCAACCGTACATAGGCACATTAACGCTAGTCGTGCATAGGCACGCAAACCAGAGCTAGACTTTATTCTTCTTGACCGATAATCAATTTAAAATGCGTAGGGAATGGGGTAATTCAGTCAGGAACGGCTTGGTTGAAAAGGAGCTTTGTTTTGAACATGAACTTTGTGTGCAGAAGTGGCACATGTCAGAAGGATTATTTACTTGGCATGCCTTGTTTAGGTCTTGGAGTCTAAGATCTCCCCATGGAATAAAAAAAGCAATGTTGACATTGGTTCAAGGTGTGTGTGTGTGTGTGTGTGTGTGTGTGTGTGTGTGTGTGTGATATCGATATGAATCGATTTGAACATTAATGATGCGACGACATTGATGCACGTTTGTCTGGAACTCTGGATCGGTCAAAATTGCGCCTGACTCGGATGTTGGTTCGATCCCAAAGTTATGAATCAGTCGATTCAACTAACTGCGGGAAAAACACAGATGTACAAGCAAGCCCAAAGCACTGTGCATTGCGATGGGTAGAGAACTTGTAGATCTGCTACTTCCAGCGCAGGACGGGCTCGTGCTTATGACACTCTTAATTATGTGTCAGCAGCGACAACACGAGCATAAGCCACCCGTCAGACGGGATGCACACGCAGATCCGACACAACATTATTGCATAATTGCACACATCTGTTTTTTTAATCCACCCGTCCATCCGATAGCCTTTTAAATCTTATTTCCCATCCACGGGGACAAGCAAAGTGATATCAGCAGCTTCCACCTGATTTGGGTGGTGGTGTTGTTGTCTGACGAGGGTAGCTACTAGCTAGTATAGGAGCTAAAACTATATTTTTTATATTGATATCCAGATTCTGTCCATAATGTGATTAATTGGTTTCAAGGGATAATGACGTCTAGTTTTTCCTGTGCTTACAGGTAATTTAATAAAGAAGACTAATGGATTTGAGGCGATTCGTTACCACGATGGTTTCCTCACAGACTGCACTGCATGACTCTTATTAACCACATGAACCTATTAACCTAGCATCCCTATTCTGGGGTCAAACATACCAGCTGACAACATAGTCTCCCTAGTGTCGGTAACGGCCTTAAACTGAACACTCAGTAATGTACTAGCTGTAACAGTAGTTCTGACTCTGACTATAAAGTACTGTATATGAAGTATAACCATATAGTCTGTGGGTGTGTTTGGAGCTTCTTTGAATGTGAGATATCAGGCGACGCAACGTGATGTAGTCAGTTATTAGTCACAGGTAAGGTAAGTGATAATGATGTGAGCGTCCATGCTGATGCTAATGTTCGGTAAACATTTTGCATGTGACGTGAGTGATATGTATGTAAATATGTATGTAAATCCGGATTGATTTGAATTGGCTTCCTGTCGGTGTTTCTAATGGTTAATCTAAAAGTGATCCCAACAATATCGTTCATACCACTGTCGAACGATTTAGTAGCTGCCCCATGCAACATATTTAATAGTTGTGTGGACCGGCCTTTTGTCCAAACAAGTCGGCCTTTATCCTACAAGTTGCCCCTGTGAGGGTATTTGGCGTCATCGGTCAACTTGCCTGGTATAAAAAAAGTGCAATAAATCTGCAAATGGCTTTTAGAGTGTTTGAACAGTAGCACTGTACCTCCTGCTGTGGAAAACACACTGTAAACAATGTTCTATAGACCAGACACCACACGGCACAATATGGTTCACTCCTTCTCGTTCCATCTGTTGATTTATTCTCTGGATTCTTGATCTAGAGATTCTAGAAGCTCATGGTGCATTGCAATGTGATGTGTTATGAGCTTGTAGCTATTGCCACTATTTGTAAAACGTAGTGAATATATTATGTACGTAGCACAAACGGGATGAACCGAGGCAAATATTTAAATTCAAGTCTGAACACACCTTTACAGTTGACTAGAAAGACTATAGTATAGTGTGTATTCAGTGTAATGTGACTCATAGTGTCAGTGGCCAGTCTGGAACGCTATAACATTTTGAAGTGTTTTATGCCGACCTACAGGCCATTTTGTTCTTGTCATATATAGATCAATGGATCTGACAACCACCTTGATACACAATGTCCTGCCACGCCCTAGCCCCCCCTCCCCCACCCCCTTAGGCAACAACAAGGAGTAATAACATCTGGCTTCAAGCAAAGGCAGATGTAGATAGCTAGTGGTGCATGTGTATGTGCTGTCTGCCCAAATTAATTTCAGCATTCTTGAGATGTCATTGCAATGTTTGTTTGGTCATATTATGACAAATGAGTTGTTCGATATTATAGAGGATAACATATTCTTGGCAATAAGATACCTATTTAAGCCTTCTTTCTTTTTTTGCAATGAAGGCTGTGTTCCTAACGTCATGTCAACATAGAATAGAAATACTGAACTGACTTTCAAGGGTGATGCTGGATTTTATTTCTGTGCTGCAGATGATACCATTTATTCTGAATAGATATATAGGCCTTATATTGCTTTATTGGTCAAAGTAATTGAACTATTATCACTCCATGACACATTGAAAAAAATACACTGCTTGAATGGTTTCAGGGGCTACATTTAAAAATAAAAAGGAGCACATTGGCAATCTGAACTGCAGCCTGCAGATGAGCGAGTGAAATGTTTTGACAGATGTTAGGTGAAAGCCACATCAACCAGACACGCTCAAGAAGATGGTTTTCCTAAAAAAAAGAAGAGAAATGGCTGTCCTTTTGTACAAATATACTGGAATAAATGCTGAAACCACCCCTTGGTGGGTTTTCAGCAGTGGTGGAAAGTAACTAAGTTAAGTACTGTACTTAAGTACAATTTTGAGGTATTTATACTTTACTTAGTATTTCCAATTTCCAGTACTTTTACTTTTACTCCACTACATTTATTCGAAAACTTTAGTTATTTTGTAGATTTTGATTATTATGACAAAACGTACAGTAACCACTTGCCATTTGCAAATAGCCAATCTACAAGCCCACAATGCGTCGGGATTTGACGCATTGTGGTGATGTGGCTATTTTCAAAAGATATTTATACCTTTTTGAAAACTTGAAATGGCACATTCTGCCTGAGTACTTTTACTTTTAGGAATTTAAGTACATTTTGATGCCAAATTGCCAATGCTTTTGTACTTTTACTTAAGTACATTTTGAATTCCGGACTTTTACTTGTAACGGGAGTTGTTCTACATTGCAGTACCACTGGTTTTCAGGATTACTTTCAGAGGGCTGCAATATAACTCCAGATAGATCTCCTCATGAAAACGTAAAGAGAGAATCGTTGAAAAGACGTGTATAAATGAAACCGAATGGAGCCGTGGTTCCATTTGTACACTCTCAGAGTTAAACTGACTTTTGATTTTACAATATAAATTGGGGGTCCCAGAGATGGAAATCCCATTTAAATTGATGGTTTGTCCGTAGCCTAACGCATGTCAAACTGGGGGTCCTTGAAATGAAAATGGTTGAAAATCCCTGCTAGAGCCAGAACCATAAAAATCTTCTCTTACGGGGGGTCCTTGGCATATCTTTTCAAATGGTGGTCCACGGGCAAAAAAGTGTTCATTCTGGGGTCTATGACATGACAAAGTTTGGGGACCACTGGCCGTAGAAAGTGAACTGAAGCGCTGCTGCAGTGCTATTGACAGCATGCTTGATGTGTTGAAGAGCTTCCCAGCAGCATGGCTGTGAGCAGGGAGCTGGAAGGGTATTGTGTGTGTGTGTGTGTGTGTGTGGGGGGGGGGGGGTGGCTAGTCCACATACAGTACATTCTGTTGCCACGGTGCCCACAGCTGACTGGAGGAAAAAAAAGTTCTTATGTGGATCGCTCTGTTTTTATTATTAAGTTCGTTGTTGGAGGCCGTCGTCCAGAGATGGGTTTCCCGGCTTGGCGAAGAGGTTAAAAGGAATTCTAGCTGTGAAGATATAACACGATGATCTTCAGGGGGAATCTTTATTGTACGGAGTTGAAATGATTAACCACATGAACCCTGGCAGCCCCAGTTTTGGCATGGATGTATAGGCAACGTTCTGTTAAAAAAAAACATCTTAAAAAATAACCAGTAGTATAACAGTAGTATAACAAGTATAACATCGCTAATTAGTTGGTAATGTTTCAGGTTCAGTGTTTTTGTTTCTCCTTATGGTGAGAACTCACTCATATCACAGCATCTATGAGGGCATTGCCTAAAAACAAACAAACAAAACCCTGTTCAGAAACGTGTGGACGCTATAGTGCATGTACTGCTTGAATCATAATGTTATGCACAGCAGAAGCTACGTCAGCATCACCTAGGGCTGTAAACGGAGCAAAGGGGTCAGCCGCTCGATCTCCAGTCTGTATCGCCTATTAAATCCCCCAATACAAAAGGCACACACACACACACACACACACACACACACAACCTCAACCATCCCCCCTCGAAACCCCCCCCCCCCCCCCATTCCTCAATTCCCCTCCCCCTCCCCAGGAACTGTGTGCATTGACGCTGTCCAGAGGCGCAGTCTGATGGCTACCATCCTCCTCTGGTCTGGTGACCGGCGACCGCCGTAGCTTTACCGCTGTGACAAGGCAGATGGACTCGCCTTCTTGTCTCAGACGGTTTCACGAGGAGGAGGAGGAGGTGGAAGCATTCTGATGCTGCTGCCATGGGTTTTGGGGAAAAGTGGGCTCTGTGAATGATGCAAGTACTGCCATGTGATTTTCAGCCTTGTCTGCTGCTGTGTTTTTGTTTAGGGCAATTATTTGTTGAGGGGAGCGGGAGAGAAACGGTGAGAGACGGCAGCAGGAGGGATGATGTGAGAAAGGGGAAATGAGAGCGCAAATGAGGAGGGAAGGGGGGTGACAGTCGAGGCTTGGTGGATAATCGTAGACAATTTTTTTATATCAAGAGAAATGTTTGGGGATACATGACACACACGCACTCACTGGGCTGGGTTAAGGGTGCAGCATCTCCAATCCATACCTGGAAGGAATGCCTTTAAACTGACTGACAGAATGGTAAGATTGTTCACATCTTGAACAGCTTGGTGTGTGGATGCCTGGCAGGAGTATACAGAATCTTCCTTTGTTACGGCGCTGACAAAGGGATAACACTTTTGATTGTGTTTAGATTGTGCAGTGCAGAGTGGGCACAGTCTCATGCCTCAAGTGCATGCTATTTTTACTTAAATCCCTCACTTGAATAATTTAGTGTTCTGGTCGATGATGGTGGAATCTCGTCTCTCATGTGAGTAGTACAAGTCTGTGTTTCTGTTGATGACATACAGACATCGTGCAAAACGTTGACTGTTATCGCAAAATAATATTGTCTCTCAATTTCAAGATGTGGGCTACCAACT
This sequence comes from Protomyctophum bolini, assembly GCF_963924005.1. Lineage (NCBI taxonomy): Eukaryota > Metazoa > Chordata > Actinopteri > Myctophiformes > Myctophidae > Protomyctophum > Protomyctophum bolini. Next base: position 12,445,068 of record NC_137883.1, read on the forward strand.
GAGTAATGTAGATGCTTAAAAGAAGAAAATATTCATAAAATATGATGTATAAATTGTTTCTAGTGGGATTCTGCTGGACAGATCCACAAGTTTCTCTCTTGAATTAGCTGTGCCTGGCAGCTTGTAAATCTAGCTTAAGAGGGGAAGTAACGTGTTTAACTACTCCGCTCTCCCAGTGTGAACATTTGTATTTCCCCTTTACAGTACAGTTTGCCTGTGGTTTATGCTCTCATTACCCAGACACTAAAAGAGGAGGAACGTGTATTTTTGTTTGTTTGTGAGCTCAGCTTGCCCTGTCAAAGGACTGATGCTGTCTAATACAAGGGAATATGCAGTAGTAGATGGTTCAAAGTTAGCTGACATGTCATTTTAAGTGCTATTGCTCAACTTCAAAGGTCCTGGTTTTCGTGGTTCCGAGCAGGTCCTGATCCTCAACAGTCTTCTGTCATTCATGTGGCATCTAACTACCACCTACAGAGATGCATCCATGGCTTTGGCTTGTGCCAACACCTTATTATTCACCCTTGGATCCAGTAGTCATTGTGTTTTTAAGTATTAAACCAAGCTCTTCAGTATCTGTACTGCGTGATTGATGTTTATTGTTTAGTGTATGTGGTGGTGGGGAATATGATTTTGATTGGAGAGACAAACGTTTTTTTAGCCCAGTCATGCTTTGCATTCTTTCCACAAGGAAAACACTAAAACACATGACATGCAAACTGCATGGTCTATCTTTCCATATATATAAACGGAAAAGAAAACCTTTACTGTTGCGTCTCTGACCGCATTATGTAAAACTCATGGAATCTTTTGCATATTTCAACCGGTTGTATAAGGAAATGGCATTTGGAAAGTTCTGCGGTAGCCTGCCCTTTTCATGCTAAAGACCTGAGATAAACTCTTTGGCAGAGAATTGGGATGTTTATTGTTGCTTAGTTTTGTAAGCCCCATAATACAGGAATTGCCTACGAAGGCTGCCTTAAGGCAATGATAATGATTTTAATAATGACATCGAACACGGCGCTCTTTATAAGAACAATGCACTTGAATGATACCGGAGGAAATGGGCCTGAATAAAATGTTGAACGTTCTTAGCCGTGCAAAGCTGTGCACAGACTGGCATAAGAGTGATAATGTGTTTGACAGAAGGCACAAGAGAGGGACACGGATGAGACTAGCGGATAAAAGACAAACCGGAAAGCAGGCGAACAGACACAACAGGATAGAGAGATAGCGGAGGTACCAAGTCTACATGGGGGGTTCAGTCTCTACCCAGACAGACTGCCTGTGGCTGCAAGTGACTGTCTGGGATGGGGGCCTGCTTGCCAGTTGCCACGCCCTCTCTGGAGACTTTAGGCATGATTTTGCCTATTATTTTCACTATTTTTGTACAACAAACAAAAATTTGAGGGTTAACCCATTAACCCCATCTGTGTCATTTTCGATTTTTGCGTTAGCTACTCAAAAATCGCAGATGTACTTTGAACATTTTTGAAAAATGTGAGATCTACTGATTTAGAAGGCATTTGTAGAATTGGCCTCAAGTCATAATGGATTGGTTAATGTATTTGTGTCGATGCGTTGATATAGGAAAAAAAATATATATACTGTATTATTGAAAAAAAGCAAAAAGCAGTCGGTTATTGGTTCCAAATAGAGGTTTCACTGTGTTTTTGGTTTATCGCCCAGCCCTGCTGTCTGGGATGAAGGCCTCTCAGGATGGGGGCCGGCCCGCCGCGCCCTCCCTGGAGAGTTTATGGTAACCGTATCATCTGACTTCCATAAAACCATTAAGGAGCCTTAACAAATTGGTTGTGGATTATGCGCTGCAACTGACAAGTTTGTGAATGACCACAGAGCCAGCCGGCCATATGGGAACCATTTCTGTACTCGATAGATGTTTGTGCGTGCGTTGTTGCCTGTCGGGGTTGAAATTAATCTAGTCTATATCTGATTATCTGATTGATCCTTTACGGGCAAGTCACAAGTCTGTGTTATGCCAATGTGCTGTGGACAGACAGAAGATTATAATCTGCAAGCAGAAAACTCTGCGCTTCATCAGCTTGCCTGGCATTTGCGCTGGTCCATCGTGCTGACAACATATCGCCTTTTCCGATCAGTGAGTTCAGGTTCTCTACCCCGCATTGGCCAGGCAATGGCAGTGGAATCGCGTGAAATCGGCTTGGGCTGTCGCAATTATGTAATCGCATGAACGCAATTATTTTAAATAATCACAATTCTTTTGTGTAATCGTCATTTCCATCTTTCCGTCTTCACAAAATAGTGTAAATAGCTTGTAGATCACAAGCTCAAACCGCGTCGCATCATGACGCGTTTTGAACTTTTAGATCGGCTATTTCAACTATGAATGTTTTCTTTAAGTATAAAGTTACAAAGTATAAAGTTATTTGTCATCTCTGTCCTGTGCAACTTTAGTAATGAAGCCTAAAAGCCACAATGTTAGTTCTGTTCATAATGTTCCATTATTCAACGACAATCGCAATTATCTGAGCTACAATGAGTCGTCGTTATTAATCATTAATGTGTCAAATCGAAAAAAGGGCTCTGTTAAGACCTCCATATTCATATTTTCAATGCCTGTGGGAGTGATTCGTGCAGTCAATGATGAGATAACGTGCTGTCAGTGACATTCAGACAGACAGACAGACATTCAGACATTCGCTGAATTATAGTATGATGATGTTGTAATTTACGTGTTGTGAGCTTGCTATTTCCACTATTAATGTTTATAGTACATCTCTATTCTGGGAGGGAATGTTGCCAAAAATAGCAGATCTATAAGCTTGCTATTTTTGGCAAGGAGATTTGGTGCAGAGTGAAAAAAAAACCCAGAAGTACAGTTGTAACTCGGATAAGTTTTACTAAGTGCAGACGGGGTGGGTGGGGGTGTGGGGGGTGGGGGTGTGTGTGTGTGTGTGTGTGTGTGTGTGTGTGTGAATTTATGCTCACTTGCTGGCTGGCTGCTTTTGTTACCGTAGCAACCGTATACCCAGAAACGGAAAGTGAAGAGACCAATCCTTGCTAGACTGACTGTGTGCGAGTGAGTGAGGCATGGCTGCAACGTTAGCCTCAGTCATAGGGATGGTTTGTTTCCAGAGGTCTTTGTGTTCAAGAAGCCCTGGCTTTGTCATTGTTGTGCCCCTGGTGAAGTAAAGAGTTCCAATGAGCTTGCTGTCTGTATAACACAGTTGAGGCCCTGGGGGGTCCTTTTAACTATGGCTTGGATTCCTTGTCTTTAACATCCAAATTTTGGTATTGGAAATGGCAAACCCATTGTGTATAACTGTATATATGGTAATAATAACGTATAAGATGAACCCTAGAATATCTATTCAGGGCATTCCATACAATAGGTAAAAACATTCAGCAGAAATAAGTGATGTGGTGACAATAGCATATATATATATAAAAGCTTGCAACGAATCATAACGATTAACGCGGTGTGGTGTGACATTGTAGAGGTGTTATTTTCTGAGAAGAGTTTTGGTGTGGGGGGGAAATAGAGGAGAGAGCCAATAAAAGCTAGACCCCTGCACTATCCTGGTCATTGAAGTAGATTAACCATATTTGAATTTGAGTTAAAATGTGTGTATTATCAAGAAGACTCAAATGGAGGCTTCTTAAACAGGAATATGAATGTTTATGTTGTTCTAACATACCTTTCCCTTCTCTCTTCCTACAGAACGGTGTTCCACAAGTTTCCCTTGAAACTTCAAACTCGGCTGTTTTTCCACCTCTTGTGAAGAAAACCGAAGAGCAGTTTTAATGAATCAATATTCGCTAGCTGAAGCCATGACGGACAAGTAAGTGTTTGTGACGCTTGGCGTTTGTTTTCACTGTATAGTGTGTTCTCTCTGGCTATAGGATAACGTCATCACTGTGTGTGTGTGTGTGTGTGTGTTGTCATGCATGCTGCTTCCACTCTGTGTGTGTCCGTCTTGGACTAGTACAGAAATGTGGGATAATAGGTGGTGGTGGGGGGGGGTTCTTATACTACAGAAAATAAGCGTCCTATGGTGGGGGGGGTTGGTTGTATAAAGACTGCGTCTGTCTTGTCCCTGAAGACGTATGCCATTTGCATCAGGCCTGATTTGCATTCCTTTGCTGGTATGTTCACTCATTGCTTCTGGTGCTCGTTGGACGTTGCTTTCCTTATGATGAAATCCAGTCATTTAAAGCGTATATATCTATTCTACGTCCGAGCATAGACAAGACATGGTAATGCCCCGCCTGCCTCTGATTGGCCTATACCGACACCATAGACCGACTGCCGGGCCTGGAGAATGTCTGCTTTTGGCCTGCCACTGTGGCTTTTTACCTGCCACGGAGGCGTGTGCGTGGGTGTAAAGTGAAGTTTCCAAGCAGACGTTGGTTAAAAAGCCAGACAATTCCGTATTTTCTGCCAGGTATTCCACCAATAACGACATTGTTCAGAAAAATGTATTTGAATGTATTTCTATTTCTGCAAAGCAGCTATAGCTAGATGGGCTTCGACTAATTTGGTTTACTAGTGGGGAAATGAGGACTTTTTTATATTTTACTAATTTGCAGAGGCTGTAAACGTACTACAATTGTCAATTGTGGGAGACTAGACTTCACGTTTTGTCTGTCTGTGTCTTTGTGTGTGTAAAGTGCTGTTTCCAGCCAGATATTTAAAACCCATTCTGGGCGGGAACCCCTTTTGGTGTTAGCATTATGTTATGATATAGCTATTGAAAAATAGCAGATCTACAAGCTCATAGCTATCATAGCTATGAGCTTGTAGGTCTGCTATTTTTGAAAAATCGAAGAACGACTGACATGGAAACATAGATTTTTCAGAAAACTTTCAGGATGTAGAAGACATTTTTAGAATCTGATCTCAGGTCAGAATGGGTTAACAAGTGTGACGCTTCACCTTTACATTCAGATTGCAGTGTGCCCTCGGTCATACTCATTCAGCCTCATATCTTACTCTGAACACACGCACGGGCGCACGCGAGTGCACGCACCACCGCTGCACCTGTTGTTGGAGAGTGAGACACATTAACCCTTGAAAGGCACGCAGTGCGGTTTTGGCCGCCGCTACAGTGGAGGATATTGAATAACGGCACAGGCTCAGCACGCCATCGTTTTATGTAACATTCACAGTAAGACCCACGGGGCGTCCTCCCTGTTAAACTCTGTTCAAACCAGGTTCGTGGAGGAGAGTAGTGTTACGTTTGCCCAGAAAGGATCTGGCAAATTATGAACTTTTATGACTTCAGCCTTGAGGAAGCATAACAAGTTTAAGGAGCCAAAAAGCTTAAGACTAATGACTCGGATGTAGGACAGAGGGTCTAATGAGAAAAATGTGGAGGGGGAACTTCCCTTTGAGAAGCAGCTGTGAGATGTCTTTTAGAGCAGTGGTTCCCAGACGTTTTATCTTGTGACCCAAAAGAGAAATTAGTTGTTTGCCTCGGACCCAGGCAGGAAGTTGTGATAATAGCAGATCTACAAGCTCAGAGAAGAGCCGTGTTTAGGTGGTCAGTTAGGTTAGTTTTCGAATGCCTCGTTTATGTTTCAGCCATAAAAGAGTATTAAGTGTGTCATGTTTGTCGCTCGACAAAAATAAACGTACCTTCAACATAAAGTGTTTTTCAGTTCAGAAAATTTGTCGAGCGACGGGTTGCGCGACACATTTGTTGCCGAAGCATAAATCAGGCTTTAGTAAATTATGCTGTTGACAAGCTGCCCCCGTCGGATCAAAGGTATCCCAGCAACGGAAGGGGTCGGTCGGGGGCACTTCATTGTCTGTCCCTTTTTGCTAGATAGATGCTGGTCAGTGTTGTGGACCGATTGTCGCTCAGCGAGAGAAGAATGACAAATGTTGTGCCAAAAGGAAGTGAGGGAAGTTTGGGAAGACATGGTCACCCCCCCCAACCAACCCCTCCCAGCTCACCCCACCCTAATAATGACCACAGACAAAAGACCCCGTCCCATGTGGAACTACTTAAGATTTATACAGGGAGGACAGGGCTCTCTTTAATTTCTTTTGGACACACAGCTCATTTTGATCAAACATTCTCGTGAGCAAACATTTGCCCTTTGGGGTTATCATCTTAGACATTGTTGAAGATGCGTGCATTCTGATTCATATTTGCAGATACACGTGGCCTCAGGGGGGGGGGGGTGGGTGTGTGTGCGTGTGCGCGCAACTAGACTGTTTGTTATGTATGTTTTGATAATAGCACACAATTAAAAAATGTATGTAAACCTAATTTTATCTGGCAGACATCCCGTACCGACACATGTACCGGTAGATGAAGCTTGTGTAGATGAGCTATAGTATTTTTGCTATTTGATATGCGATCAAGTGGTTACGTTGTACAAGGTGGCACCTGTGTCTATAAATGTCCAGTAGTTGTTTAAGATAATTATGTATGTCCAAATGCTGCCATTCAGTTGGTGGCTGAATTTAGCTGAGCTGCCAGGTGTGCATATAAAGTTTAAACATTGTGTGTGAGCTGTTAGAAATCACAGGGATTTACTATTTGTCGTATTGTAAGAACACTGTCCTATTGTTGTGGGATGCTCTCTGTTGTAGAAGGTTTCTAAAGCCAGCTTTGCCCTCTAATACTTATACGGACCAGAATTCTTTCTGTTGAAATTCAAGCCTGCATAATCCGTGTGTGTGTGTGTGTGTGTGTGTGTGTGTGTGTGTGGGGGGTGGGGGGGTGTGGGGGTGTGCGTGTGCATACACAACTTGTACACCATGCACCCCGCAATCATGAAGCGAATTAACATAATTTCACATAGTTCTGTCTTTCTTGCCTGCTCGCTCTCGCTCTCTCTCTCTCTCTCTCTCTCTCTCTCACTCTGTCTCTCTCTCGCTCTCTGTTGTGTGGTTTACTTTAGGGCACTAATGGTGAATGTAGGGCAGAAGGATTAAGGTGATTTTCCCTCCGAAATAACTGTCTTGAGAGAATGGAGAATGTCGTGATGCCATACAAAATACTCCTTTAAAAAGCTGGATAGATGTTCTCCTTTTCATAACAAAATAGGAGAAAACTCATATGCGCACATGCATGGACGTGCACAAACACACACACACACACACACACACACACACACACACACACACACACACACACACACACTCTCTTGACAGCAAACATCTGCTTGGATGCCGACGGTCAATGTCTAAATTAAAATGAAAGCATGTGTTTGGAAAGCTCTAACACACACTGTCACTGTGTGAACAATGAACCTTGTTTCAGTTTGACGAGCTGATGGAAGAAGTTCCATCAGCCCGTTCAGCCACTGCCAGGAAGTTTACCACATTCATTTGGCTTTATTTCCTTTATTTTTTACCTGTGTTTTTTACCTGATTTCTTTCTACTCCAATGTTTCGTACGCAAAGGCTAAACTAAATGTAATTTAGATGGCATATTATGTAGCACATAGTACTCTATAGTGTATATTCTACAGATATTCTACTGTTTGACAGATGTTTGCTTTTGATCCTATGATCTATTTCTATGTATTTGATGTATTACCATGTGTTGTTCTTGCTTAATATAAATCACTCTGGATTAAGAGCATCTGCTAAATGCCTAAATTGTTTCTCAAACCTTCTGGGCGACAGATCCCCAGCAAAAATATAGCATCAAAATCGGTTTAACCACTTCAACTTTTTCTAAGAATCTTGATTTATTTATTTATTTTTAAAGAAATGTGGAATATGTTTGAAACATTTTAACAACGCAAACCTTTTATGAGGGTCCCTGGCACAACATCGTTTCAGATGGGAGTCCCCTCCGTGGCCAAATGCATATTAATTTGGGGTCCTTGGGGACATGACAAAGTTTGAGAAGCACCACTACTGTTCTACTCGCTCGGCCTCCATCGCTTTGTCAACCCCCACTCTCAAATATCCACCCCTCCTACCCCTGTCTCTTTCTCTCCTCATTCCCTGCCATTTCCCTCCCCTCCCCCGCTCTGGGTCCTGCATGCTGACAGACAGCCATGTCAAGAGAGTTGGGGTGCAAGCACGGTAAAGTAGCGTGACTGCGCCCATGGGTATGCTCTGTCTATGGATGGGGAGGAGGAGGGGTCTTTTTACTGGAAGATAGATGAGTGTAGCCTTCCTCATTCTGCGCCAGTGTGTATCTGTGACGGCCACAGGGTCCCGCGTGTGAGGCTCAATGTCAGTGTCGGGTGTGTGTGGGGATACACACACAGCCTCATATAGAAGCAGGCCAAGGCCTCTCAACCTTTCACCGAGCGAAAATGTCAACTGTCCCGACTTGCTGATTATCCCGAGGTCTGACTGAGCTGGACTCTGTGGCCCTGCCCACGACATCTCTCTCAGTTGGCCTTTTTAAGCTGCACCGCTGAGAGGAGAGGTTTGGCTCGATTAGGATTAAGCCTGCTACAGGTGTTATCTAAAATGTCTAGTTCAGTGATTCTCAACCTTTCACATTCCAAGGACCCCCAGTTTGATATGCATATTAGGCCACGGACCAGGTTTTAGTTTTTTATTCCTGATCTATTCCGAATATACTAAAAGTATAAAAGTATAAAAAGTGTAAATGTAACTTTCAGAGTTTACAGACCTGTATGGTTCCTAAATGTCAATCTGGGGACCCCCTCAAGACCCCTTGGTGGACAGCGGACCCCATGTTAAGAAACGGCCAGCTGAGGCTCCAGTGAGCTCAACCTATGTCTTGTCACTTGCCCTATCCTCGACGAGCTTGCAGGCTTATGCAAAAGTAAAAAATATGTCATTTAGATAGCATGTTATGTAGTCAGGTGCCAGGTCATTATTGACCTGGCTTTCTATAGTGTGTGTAGACTATTTCTAGACTAGACTATTAAGACTAGACTATTTCTATGCATTTGATGTATTCCCTTGTGTTGTCCTTGCTTATTGTAAATTTGCTCTGGATTAAGAGTGTCTTGCTAAATGCCTAAATTGTCACCCTTGTTTGGTCATATTAGGCTTGTCATTCTTAAGCAGAAAGTGTAAAGATGATTAACAGCAGCGTGTGTGCTAGCGAGTAGAGATGGGACATTTTCTTACTGCTTTTAGCCCTGCTTTATCAAATAGAGTAAATCAGGTGTCACGGTGAAGTGAGCTGTATAGCCCCTCCTGTCACTATGTTTACCATGTGCTGTGGTCCTGAAGTAGGGCCCGTTTGTTCCGGCTTGAAAAGACCCGGCTTGCATCGGCCGCTCCTTATTCAGGTTCACTTATCAATTAACGGAGCCCCCCGGCCCGGACCCCCCCCGTGACATTGCCACTTCCTCTCCGTTCCCCTCTCCTTCAGACCACGGTGTCACCGGAGGGCGTTGGCGCGGGGGGTTTCCACGGGGCTCCTGGTTTGGGCGACTCGACACCCACTCGAGGAGGACGTCCTGAATGGAATGGAGACATCTGAGGGTGTGCCCTGTCAGCCTGGGTTTTGTGGTGCACGTACTAGTATCGGCTGTCACAGGGTTTTTGTGGGAACGGAGGGACGCCTAGTCAAAATGCTTCCTTAAGATGTCAAGGGGGATGTGACCTGTAACCTGCGACTCATCCGTCTTGTGCTATTGTCACATGTCCCCGTGCTCAATTGATGCCGCATGGCGGAGGAAGACATGGGGAAGGGTCCAGCGATGTGTGTGTGTGTGTTGCTTCATCGTGCCTGTGATTTGTATGCATAATATGCATACAATATGCATGTGATGGAAAGTAACTATGTATATATATATATATATATACTTAAGTACTGTACTTGAGTACAATTCTAAGGTGTTTGTACTTTACTTGAGTATTTCCAATACATATAATCCTACTCCACTACATCTCTGATCCGGTACTTTTACCCCACTGCATTTATTTGAAATCTTTAGTTACTGGTTGCTTTGTAGATTTGGATTATTGTTACAAAGAGATGCAACGCATTGTGATCTTGTAGATCCTAGATAGTGATACATTGTGATCTTGTAGATCCTAGATGGTGATACATTGTGATCTTGTAGATCCTAGATGGTGATACATTGTGATCTTGTAGATCCTAGATAGTGATACATTGTGATCTTGTAGATCCTAGATAGTGATACATTGTGATCTTGTAGATCCTAGATGGTGATACATTGTGATCTTGTAGATCCTAGATGGTGATACATTGTGATCTTGTAGATCCTAGATAGTGATACATTGTGATCTTGTAGATCCTAGATGGTGATACATTGTGATCTTGTAGATCCTAGATGGTGATACATTGTGATCTTGTAGATCCTAGATAGTGATACATTGTGATCTTGTAGATCCTAGATAGTGATACATTGTGATCTTGTAGATCCTAGATAGTGATACATTGTGATCTTGTAGATCCTAGATAGTGATACATTGTGATCTTGTAGATCCTAGATAGTGATACATTGTGATCTTGTAGATCCTAGATGGTGATACATTGTGATCTTGTAGATCCTAGATGGTGATACATTGTGATCTTGTAGATCCTAGATGGTGATACATTGTGATCTTGTAGATCCTAGATGGTGATACATTGTGATCTTGTAGATCCTAGATAGTGATACATTGTGATCTTGTAGATCCTAGATGGTGATACATTGTGATCTTGTAGATCCTAGATAGTGATACATTGTGATCTTGTAGATCCTAGATAGTGATACATTGTGATCTTGTAGATCCTAGATAGTGATACATTGTGATCTTGTAGATCCTAGATGGTGATACATTGTGATCTTGTAGATCCTAGATGGTGATACATTGTGATCTTGTAGATCCTAGATAGTGATACATTGTGATCTTGTAGATCCTAGATAGTGATACATTGTGATCATGTAGATCCTAGATAGTGATACATTGTGATCTTGTAGATCCTAGATAGTGATACATTGTGATCTTGTAGATCCTAGATAGTGATACATTTACATTGTGATTTGGTAGATCCTAGATGGTGATACATTGTGATCTTGTAGAATAGATCCTAGATAGTGATACGTTTCAAAACTTGAAATGTGATTTCTGCACAATGAGGACTTTTACAGTACTTTTACTTTTAAGTACATTTTGATGCCAATACTTTTATTCTTTTATTCTCGAGTGCATTTTGAAATTCAAGACTTACTTCTATATTGCAGGGTTTTATTGATACTTTTACTTAAGTAAAACAATAGAGTACCTTTTCCATCCCTGCTGAAGGGGTGTCAGGGATTAGTCAGAGAGAACAGAGAAGCATCCATCCGTCTCTGTTGAGGCTTTGTTTTGACTGTCTGGAAGTGTCTACAGACGGCCACATGCCTCTTGACCTTGATGCTAGCAGACGGCAGCATCATTGGCAATGGATGACCTGAAAACCGACACTAATCCCTTCTTACCGTAAATTTGAATCTATGCACTCGACAGAAATGCAATATGTTTTTAAGATATTAATAATTGCTCCCCGAGGCCTTTCGGCCCAAGCGTTTCCAGTTTCATTGTCATACTTCTGTCACACTATCACACATTTGAAACTTGGAGCAATAGATCTTCCACATTCATGTATACACAAATTGTGGCTTTAATTTGAATCTTATTGCATTTCAATTGGTTATTCATTCCCTTGGTCTGTAGAATCCTCTCTGCATAACTTACTGATTTGTTGATTGTTCTTTGTTAACAGTGTGTTGCATTACCAAGCAGACGCCAGGGAATTCGGTTGATTCCGCATTCGGGATAATGATCTCTGTTGCATACTTAGCCAGGAGCATCTTTGTTGCATAGCCTCGGGTGTCCACAAAATGAATACCCTTTTACACAGCCAGTTCAAAGTGGGAATGTGGCGCTGCTATTCCGCCCTGCTGATCTGTATAAAAGTCATGGGCACAGATTGTGGGGAGAAGGGGGAGGGGGCATTGTTGTTGAGCCTGCAGCTAAAGGTAGTCACAGAGCCAAATCAACGTCTGCGTACACGGGACAGCCGACAGAGAGAGAGAGACGGCGTGACGTCTAAGGTTTCTACCTTGAACCGCTCCCTGCTTCTCTTCTATTTCTCCTCCAATGCATTTCTGATCACCAAAACACTTGCTCGCACGGATTCACTATTGTAACATTACACATCAACATGTTGTTGTCTCTCTTGCACTTTCTCGCTTTCTCACGCACAAGAGTGATGTGTGTTTGGGTCTGTCTTTTAAAAGAAATAAAAAATGGTGAGAAAATGGGCGACAAGTTAATCCTCACTTTACAGAGGCAAGTGATTTGAATTGGTTACCCTAAATTAATAGCCCTAGTCTAACAATCCGAATCCATACATAAATCCTTTGTCTGTATTTCGTGAAATAAATGCATAGGCTATTGTTGCTGTAAATGCATTGCATTTGAAGTTGTATGTGCGCATGAGATAGTGCGAGAGAATGTGATTAAACAAGAGAACGGGAGAGAGGAACTGAAATTATATTCCGTTATAATGTGAGTCTTGGATATTTGTTTAAAAAAAAATATCTGACAAGGTCCGCCAGGGTTTCACACTATAGTCTATACCAAACATCTTTGCCAAAAAATAGCTTGCTTGTAGATCGTCTATTTTTGTGGAATGTTCTCCCCCAGAATAGAGGCGCTGGGGTTGTGGTGGTTAAAAAAGCATTGCTGATGTTAATGACAGATCTTCTTTACGCCACTATTGCTGGATCTGCTGTATGAATGTAGCTAAAGAAAAACTCCTTATCTCTATAACAATCTTGCATAGCGAGAGACACAAGGACAACAACCTTGTTGGCATTTATTTTTTAATCACTGTAGTCTAAACGTTCATGGTTTCTCTGTATTGACTTAAAATGGATTGAATGGATGGATGTCGTTTGCGATGGTTGAAACTTAGTTGCCAATGGTTCGGTCTGTGTTCCTCCGGGTTAATTTGTAAACCATTTTGCAGCAGTTAATTTGAATGCACAGCAAAGCCCTTTTCAAAGGAAGGTGAAGTGAGCACTCTTCTGACGGGGCTATTTGGATTAAGGGGCAGTGTTTGAATACAGCCTGTTGTGTTGTGTTGGCTGAATGTATTCAGCTTTTGCAAGTGTTTTCATTTTGCTCAGCCAGGGAAGCAAGTTGCTGTGCATAGTGAAGCAGCCATCTGTCTCGACTCTCGATAGCGGTTCCTTTATTTTCCTGCCCTTTCTTTCCTGTATGATTTGTTTATCTGCAATTGAAATTCTTAAAAAGAAAGTCGATCTTTTAGAAAAAAATCACACCCGTGTGAACTGAGTGGTGCAACTCCCCTCTCTCTCCCTCTCCCTCTCTCTCTCTCATTAGCAGGCAACAGTGCAGCACTGTCTCTCTCTCTCTCTCTGTTTCTGGCACAACAGCGCCCCTACTGGTACTCAGTCATACTGGTGCTCATTAACGTCACATAGGTGAACAAACTGAACATGGACATTGCTGTTCCTTGGAGTGGTTGAACCATTCAAAAAAATTAACTTTTTTTTCTACGTATGCAAGAAAGTGGGTAGATGATGCAAAACTACAGACCCATCTTAGCAGAGGTCTCGGATGTAATGGAACCAAGTGAGAATGGGCAGTGCTTTACAATAACTACAGGTGGTGGTCACACTCAGACCTGTTTATTCTTTCACCTGAGACTTGCTTGTAAAACACTATTAGACCGTGGTAGAGCATACAATCCATGATTCATGATCCTTTGACAACTTTCTTTGACGGGGGATGTGGTGGGGCGCGGGAGGAGTGGTGTGTTTGCAGTACAAGCTATACTATGGACAGCGGTGCACACAAGCGGTGCGCCAGTGCGCATGCGTCGTCAAATAGTTTGCTGCGCGGTACATCAAAGGCATGCGAGGCACATTTGCGCACCAACAGCTGAGAGACAAGAATTTAGAGAATGCCTGACAGGCACTTAAAAGGCACTCAAATGAGATGTTGACGTCGTAGCTAGTGTAGACTAGCACTTTGCCGGCCTTGAATTGTTTAATCCAACGATCAGCTCTGCTTAATACGCTAAACCCGCTATTTGTTTAATGCGTTTAATTCGCTGTTTTAAAATAATTAAAAAGAAATAGCGGATTTTTTTCACGGACCTGGTGACGAGGCCGTCGTGCTATGATGACGAAACCGGAAATCAAACTTCCGGGGCCAGCGGTGGTATAGGGCCAAGGAAATAAGATCAATGCAAGTGAACGGGGGGCTTGTTTGGACTACAACACGCTGTGGAGGCTGTTCTCGTATCGTTATAATAAATAAAAAATAAAGTAAAAAAAAAAAACGGAATTTCCGATTTTCGTGGTTGAAAGCTGCAAATACTTCGGCGTATACTCCAAAGGTAATAAAACAATCTAGGCAAGTAGGCAGCGTAGAATATTGGATTAAATAGCGGGGTTATGCAGTAGACCTGCTTGTGTTGACTAATCATTACAAGTAGCTCTTATTTTGATGAGGAATTCAAAGGACAGGAAGTCTACAAGCTACGATGACAGTTTTTTAAACGGAAAGGGAAAGTTATGGTGAGCTCAGCTGTAAACCACGTTAGCGACCATAATATGAAAACTATCTGTCACTTAAACAATGTAGGTTACACACGCTAGAATGGAAACTTCATTGCGCTGTGCGCACCAAACTACATGGCCAGGTGCGCCTTTGAGTACTAGCCCAAAATAATAATGTGCACCCCTGGCTATGGAGCACTGTTTCCCAAACACTGGGTAGGAACTGTGTCGTGGACACATTTTTATGGGTTCCTTTTTATTTTGTTTCCTACATTTTGTTTTTAATATTTATTTCACAACACTTTAAAAAAACATTCACAAAAAAGCAAACTCACTTCATCATATGCTCATTCTAAGATGGCACCATTTCAGTCTACTCGCTCTGCGTCTCAGAGGAGGACTGCGGACAGTTCAGAAACCTGCCAACCAATGACCTCATTGGTGGGGATTTCCATGTTAATGGAAACTACAGAATTTCTCTTACTGGAAACTAAATAACTTGGCATGCTGTGGAAGGCATATCAATAATGATTTAAAAAAAAAAAACATTATAAAGGTCGTTTGAAACTATCACATTTCTGAACCGTCCACAGTCCACCTCTGAGACAGTAGAGTCTAGAGATCTAGATAGAAATGACTCTTTTCTTTCCCATAGTGAGGACAAAAGTATGATTTATGAAAAGGCTCCTCAGTGATGAGTAATAATACATCCTTATTCAGAGAGCAAGATGGAGATGATTTTGCAAGTCTGTTTTGAAGTTTCATTATGCTGCATTGAAGTTTCATTATGCTGCGTTGAAGTTTCATTATGCTGCGTTGAAGTTTCATTATGCTGCGTGTGCTGATATTATGTTGATAATCCTGGATGACTTCATTATACAGGCAATGCCTATTGCCACACACACACACACACACACACACACAACTACGGTGTCTCTGACCTGTCTTGTCTTTCTCACCCCTCTGCCCCAGCTTGAGGATTTTATAATTCTGTCCAGAGGGAGAACGTCGCAGCTCGTTGACGAGCCACAGGTCAGATAACTACCACCCCTCCACCCTGCTCCTCCCCCCCCCTCCCCCTATCGCTACAAACGCCTGGCGTACTGCGCTGCCCGCGGCCTTGCATGCTGCCTGGCCCGCATGCTTTTTACCCCCAACCCCCCCTCCTCCTGTAATCACCTCTCTTCAGGCATTGGTTGGTCAACGCTGGGTCTGGGGACCACAAAGGGGGTCCGAAATTGGATCCTTACAGGTCTGTAACTCAAGAGTGTACAAATGGAACCGGCAGTCCTTTTCGTTCGGTTCCATTTGTGCGCTCAGAATTAAATGAACGCAGAGGATTTTTAACCGTGTAGATTGGTGGGTCCATGTTGGGATAATGGATATATGGGGGGGGGGGGGGGGGGGGATAAGAAATGGTCGTCATTCAAGTAACTAAACTATTCTGGAACCCCAATCTCCACTGTCAAATTCTCTGTGCTTTATTTAACTTAGTGTTGGACCCAAATGGACCTTTAACAGTCAATTTGGACCCCAGGTGCTCCAGGCCCCGAACGTTAAGAACTAGTGCTCTAAAAAAATTAAAAAAAGTCCCACCACCAATGCGTGCATGACCGTCACCTGGGTGAAGTTGCAGTGATCTCCTCTGGCTTTGCTTCTCCAAAAATAACTAACTATAACTATTTTTCTCCGTTGATTGAAAAAAAAGACAAATCTGAGATGTTTTTACTTTTCTTTCTTTGAGTTGTGGTCTCTTTAACACCTTTCTCCACTTTCAGTGTGACATGTTGTGAGTCACTGGGTGTCCAGTGGCCTTGTGGTTCACCTGCTTCCGCTGTGACCTTGCTTTGTGTTTGAAACCAACACCCCAATCATAACGGCATTTATTGTTTTTGATAACTGTATGATATCATAAATGTAACTACTTTAACGTCAGTGTCCCTATTGCGGGGCATATTTGGGGAAAATTGCAAATGTTTTTTTTTTTGTCAAAAATGTTCTTTAACAATACAATAATTTGTATTGTTGACGCACTACTTCATATTTACACCTTGAACTCTTAACGCTGGTTACCATAGGGGGCGATAGGTGACCAGGGCCAGTGAAATGTGCGACGTGGGCAGATCTCGTGAGCTCTTGTCTTTCGTTTAAACCGGAAGTAAAGGTCGGCCATTCCGTCCCATGATCACAAAAAGAGGGAAAAAGAGGTGCTCAACGGAGATATAAAAAGGTGACGCCAGTAAAGAGGTACTCACACGGATGAAACAGGATCAAGGCGTAGAAAAAAGAGAGACGATCCGGGCGCTCAAAGTTAAAAAGAGGAGGAAAGCCTTTATTAAATTAAAAAGGCATTTCCTGAAATGTGACTGCTACATACAGTAGGCCTACATCACTGATTCCCACTGGTTCAGGGATCCATTTTTGTAGGTCGCGGGTGAATATCCCTTTACTTTACAACGTGTCGCATCGCAAGTTCGCAACGCGTTGTGAGCTTGTAGATTTGCTTTTTTTGGGGTCCAAATGTCTCTTTTTGGTCAGTTTGGTAACCACTGCCATACATGGTTTCTGCCCAACGGCGACCTATTGTTACCATAGAGCAGTGTTCATTTTCAATTTGATTTAGTTTATTCTTTTGAATGAAATGTCATCTGAGAAGTTTTAGGTTTAGTTCTAGTCGACTAAATAATATGGTAAGATATTTTGGCGGGCCTTGATAGCGTCATCAATTAATGTCCGATTTTACACTTTGTCGCATGCTGAAAATGGCACACGCAGTGAGCTTTTAGATCTGCTATTTTCAACACCCAAGCACAACCACACTTTTAGTTGTTGTTGGTGTGTGTGTGTGTGTGTGTGTGTGTGTGTGTGTGTGTGTGTGTGTGTGTGTGTGTGTGCGTCCCTTCAGGAGCACACACTAAAAATTGTTGTGGCAGCCAGTGTGGGTGAGGAGGGGATGGGTCTTTTTTTCACACGGACAGCCAGCCAGGATTTGTCTTCTCCGGGCCAAGATCACCACCGTGGCGTGAAATCGATAGGCTGCTAAAAACAGCCACGAGACAATGCAGGAGAGAGAAGTGTTTTATTTTTTTGAAAGGGCCCTGTCAAATGCATAGAACTTGGGATGGGCATCGCGACACAAAAATCTTACATTGGTCGTGTGAGTGTGTGAGTGTGAAAAACCCTCTTCATTCCATTATTCCACCCAGGGAAATGTCTAATGGTGTAAGAGACACCTGCTGTAGGCTGTCACTGCACGGTGCAGAGAAGCAGCACCGCTATGATTTCTCATTCACCAGCAGCACATCACACCAGGCCTTCGGTAGGGTAGGGTAGGGTAGGGTAGGGTATAGGGTAGGGTAGGGTATAGGGTAGGGTAGGGTAGGGTAGGTGCCCCTGAGCTTTCACAGTTTCCAAAAATACTTCCATGGTACATTATCTACAGAGGCTTGGCTGGCCTTAACTACTTGAGCCCTAGTGTCCCTATTCTGGGGTACATGACGGAAATAGTGGCACCCTTGTCAACTAAGTAGAATAAGTTTTAAGTGTTTTATTTATTCATTATTATAAAAAAGAATTAAACCACTTTCAATTGCAACGCGTTGTGAGCTTGTAAGTGTAGACGCTGGCGTACAACAATTCAACAAAGTATAAAGGGTTGGTTGGTTAAAGCAATTTGCCCCAAGGAATCCACATGAAAGTGAAAGGATTGTGGCTTTTTGTTATGAATGTAAACCACTTTATTTTATAATGTCGAAGGACTCTCTTTCAAATGCTTGTCATGCCTGATGATTGTGCACAATGAACGTGCACCACTCACACTGATCAGCGATTTCACAAGAGGTTCAATGTCATTCAAGAAATATCAAGGTTTTATTAATGGCGCCGATAGTTGATAATCTTCTAAACCTTTGTACTTAGATAATTCTTGCACTATAACCACCAAGAAACTTTTACTGTATTATAATGTTGACATGAATATTAATGACCGTGTAGGATTTCTACTTTCAGAATATACTTTCTACTTTTCTTTAGAATCTATGTATGCAAGAAGAGCTTATCCACTGATGTGTCAAAAGCAAATATAGGGTTGCTGTGTGTATCCCAGTCAAACCAAGATTGAATCCACCTGTTACGTTTGAAAGCCAGGCCCAACCATCTCATTAAAACAGCTGTAATATTACTGAAACGCAAGACATGGCCAACGTCCAATAGGTCCAAGCCCAAAAGGTTAAGAACCCCTGGTCTAGTTGACCAGCAAGCCAGACCAGCTTACCTCATTCTAGTTCAAGTTCACAGATGTCAATAGCAAAACTCCACCCCCCCCCCCCCCCCTCCCTTCCCCTGCCGCCGTTTGTAATTAAAAGAAAGAGCACATGGTGATTATGTTTTAATGTTGGGCTACAGAAACATGTTCGGCACTTGAAAAAGGGGAACGCCATACATACATCAATGCCATCCCTTTTTGCTAGCTTACTTCACTCGGCTGAGTGTTTATAGGTCCCCTTTTTTTCAAATCCATCAGGGCCATGTGACCCAGGAGAAGGGCGTGTTGTTTTGAAAAACCTCTCCATCACGGACTAAATATACCCTTTACTAGAACTGACCCCTCATTTGCCTTTGCTGTGGTCACTTTAGGTCGACTTGCTAGCTCAGCAGGGGCTCCGCAACTGGTAATTACATAGGAGAGCTCCCATTCGACATCCTCTGTATAGTGTTTCCTTCACACAAGCTCTCCGCTCTCCTCCTCAAATTTAGACATTTGGTTGTCGTTTATGGTTTACCTACTTTAGACGTCTTCTACCTACTTTTTTCTTAATATAACTAAACACACAGTAAAAAAGAAAAACCCATCGGTGTTAATTTAGCTCCTGAGAGTTTGCAATACATTACAAACGTAACCAAACCGACCAGATTCGTATGGTCTCAGAGTTGGCAAATGGACGGATTTCTTAAAATTTAATCCGATTTTGCAGCCAGGTATTTGCACATGATGTAGACATTTGTGTTTGAATTTAAACAGATGAGTTTGAATGGAGCTTAAATATTAAACACTCCTGCCATCTGTCATTCAGTGTTCAAGGGCATCATATAAAGGCTACAAGCTTCATGACTGATGTCCTTTTTGTGCATCATCATTATGATCATTATGGTCAAAAACATTATACAATTTGTTGTTCGTCACGCAATGAACTATGCAACTTAAAAGACTTTTGGTTAAAAGGTTAAAGGACTATATTCTGATGGTAATCATTGCTAGTGTTTTCTTCAGTAACAGGGGTCTCTAAACGGAAAATATATATTTTTCAGGTGGGGATGCCAGGAGAGAGAACCCATTTATCAGTTTCAGGTTCCAATGTGTTCCAATTAAAAAATGGCGAGCTAATTTCTTTTTTTAATTACTTCCAAATGAACTTGTTCATCCTGTATGAGTTCTCTCTCCTGATTGGATATCCTGACCGGTCAATGTATTTTTGGATTTCTAAAGAGCTCAATAGACAGGGATACCCCTGTCCCTGAACAAACACACTTAGCAATGATTACAATCAGAATATAGAGCTATTCAACACTTGACATATCAGACCATATAACCTTCCATTTCATAGCTTCACTCCGGGCCGTGATCTGCCGGTGTAAAGCGTAGTTTATTAGAGGTTAGATTAAAGTTTTATTAAGTAGGTAACTTTCGGTCAACTACTGTTGTCACTGGTCAACAGTGACCGAAACGTTACCTACTTAATCTGCAAGACCGGCTTATAAGTAACAGTGTTTAGATGATTTCATCCACGTGGCTGACAGTAAGCTAGGCTAAATGTTGGACGTTGTGTAGTGCATGTTCACCAGAAGATGCAACGTGGTGTGGCTTTGACACCGTGGCTTCACACACTGACAAGTGAAGAGTGATGTTTATCGTCCATCACCCCAGGTGGTTTGGACGGGAGCCCTGCTCTGTCACTTTATTCCAATGTCGTTGGTGTTTCTTTTTGGTTTTTTTAATGATTCATCTACACACAGACACTTGTAGTAAATGACAGTACTTGTGACTTACAATTGGTCTGGTTCTTATTTTTGTCTGGACATTCGACATAAAATTTTAAATTCATAGCGGTTGTTGGCGATGCCACATGTGACTCATTGTGAGCTTGTAGATCTGTTATTTTTACAAAATATGTTTATATACATTTGAAAACCTGAAATGGGATATTCTGCATGAGTACTTTAAGTACATTTTCATGACAATACTTTTATAATTTTACTCGAGTACATTTAGAATTTTACACCTTTACTTGTAACGGAGTATTTCTACATTGCAGTATTGATGCTTTAGTAAAAGAATTGTTATTTTTCCACCACTGAATATTTTAAGATGAGCTGTCTGGTCCCAGAAGTGGAATTCCATGCACACAGTGGGCAATACTATGAAGTCATGACAGGAGTGCGTGCGTGTGTGTGCACGCGTGGCCTTGTGCGTGTGTGTGTGTGTGTGTGTGTGTGTGTGTGTGTGTGTCTCACATCTGTAGCCAAACCCCATTGGTCTGTTACTTGCATTGGAGTAGACATGTGCCCCGGCCCCTTCATAGAAATCCGTCTTCTGTGATCTCCGTATTGTGTTTCACATGAGGGTCCTCTCTTTCTCTCTCTCTCTCGCTCACTCTCTGAGACACACACACACACACACACACACACACACACACACACACACACACACACACAGCCTGCCAGAGAGAGAGTGGCCTGTCCACACTCTGATACATGTGCAGTATGTTGATGTTTTGGAAGCATCAGGTCTGTCAGCGTCACCCCAGCTGCACACAACCTCTTGGGCCAACCTGCCGCACCCGTTTTGGGCATGTCATATCGGAAAAAAAACCCAGACCTAGAAGCTTGTAGTTCGCTCTATTTCTGCAGCACGACACAAAACGTATGATAATGTATGAAATAGTACTAGTAATAGGTGGTCCATAAATCTTATAGTCTCGGATATTTCATAAAAGAAAAGGTTAAAGCCTCAATCTGTGATGTCTTGGTTGGCTGTCCTGGTTGGCTGTATGTAGAACATCAGGAGCAAATATTACTAAAACGTCATTTTACATTTTGTTAATTGTTTATGAGACAGCGCTAGTGTGTGGGTCTCCTTTCACACTGTTTCACAAATCGCACGTTAGGACTTGACCTAATACAAAAAAATATCACTTGTGAGTGCTTTAATACATGAATATTGTTAATGATGAACGACTCCACAAATCACTTCCCATCCGTCCTGTTGGCTGTCCTGAACATTGGACTTTAACATCCTTTCTGTAATTCTGAAAATGCAGCAACTACATTTTTGGAGACATTGATTTGGCACCATGGGGAACATTATTTAATGGGATATGCCCACTTGTGTCTCGCCAATAATATCGTTGGCAAGGATGTCGTCCAGACGTCCACAAATAACTTCACCATCCTTCCTGCGTAGGCTGACCTGAACATTTACCATCCTTCCTTTACTGAAAGTGCAGTAACTACGTTTTTGGAGACGTTGACTTGTTTATTCGTCTCAAAGTTGAGACACTTAATAGTCTTTTCCCCCATTTAATTTTCTTTGCATAGTTACTGGAACTTTGGCTTCGTAGGTGGAACTCCCTTTTGCTCTGGTTGGTTTGGTTCTATTTGTACCCTCTCAGAGTTACAGAGCAGTAAGGGTCCACGACACATGGACCCCTGGTGTTCCCCGAACCCAACGTTGAGAAACGGCGCTGTAGGCAGAACTGAACAGTACAGTACATTACCATAATGTGCTGACAGAGGTTCGTCTCAGCCAGGAGTACAGATGGTTTCCTATTGATTGAATGTTTTGACAGACCACAGAGGAAATTGACTAACGTCCCAACCAGACTCCTTCCCTGGACCGCAGCGGACATTCACAGATGGTAGATCAGTGATTCTCAACCTCAACCCGTGACATGATGTTTTGACATGACTTTTTTATCTTTTATTTTATCTGGGACCAATTTCCAACGCAGGATCAATATCCTTTTGCTTCCCAACAATCAATAATTTAGCCCTGGAATCCCCTCAAAGACCCCTGGTGGATCCCGGACCCCACCTTGAGAACAGTGCTATACCGTAGCGTAGCTATTAGCTAACTGAGTTATCGTCATCAAGTAGAAACATTCACTTCTGCTGCTCTGTAGCTAATCAGTCATCACAAATGAACGTGACAAAATTCATCCATTCAAAACATGGTCTATTCTTGTGTCACTATTTACAAGTCAGACTACTTTCACGAATAAGAAGTACTCATCTGTGGCCAAATACAAATTAATTTGGGTGTCCTTGACGTGAAAAGGTTCAAGAACCACTGCTCTTTCCATTTCTACAGTTCATCTCTCTCAATCTCGATCCCTTTCTCTTTTGCTCTTTCTCACACGTCTCTCTCTCTCTCACACACACACACGGCTTCCATACAGTTCCCGTTTCCTCCTCCCCCATCACCACCACCACCATCCCTTGTGGTTGTGTGGGCAGTCTGCCAACCTCTGTACTGGGCCCGGTTAGCAAGCAGTAGAGAGCGCTGGGAGCCCCAATGCCCCGAGCAGGTGTCAACCTCCCTGTGCAACCAAAGGAGCTGAGAGTGGAACACAAAGCGCTCAGAGAGACATGCCAGCATGGTTACCGTCTTAAATATCCCAGGGCCAGTGTGGTCGCTCCTAAATCTCTAAGCACCATCGGCTGGCTGCCAGCACGCTCTTTTTATGTTACTGTAAACAGTGCCTCTCCATGGACTTTGACACTTTTTAAAGCTTTTCTCTAAAGAGAAGTCTCGGCGGTGTATGCCATGGGTAGATTGATGGGGGGACATTAGGAGCACGCAGACAGTGGGCGCAATGAGCAATCTAGTTTGAAGCTTTGATTTGTGTCCTCTTTTGGGGAAAGGATTTTTTGCAAGGTCAAAACAAGAAAATTTGTAAATGGTTGTAAATGTGCTATTTTCACACAATTTCACTATAAGGACACGCCCAAATAATCACCACGTTGAAAGTGGTTAATAGCGTTGAGCACACCATCAGTGTGAAATATTCCTGTATAATCTCATCCATTGTTTTCCCCCCTGAACAGACATGGTTCTGACACAGTCTCTCTGTGGATCCGCTCTTTAGACCGGAGGCTCCAGGTCTCATGAGCCCATGTGATCTTTGAAACGCTGGGTTTGGCTCCCACAGCTAAAGCTGGCCTGGCATTTAGATTGGCAACATTGGAGAACAGAACTGGGTGAGAGGGAAGAAGTGATGTCTTTCTCTTTATTTAACCCCCACCCCTCTCTCTCTCTCTCTCTCTCTCTCTCAATCCCTCTCTCTCCTCTGTCTCTGTGCATTGTTCGTGACGGTGCAGAGATGATGTCGATAGGATGAAGAGGGGAGGGGAGCTTGTCCTCATCCACAGTAAACAATGGCTCTTTGTGTACTTGACCCCCTTTAGAAGTAGAGTAGAGTCCTTGGCTACAGTTGATACTAGGGTAGAATTCCATTAGCGGTGGATTTGTTTAGTGGAAACCCTAAGAATATCCCTGCTTGACTGCTATTCCAGTACCGGAGATGTTCCTCAAACGCATAGCATGGGAGGGGTTGTGTTGGGGACTGAAATTAATTTGTTCTCATTCTCCAGACCGATCGATAATCAATTATACTTTTCGAGCTAGTTGTCCTCCTGTATCGATTGTCTGAACTTGTCTCACTGGGTGATTTATCCCCCATGGACTAACTAATTACTAACCTATTTCTAACCTATTTAGTGATGGAATTGTCCAGATCTGTGCCACTAGGTCATTAATCAGTATTTGAGGATGGTGTACGTTGTCTGACTTTATAAAATGGTGGTGTTCTTTCTTTCTCTGCTGGACATTAATGGCAAATTTAGAAAAAATAAGAAGACTAGGCTTGTGTGTGTGTGTGTGTGTGTGTGTGTGTGTGTGTGTGTGTGTGTGTGTGTGTGTGTGTGTGTGTGTGTGTGTGTGTGTGTGTGTGTGTGTGAGAAACCAAATGTACCCGTTAAATGGGTCCATTTGTGCACTCTTGAGTTAAGTACTGTAAACACTGACTATTTTACCGTGATGTTTGGCATCCCAAATGGGGGTCCATGGCCTAATGCGTATCAAACTGGGAATCCTTGAAATGAAAAAAAGGTTCAGAGTCCCGGTTGTAATGGATTTACATGAAGCTGACAGCCATTTTGTTCCGGCATTTTGACTGTGACTGTCATGATTTCAGTAGCTTGGCTGTCCAGACTAGTCATATCTTCAGGTGTCTGGTTTCATGCTCTGAGGCAAACTCTCAGTCACCTCAGTTCAACGGGCTACAAGGCAGCTGGCTCTCAACCTGTGGGCCGGGGACCACTGGTGGGCCGTGAGGAAGTGTGCAAGTGGGCCCCCAAATAGTTACCAAAACACTTTTTGATGATAATATAACATCATGAAAGCATGAAAATATACATTTTCTTCTACAGAACCTGTGGCTCTCTCTCTCTCTCACACACACACACACACACACACACACACACACACACACACACACACACACACACACACACACACACACACACACACACACACACACACACACACACACACACACAGCCTGCCAGAGAGAGAGAGAGAGTGTCCTGTCCACACTCTGATACATGTGCAGTATGTTGATGTTTTCAGGTCTGTCAGCGTCACCCCAGCTGCACACAACCTCAGTACCCAGTTACAATATGATTATTTTGGGGGGTTGCAGCATAAAAAGTTTGAGCACCACTGTGGTAGAAGACACCCGATAACCCTTCATCTCCTGCACACTCACCCAGGAGGACACAGGTGTGCCCCTCCTGTTCTGGCGAGGTGTATGTGCTGCTGGTACCTTATCCTCTCCTGGAAAACCAGAAGAACCTGCTTTTGGTGCTGGATCACTTTCTGTTCCTCAGAGAGGAGAAGAAAGCACAACAGCAAGCCGACTGGCCCCCATGTGCCTTGGTGCTTACTACTCTTAACTACTACACCATTATTATAGCATTATATGTCCTGGCTGCAGGCAGTGTTGATTTTGAAAGCACATTTGGTTTTAGTCATAGTCTTTTGAATAAAACTTAATTTAGTTTTGTCATATTTCAGTCATCTGAATTTTTTGGCATGAGGTGGCAATCGATAGGAAAAAATACATTTTGAGGGAAAAAAAGTCATTTTGAGAGCTATTGTGAACGACTCCTTTAATGACAGACACAGACAGCATTGTATAGCATTGTATAGGACACTTCTTTATTCATAAATCCCCCTCCTTCCAATCAATTGAAAGGAAGAACGTGAGCCATGCTCTTGAATTATGGCAGTTAATGGCTTTCCAACATAAAACTCTTACATTGTTAATACCATGCACAGAGCAGAAATGAAGCAATCTGCCTTCTGTCCGTGTGGGAAATGGGCTAATCTGCTCATGATAACATGACATTTTGCTGTTGAGATTATTTTTGGTTATTTGACGGAAATAGAAATGTATTACGGTACATTCAGGACTGAGGAGTGGGCAGATTTAGATATTTATTTTAATATTCTACTCGAGCTTAAAAGGCCTGTTGCATTTTTGTCCAAACATATTTTTACATTATGCTTTTTTATGTAACCTATTTGCACACGACAGGTCAATGTGCAACATAATCATGCAGATTAATACTCAATCTTGGCATTCCATTAAGTTACACAGTAAAAAACCAAATCCCCCTGTGTTAATGTATACAAATGTAACCAAATGGACCTGTAAGGTCAAGGGGGCAAAAAATGACGAATCAACAAAAGTCTGCATATACGATACAGTACACATATGATTAGACAACACATCAGCAAGTACTGTATATACTCATTATACTGTATATCAGTGGTTCCTAAACCTTTTAGCCTGTGACCCAAAAGAGAAATCACATTTTTGCACGAAAATAGCAGATCTACAAGCTTGCATTGTCGGGTTCAAACTACGTAGTCCACTGGAACAATCCAAATGGTAGACAAAAACGCATAAATAAAACAGGTTCGGTTTGAGAACCACTGCCATAAGGGTCTATTTGGACCCCTTGGTGGTCCCCGAACCCGACATTGAGAAACAGTGTGATAATAAGCTGACAGAGATGACACAGAACCTTGCTAATGGCTTCCTTATCTTGGCCATCCGGCAGTGACTGCGTCAGGAGAGGCCTGTGGGAAGGGGCGGGGGGAGCACAATGCCCCGCAAATTGGCAAACGGAGAACAACAACCAGATCAGGACAGGCCTGATAGCTACCAGGAATGATAGCAAACCAGGAATGCTGGCGTCATCCACATCACCCGAGACCCATGGAGCCCGCCTCTTTTTTTTGCTCCAACAAAACATGACAATAGAATCAATTTTCCTCTCTTAATGCCTGAGGTGCTGTCATTGCATAACACACCAAATATGACGATAAGTATATTTTCACACTTAATCTCATTCAAACTGAAGTGTGTGTGTGTGTGTGTGTCTGTGTGTGGTCTGACTAAATTGAACCAGAGCAGCATAATGGATGTGCTCTGGTTTCTGTTCAGAGCCTTGATGACACGTCACGTAATCATGCCTTTCTCTGATCCTGGCTGTTACTCATCTCTGAGCCCGTGGCCCAACTTCATGCCCATCTGTTTTTCGGACTCACACACACTCGCGCTCACGTTTGCAAACTGTGACCATCAAAAGCCTCATTGACATCATAACTGTACACCGGGATTTTCTCAAAGTGGGTGCCTTGACGGTTGACGCGAGTCCAGGGGTGCCTCAGAATACTTTGTTAATATTTAGAATTCATCACTTCAGTTGAATCACTTGGACGCTCTATACGTTTTCAGCCTACAATACACCATGTCTACCAGAAATAGCGGATCTACAATTAACATAAGACCAACATTTAAAGAAACCGTGTGTGTGAGCCTGTGTTGGAGATGTTTTCTGCGTGTAAAGTCTCAGTATGTTAAAAGCACCGTGGTCTCTCTCTGTGTGTGTTGCAGGGGAAACTTCACGGCTCCAAAGCTTCCGGAGTCCAACATGGGTTTCGGAGTGCTGGGGGTCTTCTTGGGCCTGCTGCTGGAGGTGTCCACGCATGGACCCCACACTGTGCCTCGCACCTCCTTCAAGCACCAAGGTAATCATTAAGACCAGGAGGAGTAGGCAACGTTTGCCAGCAGTGCCAACATTGCCACAAAGGACCCACCGAAACCCCCTCATGAAGGACCCCCACTTTGAGAACCACGGCTGTAGCCCAAAGCTTTTCATTTTGGAGTATGTCTCTGCGGATATGGGGCAGACGACCTCCTCGAGTTGGGTTTGTGGCCACGAGAGACAGGAACACTGACTAATGCAGGATCGTATGTCGAGGATGAAATTCAACTGTAATCCACTTGAAGGATGTGAAAGTTCAGACACTCACTTGAGGTCAACCGCGTGCGACCTGATGTCCCTATTTTGGGCACGTCATTATAGGCAAAAGAAAATGTCAAATATTTCTCTTCCTCCGGGGCGCCGATGGCCTAGTGGTTAAGGCGCAGGCCACATATAGGCTCTAATGCAGCCTAACGGCATGTTGTGGGTTCGATTCCCGCGCCTGGTGTCACTCCCTGTCTCTCCCTGTTTCCTGTCACTCTCCACTACTACTATACCTTTTTTTTCTTGTGAAGATTTAAGATAAGATTGCGTTATTTGTAATTCTGTTTCCTTCTGCAATAAGCAGTTTCTCCTAAAAGATATGAGGAAACAGACAATCTACAAGCTCGTGGCTTGATCTGCTATTGTCTCTGTTCATCGTACAATAAAGAGTTATGCATGTAAAAGAGCCTGCTCTCATTTGAGGTTACAGACAATTTGGACGTTTTTGATTGTCAGTATACAGAAATATTATACTCTGCATCTATTTCCAGACATGTACATTGGGTCAACACCTTCGCCTCTCTGTCGCATTGCAGGTTCTCAAGTAATGCCTCCTAATGGCCAGGGGGCGGAAGCTCTATTTGTACGCCGCCATTGACATAAATAGCTCTCGTGTAACTATCCCAGCGGTGGGCGGCCCGTGGTAACTCGGCTCAAGGCAAAATTGA
This sequence comes from Protomyctophum bolini, assembly GCF_963924005.1. Classification (NCBI taxonomy): domain Eukaryota; kingdom Metazoa; phylum Chordata; class Actinopteri; order Myctophiformes; family Myctophidae; genus Protomyctophum; species Protomyctophum bolini. The sequence goes on from NC_137883.1 coordinate 12,473,642, forward strand.
GTTTCTCTTCTCTCTCTCTCTCTCGAGTGACTCAGCCAGTTATTCGGTCAGTCAGTGAGGGTGTTTGCTTTCATGGTTGTGATGTTTATGTCTTGGCACCCGCAACCTGAGCCTGCTCACACCTGGCACGCCCCATGCCAGCTAGCCTGCCTAACACAAACTCTGCTAGGGCCACGGTAAATCACCCCCAACATAGTGACACATGGGTACACTCACAGGATGCTTCCATATGCCAGAGAGACGGTAATGGGACACGCTGCACAAGTGTACAGAGACCCATGCCCCACAAGTAAGGCTGGGCACAGCCCAACATGGGCTGTGTCACATTTATTACATAATCGTCTAATCGCAATCATTTGAGATAATCGCAATTATTATTATTGTCATTATTGTCATCGTTTCCATGTTGAAAGATGTTCACACCTGTCTGAACTGATACATGTGCAACTATACATGTATTGTTATAGTTACTGTACTGTGCTCTGCACTGTATTGTAGTGTACTGTGCTCTGTATTGTACTTGGATTATTTTTGGAACAAATCTTCGAGAAATGACAGAGTTACCGTATGGGGTCCCCATGAACGTGCCCAGGGCTCGTACTGTATTGTACTCTGTGCCACTTTACTCTGTGCTGTACTCTACTGGCCACTTGACATACATGCACACACGCACGCACGCACATAGCTGCGTATTGGAGCGGAGGCACCGCTCAAAAGAAATAGCAGATCTACAAGCTTACATGTTGTACACTTATAGCTGTAGATTGTAAGCTGACGCATTGTAAGCTTGTAGATCAGCTATTTCTGCAAAAAATAAATAAAAAATGTATAAATAATTTCTTGGTATATTTCAGTTGGCATATCTGCCCTCACCCTGTGCACTTTTTCATTACGAAGCCTAAAAGACAAACAGAAATGTGACTTCTATTCATAACGTTCCAACGCCAAAAATAATAATACTCGTTAATCGCAATTATTTGTGTGACAATGAATTGCCAACTTCAAGGTGTAATTGTGACAGCCCAATGAATATGTAGATATTATATCGATATTGTGATATGAGATTAAATACTTATTAGTCTTTTGTGTTATTAGTGTTGTCTTTTCCTGGTTTTAATCAAAACCCTCTATTCTTAGTAAAACCCGGACTGGGGATACAACTGTACTTGGACTGCTTTTTTCCAAATCTCTTTCCCAGCTTGTAGATCTCCTCTCATGTGATCTAATCTTTCCCAGCTTGTAGATCTGCTCTCATGTGATCTAATGTTTTTGTGTGTGTTCAGAGGTGGACCTGTTGGAGTTTTCAGAGCCAGGGATTTTCAACTACTCCACTCTGTTGCTGAGCGAGGAGAGAGGCGCGCTGTACGTGGGAGCCAGGGAGGCCATCTTTGAACTCAGCAAGACCAATGTTACAGTCAAGAACAACAAGGTATCACAATGTGATGTGATGAATCCATCCTTTAGATCTGGGGTTCCCAAACCTTTTCATCTCAAGGACCCCCACATTTACACTAATTAGCCCACGGACCCCCTAAAATACCCCCTATTTGAAAATATATGTCAAAGGACCCCCAGTTCACCCATTTCTATCTCTGGGACACCAATGTATATTTCAATTCTGATAGTGTAAAGGGTCCATTCGGTTCCATTTGTACGCTCTCTGAGTTACAGACCCATGAGGGTCCATTTGGTTCCAAACTATCATTTAGCTGGGGACCCACTGGAACTCCATCAAGGACGCCTGGGGGTCCCCGGACCCCACTTTGGGGAACCACTGGTTTAGATATGAAGAAAGATGAGGGGTGCTCTCTTTAATGAGATTATTTTGTCCCTTCTAAAAGGTTCAATGGACAGTTGCAGAAACTCCAATGACGATGTGCACACTCAAAGGAAAATCAAAAGAGGTCAGATTGGAATTTTGCTTGTTTATGCCATTGCCTATAGATATCTTGTCTCAAAGAAACTTGCCCAAATAAATGCTTCATTATTAAGAACAAGTCATTATTACTTACAGAAGGACTGTCTAAACTACATCCGGGTGCTTCAAGTGTTGGACGATGAGAGGCTGTTTGTCTGTGGGACGCATGCCTTTCAACCGCAGTGTGACTACCTGGTGAGTGGCGTCTCTTTTGCCTTTATCATGATAGATGTACATTAGGTTGACAGAGAGGGGGGGGGAGACATGCAGCAAAGGTCGTCGGGATCGGGACTCGAACCCGACCAGCCTAGGTGCCCAACCCGCTAGGACGGCCCAGGCCACAAGGACACACGTGATTGTGTACTGACTTGGATCAGTTGAACTATGATCACTATGTATCACTATGAAAATGCGTTTAATGAAAAAGTAAATAAAATAAATTGCTAAAATAAATACATTTTTTAAATTGTGATTATGATTAGGGTTTAGTGTGTGGCCCACTTTCATCAAATAACCCTGACCTCCTCTTTCTCCCAGAGCCTGTCAGACTTCACGCTAGCGGGCCGAGCCGAGGACGGCAGGGGGAAGTGCTCCTTCGACCCGACGCAAAGCTTCACCAGCGTCATGGTTGGTGAGTCGGAACAATTTGTTACCACTTCCACGAGGCGGACACTGGCTAGTACGGACCTCCTCCTTCCCCACCAGCGATGTGATTTTTAAATTCAGCTCCGTTGAGCCTCCATTATGACCCGATTTTCAAAGCGCCGTATCTCCAAAGGTTCGAGAGCTGTCCATGGTGCGCCGCCGTGCACCCGACCGCATCACTGACAAAATGTAGCTGGTTGTACTGCTAGCTAAAGGCTGCGAGCTAATGCCAGTAGAGTTGAACTCCTCCCGGGGGCCCCCACCTTCCTGTTTAACCCGGAACGGAAACAAGCTCCGTAGAATGGAAGCAGATGAGCGGCATATCGGCAGTGTGAGCATGCTAACACTAGATGGCGCTAAAGGAGTTAGAAAAAGCCAAGAGTTGGTCTCTGTGTCAAGCTGGTAGTATTTGCCAGTGTCTCCAAATCCCCCAAATACAAACATCTTTGTCCCGATTGAGACATGTGGGGACAAAAGCTGTATATAGGAGGGGCTAGCGCTCCTCAAAAAATCTCAACTTTATGGATGGCTTGACAATAAATCTTTGTCCTATTTTAACCCCCCCCCCATCAGATGGAGAACTGTATTCTGGAACAGCATACAACTTCTTAGGCAGTGAACCTATTATTTCCAGATATTCTCCAACTCCTCAGGCTCTGCTGAGGACGGAATACTCCACATCCTGGCTCAATGGTAAGTTGGGATCTTATATTATGACAAACATCTGTCATGTTCTTGACTCATTATCTTTCACTTTGTAGATTGTCTGTTTTTGAATAGTTTAAATACATCAAATGGGTTCACGTTGGTAGATGTTTGGGTTGTGTTGCCATGATGTACAGTATAACTCCAACGGTGGACAAGAAATCTAAAAGAATTCCTGCATTGATTAGAAATTGAACAAGCCATTTATCTCAAATGGTAAAATAAATCAAATCAAATCAAATCAAACTTTATTTATAGAGCACATTTTAAAACAACCAAGGTTGACCAAAGTGCTGTACATCAGTGGCAGAACAGAGAACAGGCAGGAGGAAACACAGAATATAAACGAGAAAACACAATAAAAAAAAAATGTAGGCATGAAAGCAAAAATGGACTCAGGAGGGATTAAAAGCCAGGGAGAAAAGATGAGTCTTAAGGTGAGTCTTAAAAACACCAATGGAGGGGGCAGAGCGAATATGAAGGGGCAAGCTCTTCCAGAGCCTGGGAGCTGCAGCCGCGAAAGAGCGTGCGCCCCTGGTGCTTTTGCTAGTTATACGGCCCTCTAGCAGTACTTGATCCGCAGAGCACAGAGCTCTAGCCGGGGTGTAGGGTTTTACGAGCCTGGAGAGGTATTCGGGGGCCAGCCCATTTAAACATTTAAAAGTAAATAAAAGGACTTTAAAATCAATTCTAAAAGAAAGAAAGAAATTCTAAATATAAATATTTGATTAAGGAATATACTATGCATTCGTTCACGCGTCATGGCCCCAATCACATGAACGTGCGCAATGATAGTCAACGGACCAGCGCTGGCTTGAGCTGCAATACCAAATTCGGCCACTATGTCCATTTCGCCTCAGGGTTTCCTCTGGGTGCCTTCTCTATTCATATATACTCTATGGTCCCGACCCAGTGTTTTGGGAGCCACTGTTATAAAACATGTTCATGGTATTTCCTTTCCGATCCCCCTTCCATCTTCCTCCTCCTCGCAGAGCCCAGCTTTGTTTTCGCCGACGTGATCAGGGAGGGAGGCGGCGCGGCAGATGGCGAGGACGACAAGATCTACTACTTCTTCACCGAGGTGTCGGTGGAGTACGAGTTCTTTGGCAAGCTGCTCATTCCCAGGGTGGCACGTGTCTGTAAGGTCAGTGCAACGTCACGCGGCCATCTGCCATCTGCCCAGAAGCTGCAGCATGGGGCCATGTGGGCATATGTCCTGCCCTACATCTATCTGCATCTTTTTCTATTGCTGTCCAGCCAGAGCACTGCACCACTCTCTCTCTCTCTCTCTCTCTCTCTCTCTCTCAATCCTGTATTAATATGTCCTTGTGGGTGGACGTCGCAACCATGACATAATTATCCACTGCTCTGATCAGTGCAATATAGGACCAGATTTGAAGGCTACATACCGGCCTGAAAATCAAGTGAGTGGTGCCTTTTATCACGATGTATGATGATGAGAACGTCATCATGCAAAGGTTTATATGGAATACATATTTATTGAGGGGTGCCAGCCCCTCCTATACACATGTTTGTCTTTAGTTCAATGTTTGTTTTGTAAACGCCATTGACAATGAAGGGAAAACCTAGGTCATAATGTGCCTCATTACGTCATAATTTGTCTCTTTATTGTTAATGGCGTTTAATGTTTGTGTTTGTGCATCGTTTGTTTTACGTCACCATTACATCACCTAATCAACATGAGTTAGACTTTAATATATTAGCGCCCCTCACTTCACACGAGTGTGATTTTTGCCATTGACATGGTTGTCACATGACATCACAGGCCACTCGTTGGAGCAGTTGGCACCGCTCAAAAATGCATTGCGATACCTGTAGTCAATATCCATTTTATTGCCACTGACTGTGCACCGCCACCAATGATGTTTTCTCTTATAATAACCGCTCCGTTTGTCTCTCCAGGGAGACCTCGGAGGCCAGCGGACCCTGCAGAAGAAGTGGACGTCCTTCCTGAAGGCCAAGCTGGTGTGCTCCATGCCCGAGCTCAACTTTGTGTTCAACGTGGTCCACGACGTGTTCATCCTGAAGGCAGAGCACTCCAAGGACACCGTCATCTATGGAGTCTTCACCTCCCAGTGGTCAGTGGCCTTCTTTACCACAGTCGTTCTATGGAGTCTTCACCTCCCAGTGGTCAGTGGCCTTCTTTACCACAGTCGTTCTATGGAGTCTTAACCTCCCAGTGGTCAGTGGCCTTCTTTACCACAGTCGTTCTATGGAGTCTTCACCTCCCAGTGGTCAGTGGCCTTCTTTACCACGGTCATTCTCAAGCTTTTTGGATCTCAAGGACCCCCCGTTTTATATGATTTTCACCATGGACCATGGATATATATATATACTGTATATACACACAGTATATTTGTTTTTACTCTGGGACCCCAATCTACACCGTAAAATCCTCAGTGTTCACTTAACTCTGAGAGTGTAAAAATGTCTTGTACATAGATCAGCTATTTGTGCTGTGCTGTTTTTATTTGTGAAAGTTTTTAATTCCGTCTGGTTCCAACCTGTGTTATATATTATTTTTTGCAAAGGGAATTGGTTTAGAGCAGTTGTTCTCAACCAGTGAGGGGGTTCCAGATGGTCCTCAGCTAAATGATGGAGAGTTGGTAACCAAATGGACTCTTGTAGATCGTTAACTCTTGAGATCAAGAGTTAAATTATTGTTAAACATCTGCATTCATTAATTTACAATAAGTCTATACAATTAGAGAATGTAGAATAATTATTTTTGATCGTTTGCCTGTTCTCTCCTAATGGCTAATGGTACAACATCAATACAGCATGGAATTGTGGACAAAGGTCTTATCCAACGATAACAAAATATTCTTGAGTTTTGGGTCTGCAAGGCTAAATCTCATCAAATGGTGGTCTGTGGCTCAAAAATAATGGACCTTGATATGAAAACGGTTGAATACCACTGGTTTAGAGGGAAGAAGTGTTCAAAGTGCAGTTGTAGCCCACGTCCAGTTAAGACTACATGGGTTTGAAGTGGTTTTAAAGCTGTCCTTTGTGTCCCAGGGCTAACGTGGGCCTGTCGGCGGTGTGTGCCTACAACATGACAGCAGTGGAGGAGGTGTTCTCCAGGGGGAAGTACATGCAGAAGGCCACCGTGGAACAGTCCCACACCAAGTGGGTGCGCTACAACGGGATGACTCCTTCCCCGCGGCCCGGAGCGGTAAGGGCACCTTTGCAAAAAATGTGTTAATCTGTCATTCATCAGATTTAATGACACTAGATATTCCCTCACACTGCATGAAGGAAACACTAACCTAACCCTATTCCATACCTTTGCGTCATTTACGAAGTACACAAATATGCATATAAACCATAGTTATACGTATATAAACTAGAGGGCATACTGCTACGCCTCCACTATTCATTTCAATGGAAGTTGCTCAGTGGTGTTTGAAGGACCCAGAAGAATGCTCTTCTTCTGCATTTTCTCAACGCACTTCCGCACCAATATTTGGTGTCCAAATGCGGAAGTGCTAACGAGCACTCTGTGTTAAACCCCAGCTGTGCTGGGTTTACTCGTGCTACATGCATGGGCAAAAAAAAAACCCCGCCCGCCTGCAGTTCCAGCTTTGGCCAGTAGAGTGTGGCGGCTTCAACGTTGTCCAGCCGCTCTGGGGGCTTGACATAAACGGCTGAATCCTCGTCTCTCCCCGTTCCCCAGTGTATCAACAACCTCAACCGGCAGCACAACATCAGCAGCTCTCTCCACCTGCCGGACAAGACCCTCCAGTTCGTGAAGGACCACCCTCTGCTGGAGGACCCCATCCTCCCCATAGGCAACAGGCCCCGCTTCATCACCAAGGACGTCAACTACACCCAGATAGCGGTGGAGAGGGTTCGAGCGCTCGACGGCAACATCTACGACGTCATCTTCACCGGAACGGGTAAAAGGCACCGCAAGCGATTTCACAACCGTGTCTTGATCAGGGCCCACTAGAATGTCTCCAAAGTGTTCGCGGCCCCGGGCCCACCCATCTGACCGCTTATACAAGATACATTTGGTTTCTTCCCAGGACCAAAACTTACAAAAATACAGTATTAATTACCATCACATTGCGACATGTTGTGAGTTGTAGAGCGGCTATTTTCACTAAAACAGGCACAAGACCCATAAAAATGTGTCAATGACTCATAAATGGACCCTGATCCATTGATTGGGAACCACTGTACACATTACTGTTGCCTTTGCTGCCTCGTATAGCTGAAAATGGTAAAAGTCCGTCATCTAGTGGCTGAATGTTGTGTAGTGCAGTTGTTCTCAAACTTAATACAGTATGTATCTGGCAGCAGAACCCCATCTTGCGGTGACTGTAATTTATTTCCACAAATAAATATTGATTAATGTTTGTTCAAGATTATATATATTTTTAATATATATGCCTCGGGTAATTTCAAACATCATCAGGTCCTGATGTTTGCTGGGGACCCCCTCATGAACCCCTCGGGGTCCCTGAGCCCACTGGTTTAGATGATCCTCTTGCATAAATAATAACTAGTCTAAAAATATGCTTATTAAAGTCTACATGTTCAGCATGCTTTTCCCTTTTATTTTTGCTCCATAGACAAGGGAGTCTTACACAAGTCAGTAGTGTATGAAGGAGACGTACACAGCGTGGAAGAGATTCAACTACTGAAGAACTCTGAGTCCATTAAGAACTTACTGCTGTCCTCACAGGTGTGTATTCGTGTAGTAGGTTATAGAATTAGAAACTTGCTGGTGTATAAATAATTATTTTACTTATTAGGTAACTGGAATGCTCGCCTCAAAACACCCTGTGTGTGTGTGTGTGTGTGTGTGTGTGTGTGTGTGTGTGTGTGTGTGTGTGTGTGTGTGTGTGTGTCCGTCCACAGACACGTTTTCTATATGCTAGCTCAGACTCGGGAGTGGTCCAGTCACCCACAGCCTTCTGTGACAAATACCTGTCCTGTGACGACTGCATTCTGGCCCGGGACCCCTACTGCGCCTGGGACCCTAAAAAAACTGCCTGTGTGAATATATTCGATGCCCCCAGCAACACACACAGGTAATTCAAGTTCTGGCATTTTTTCTCTCTCACTATCTGTCTTAACGGCAGTAACCAAAAGCAGAAACCAGTTATCAAACCAAAGCCATCTTAACGGTCACCGCACCCCTTCCTGTTTGGCCTGTTTCTTTCACAGTTGGTGTTTGTCTCTGTGCGTGTTTTAGACACTTGTGTACATAATGCATATTTGTTTTACCAGGAGTCTACTCCAGAGTCTTAATGGCGATGCAGACGGCTGTCCAACAGGTATAGTGTGCAACATGTCATTCTGTCTCACTGTTGGAGCCCGACCCATTATTGGTAATGGTCTAGTCTAGGTCTCTCAATGTTGGGCTCTGACATCGGTCGGGCTCGACTCATCATTGACGAGTTTTTTATTTATTGCTTAACCCATTAAGACGGAGAAAGCATCTGTGTCATTTTTACAGATTTTAACCACTTTATACTTTGGCCATTCAAAAATAGCAGATCTACAAGCTCATATAGCATCACTTGCTATTTTTGAAAAAATCGTGACAATTTGTGCAAATCTTTAACTCAAATCCTTGCTTCTGGGGGTGTCTGGACAAAGTATTTTGGGGGGTCGGCGGCCTGACATGCCTGAAGAAGGCATGACAAAAGCTTGCTAAATGAAAGCTTTCTATCTATATCTATATCCGATTGTGCACAGATTTGAGTGTGCGGAGCCTCCCTTTACTTTTTTACTTAATTGTGATTCTAGCACCTCATGGCTGATGAGCCAGCGGAAATGTTTTGAGCACCACTGATAAACATAAGTTTTTCAGAAAACTGTTAGATTAGAATGATTTAGATTAGAATATTTCTTTCAGAATCAGCCTCAGGTCTATGTTAAATGAAATGACGGCCTTCGAAAATGGTGTTTTCCTCCTGTGTATCCCCCAGTGCCAGTCTTGTCTGTGCAGGACTACAAACATGTCACCGTGAAGCCAGGGAGTTCCGCTGAGCTGCCGTGTCTGGTGCGCTCCAACCTAGCCCAGCTGATATGGAAGTCCAATGGCTCGGCGCTGACCGAGGCCTCTCGCTTCCACCTCATAGGGGAGGCTGGCCTCCTCATCTACAGCGTGGCTCCGGAGGACCAGGGCCTCTATGAGTGCTGGTCCCTGGAGTGGAGCCCTGCCTCCGGGAAGAACTTTAGCCGCCTCCAAGCTGGATACTCTCTATCTCTGGAGGCCCCACCCAGACCGCCGTATCCGGCCGGTCGCACCGTGACCACCCTCGGCACCAATCTCGGCCAGAAGGAGACGGAAAGCCCCCGGTCCTCTGAAGGTAACGGTAACACAGCCAAACCTCCACTAACTTCGGCCCGCGCCCCTCCCAGCCCCTCGGCCACAAACCTCTTCACGTCCCCAGCTCAAACTGACTTGTCACTAACCCCACCCGCCAGTACTACTACCATCAGGTTACAGCCTAATCACCTCCCCCCGAATCCCAACGTTCCCCGGCCAGAGACCCTGGACCCGTCAGCAGAGTTTTTGCAGTACAACAATAGCTCGGCCCTCCTCGCCCTCTTCCTCCTCTTCTTCCTCCTCTTCCTGGCTGCGCTGGCGTACAACTGCTACATGCAGTACCTCCCGGCGCCCTGCCTGCGGCTGCGAGCGGCCCTCCTGGGCAGCCACAAGAACCCCATCCAGCCCGAGTACCGGTCCTGTGAGTCGGGCTTGACGACAGAGCAAGCCGTGACGGAAAAACTGAACCTCACAGAACAGCGCCCGACCCAGAACGGCAGCAAGGTCACCCCGAATAATCAGCTGCGAGCGCTGCGCGACACCGGGTACGAGACCGAACCGGAGTGTGGAAACGGAAGGATCCCCTCTCACAGTTTCCCCGACGACAGTCCATACAAGGAGAAACCATTTGACGTAGATTGTGAATCTCAACCGATTGAGTTTGCCGATGCCGATGAGCCTTGCTGCTAGCGAGAAACCATAGATTTGGCTGTTATTTCCCTTAACCCAGAAACTTAGGGAATACTACGCTATTGTTGCCTCACAGTACATAGTATGTTCTATTTACAGTGCCAGATGAGGATACGTTTATTTCAAATTTAAGGTCGTGCATCAGACTCCAGAGATTGGATTTATTTTCTGATGCAAAGGGCTACAAAGTATTTATCAAGGCAACTCATGAATGTCGTAACTCTCTGTGCATAGTCCAGCAGAAAAGAAAAGTAAAGAAGCTATTTTAAATTTCCAAATTGGAAACATTGTTTACCAAATTGGTAAGTTACCCTGATGTTCTCCAAATTGGATGCACGTTACCTTTTTGTACAGTGTGAGATTGGGGTGGGGGGGGGGGTGTGATTTTGTTAAATTCATGTATTTTATTAGTTTGTTTTTATTATTTTGCAATTTGGGCTAGTGGATGTAGTTACATTTCTCAGGGAAGGTTTGCTCAGTACGCTGTCATTATACTACCTAGCTTTGTGTACAATCTTCACACCTCTAGCACGTACATGGTCTGTGGACTATGGATGTTCCACCTGTTGCAGTGAGGTACTGTACTAGGACCAGCGAAGATACAAAGGAAGAAAAAGAACAAAACTGGTCGGCGGTACAGTCATTTTTATGTTTATGAAGACTTTATGCTGTATTCTCCTACGTGAGATTGGGTGGATTTCTTTTTCCTTTTTTTTTACCGAATCATACGTCTGGAGGAAGAGGAAGATGATATTCGCACAAAGGTGTTGTCAATCAGAACTTCAGAACCCTATTATTGCTTAGACGGCACCAATCAACCCTACAGTGGGGTGAGGGGACTCGGTGGTAGGAGGGAGGTGGGAACTTTGACTCACAAAATGGGGGAAAATGCTGGAAGATTTCAAACCACTGTCTGAACTGTGTAGATGTGACCGGAGTCGCACAATCCTTTTTTGTTTTGTTTTTCACCCTATGATGGTACAAAGTCACTTCAAAGTCACTTCTTTTTTTGTTTTGTTTTTCACCCTGATAGTACAAAGTCACTTCTGCACCCCCCCAGGGCCATATTAACCTCTACTACTCTGGCTGACAATAACCCATTAATGTACAGAAATACGCTGATTGATTATCCTTTTTTTTCCCTTTGGTCTTCAAATGAGCCCTGAAAACAATCTTTTACCATGTTTTCATTTCCAATTTTCTATTTAATTCAGCTTTAAATTCTAGATTGTCCTCCCCAGAGCATGATTAGTTAAAGTATGAATCTCACATCTGTGGTAATATTCTCATTTTATTGATAGCATACAGTACTGTATATAGTTATGATGATCCCCATTGTGGCTTGTTCTTTTATGGCACACGCCTGATTTGTACTTTATACTTTTGATTTGTACCAGTGTCGCACATCAAAAATGGCTGATCTGCAAGCTTACAACGTGTTGCACATTGCGACGTGTTGTGAGCATGTGGATCGCCACGATGCGCAACCAAGTACTGTTTAAATCAGGCATTGGAACTAGAGGTCTACACAGGTCAACCCGAAACCGGACACCCGAGGGCCTACCCGAGACTGGAGCGGATCAGGGTAAAACGATATTTACTTTCTCTCAGGTACGGGTCAGATCTATTTTAATTGCTGCGGTGTCTCGAGTAAGACTCTGACCCCATCTGCTTTAATCTGCTTCGGTATAATTACATTCTAAAATCCATATTGTCTGTTTGGTTTGAATGACGTTTACAGACGATTGAAACTCAGCTAATCTCAGTGCAGTGCGTTTGCCTGAACACCATGGACATTTTCCATATAGTGAGATTAAACCCAAACTACGAGAGAAACAATATAGTGTGCAAAAGCCACCAGGATCGTCATCTGTAGTGGATATTATCGAAGGGCACAGTAAGAACGTTAGCTAAATGTACTACTCTCTGCAATGCACTACTGCAGATTTGATGCAACCAAGACAGGCAAGTCTCAGCGGTGAAACGAGCATTGTTTTGCAAGGCCTTGCTGAAAATATAATTTCGGTGTACGTATAATGTAGCCTGCTTCGGGTCCAGTATGTTCGGGTCGAGACCCATTAAGGTCCGCTTGGAACCGGGTATGGTTATTCTTGGGTCTGTTTCGGACAGTGTTCGCTCATTCTCGGGTCATTTCGGAACCATTTTGTCAGCACGGGTCCAGCGCTTCGGTCCTGTGCAGACCTCTAATTACCTTTTTTGTTATCCTTCCTTGTGTGCTTTGCACGTCAAACCCTTTTCCTCCTCGACTTTCCTCAGTTCTTACCATTTCTCCATCACTCCCTCCCTCCCTGCCATGTGCTCCCTTCTCCCCTCACAGCCTCCTCTTCCAGTGCATCCTCCTCCTCCCATTCCTCATCTGGAAGTAGTACTACTCCCTCTGTCCTCCCTTGCCCCTCCTCTCCTCTTTCCGTTGCCACCTCTTCCTCCGCCGGGCCTCGCGGCGGTGTGCAGGGCCAGAGGGAGGCAGAGGTGAGACTATTGCCCCCCCTGCTGAAGGATCAGGCCTGGGGGGTTCACGCCCAGGAGGCCTTCCTGCTCTTCTGCCTGGCCTTGGGTGAGTGGTGCCTGTGACACTGACTCACCCCCACCCCAAAACCCTTCTTCAGGAACTCACACTGCCTGGTTTTGCCTGTCAGTTTCTCTTTTTATTCCTCTCTATATCTGTCTTCCCCTCTTTTCCCATTCTCTCTCTGCCCCCTCTTTCCCCCTTCTCTCTCTATCTCCTCCTTTTCCTTTCTCGCGCTCTCTTTGTGCACCTGGCATGTGGCTACAATATTACCTGACATCACTTTCCTACCACCAACCTAACCTGCATAGATATTTACCCCCCCCCCCCCCCTCGTGTGTGTGTGTGTGTGTGTGTGTGTGTGTGTGTGTGTGTGTGTGTGTGTGTGTGTGTGTGTGTGTGTGTGTGTGTGTGTGTGTGTGTGTGTGTGTGTGTGTGTGTGTGCGTGCATGCATGTGCAAAGTTTTTCACAACAAAACTGCCTTTTTACTGTTACAATTGGTGTACCTTAACTTTAGGCCCATTTGGACTATACCTAAACTGTATATGAGGCTAATCTGAATAAATTGGAGTTTCCTTTTTTTAAACTAAAAACCTCTCAGACATGTGGTTTCATGTCTCACATGCCTCAGTTCCATGGTACTGAATTTTGTTTTTATAACTGGAAAATCTGACCTGATATATGAGATATTTATAAGTAGGTACTTCTCAAGCAGTGTCGAGAACGATGTTTTTGTAGAAATATTGTAGGTTAAATGTGTAACTTGGATTTTCTTTGCCTGTAAACAAATGTAAATATATTTGTATATATTGGGAAATACTTTCAAGATGTACATAATATTCTCAAACATTTTGGGGTTAGGGGAGGTTAAATAAATCTTGATTTCAAATGTTATCAATGCTGGTGCCTATTTATTCAGTTGTGTTACGTCATCATTTTCATTACTGGCATTAACAACGATAGAAACATTTAGAATGAAAGAAACCTTTTTAGGGTAAGTTTCTTTTTTTAAATATATAAATAACTGATGCATTATGTGTTGTTCAGCTGCAAATTCTGTACTACTTAAACCCTCTGTACTTGATAAAACAGACCTGTAAAGAGCACATTTGGTACGATCTTACTTCACTCTACACAACTCGATTTGCCAAAAATAGCAGATTTACAAGCTCACTCACAATTGTGAACTTCTTGTAGATCGGCTATTTTTGGCCAGTGTCCCTGTGGAGTGACGGGTGTCTTGGCAGAGTTGTCGACCAATCAGGGGTCAAACATGAAGTCCCATTCTGTCCTCTTAGGTCCTAGTGACGTCCACATTCACTGGCTAGTAAACGGACACGGTCTCGATGGCCCGGTCATGGAGCACCGACGGCAGATGGGCCATGGGGAGGCGCTAGTGAGCAGCTGGCTCAGGGAGGGGCCGCTGATTAAGGACGCCCGTTACCACTGTATCGCAGAAGCCAGCGTAGGACGTGACGTCTCTGAGGTCGATCTGCACCTCACTATTGGAGGTAGATGATTAATCATCACCTGATTAATCAACAGATGTAGCATGCCTAAATCTGTAATGTGTATGGTTTGGGTGAAAAGGTCCATTTGTACCAATTGAAACCAATTGAAAAATAGCAAAATATAATTCAGGATTTAAAATAAATAACAAAAATTGCCGATCTACAAGCTCAAAACGCGTCACTGCGACGTATTTTGAGCTTGTAGATTGGCTATTTTTGCTCTGGAGTGAGTGGAAATAATTTGTGGCCCTCTCCGTCATCAAAGTTGCCCACCTGTTTTCTATTCAAGAGAAAGTGAAATGCTAAGACAAACGTTACAGTCATCATCAGTTACACTGATTGCATTGTCCCAGAGCTTTACACTTTTTGTCATCTTTGAGTAGACTTGAGTCATCGTTAAACTTCTTGCAACTCATTTTCCACTCTTTTTCCTCCATATTTTTGAGACTATATAGCGCCCCTGCAATCAACTGAATTGAGGATAAACTATTGGTTTCCCTGAACCTTTGCTGTTTTGCCATGACTCCTGACATGACATTGTTAGGTATGTTTTATATGCATAAAGCCTCTTATCAATTAACAGATGAGGAGAGCATTCCATCCAGAGATTTGAACCAGTGGAGGAGTGCACTCACTGAACACGAACAGCTGCTAAAACAATGGGAAAAGGCCTGGGTATGTTCATATTCTGACTGCGTGATCTGATTTTAAGGTTGATTTAAGATGGAGCCAAATTGACTGTGGACAGATTTTGTCTCAAGCATATCTAAAAAAAAATGTCAGAAGTTTGTGTGTACATGTGTGTGCACACGAGTGAAATATAGACTGTGTTTAATTCTCTCCACAGGAAAGCTGTGATAGAAATGGAGCTCTCTGAAGAGGTCATGACGCATCACTGATCTTGGCTGTATTTGGTTCTGAACCCGGTTCTCCACCAAAGTGGACCAGGCCTTAAGACACCACAGACGTCACATGTGAATGTCATGTGATGTCACAGTGCCATTTCTTAGATGGAGGTTTGAGGAGGACTCTTCAAGCTAAGTACTTCATGCCTTCTGTCAGGCTCACCTGGTGGGCAAGACGAGACTTGACTCCTCCCTACTCCAAGAAGAAGGTGACGGGGCCGGGTGGTTGTCTTTGTTTGAGGGATGGCAGACTAGACGCTGGCAAAATAAAAAGTGACTGCACTTACTGTAAGCCTGATTGCAAAAAAATGCAAAAAGAATAGCCCATCTACAAGCTCACAACGCATTGTGATGTGATGCGTTGTGAGCTGGTAGATCTGCTATTTTTGACTTTTTTTTTCTGCCTGTATACTGACATGCCCAAATAAAGAGGCCAGTTTTAAAGTGAAGAGAATGAAGTGACAATCTAAAATCAGATCTGCAAAAATTCTAAAAATCATTCAAAGGTAGACGAGCTATGAATAAAAGACCTGAATTTGTAGGTTCTAACATAATGTACTTGACCCGATCCCAAAAAGAAATTTCTTTAAAAGATCCCTGGCTAATAAGCCTTATATGCCTTAATACATTAGAATTGCCCTCTATAAACAATTTTTAAAACACCTTAAATTATAATTGTTATAATATATCTTTTAAGAGGACCGCCTGTTGCAAGATGATGTCATTTGTCCATCTCTGGTCCAGCAATATGGAATGCAATGCATGTACTAATAAAAACGTGCTCTTAGGAAGTATTATTACGTTGTTTTTAGTTATAATATCCATTCTCCAAGGGGCTGGACCACACAACTTGTGATATATGTTGTTAAAAATAGCTGGAAAAAAAAGTTATAGAGCTCAATTGTAATATATTAAGGCAAATCAGGCTTATTAGCCCATTTAAAGTGTCATTCACATGGAACCGCAGTACAATGTAAATGGGTACAATTTGTACTTTTAATGTCAATGTGGTCTATTACCATAATAGTATGTAGCATCCACCATTACGAGTGTTGGTGAGGTTTAGGTGAAGGTGGTATTTTTTATTTTTTTATTTTTAAGAAACTGGGGCATTAGTCACAGACAGTACTTTCCAACTATTTCCAACATTTGCTTTTGCATTAAGCACAAACACGAGATGGTTTTCGGATTGAGTTCATGCTACACAAACTACACATTGCAAAGGATTGTTTTCTGTCTCCTAATAGAGGGTATGCGCATGCATAAAGTGAGTGGCAAATTGAGTGACAAAGTGAGTGGAAAGTGAGTTTAACGTTGTTTAATGCAATCAGATAGGACTTTTCTGTTTGGATGTATGCGCTGTCAAGGCCATAAAGTAGTTTCTTGCCACTCAGTAGGCGTACTGTAACTTCCGGGTATTATGATGAAGTCACGTGCATACCCTCTAGTCTATTTCCTCTAATATCTTTCTGTATAGTCTAAGTTTACCCTCTGTCTCGGACAGTTTAGCAAAAAATAAACAGAGGTGTTTTATTTATTTTAATTTTTTTGCTTGATTGTTTTTTTTTCTCTTACACTGATCTCTGGGTCTATAGCAAACTTAATGGTTATTTTTGTTTTTATTTGGCTTTTTCCTAAACATGCTGGCAAATGACATTGAACATTGCCCCAGGCAGCCGCCTATGGGAGCCCAGCCCTGTTGTGCATGCATGTATCATGTTCTGTAGACACTTTGATAGTCTTGATAGAGCAACATAGAACACCTAGGGAACAGCACCCTCTTGTGACTAAAAGGACACAAAACACAAACTATGTACAGTATTCTCCTTGTTGCAAAGGTGTTACTGAAGTGGACAGAGTGGAGTATAATTACATTAAAATAAACATTGAAGCTCATTTGCTAAAAGTAGTTAAATGGATCATGTCAAAGGCACGCGTGTTTACTGTACCACTAATAATATAAATGAAGGAGAAAAGGGGAACAAAATGTAAAAATACAGCGTCTAGCACAGGCCCTTAACAGAATTAGAAAAGTGTGAACCTCGGAGCGCACATCTCCGCCAGACTGTGTTGACTACCCAGGGCCTGCAAACTTTGGAAGGCAGCCGTGGAGTCATAGCAGATGTTACCCAGTCCCAGGGCCCAGTCAGAGATAATATGCACTGATTTGTGAGTTTTGGATCTGTAGGAGGAAAAGCACATATTTTCCATACCCTAAACTTGCCTAAAGGTTCACTTTGTAACTTTTTTATAATGAATGTAATGTAAATGTGTCCAATCTGTATGGCAGAGTATGTTAATACAATATAACTTATCCAATTGGGGTGGTTGTATTTCGTTTCCCTGCTATTCTATTGAAACATACTGTAGATTGTGTCAAAGTCATGTCTCACATAGATACAGGATCTGACATGAGGTCAAATGTCATGTCTCACCTAGACACAGGATCTGACGCCACGTTTGACCTGATGGTCAAGATTAAATTTATCCCCAGAGCAAGCAGGCCGGCTCTAATTAGCTCAATAGTCAAAATCTCAGGGGTTCTCCACCTGGGGGTCTCAACCCCTCAGGGGGGTTTCCAAATTATTTTGGGGGGTCCCCAGATTATTTTAAAAATAAAGACAAAAAATATATATACGTGTGTGTGTGTGTGTGTGTGTGTGTGTGTGTGTGTGTGTGTGTGTGTGTGTGTGTGTGTGTGTGTGTGTGTGTGTGTGTGTGTGTGTGTCAGGCAGATGCCTGAGGAAGGTTGAAGGACCGAATCGTTGCATTTTGGACAATGAATAAAAAGCTCTTGAACCAGCAAGTGACAGTGTGCGGGTCTCCCTCCTTCTCTACCGTGTTTGCAGTCTGCTGCTTTGTCGCCGACGCACCTGTGTTTAGAGTGGTCTGATGACTTGAGTACTTTAGTTTCCACTAGATAGCAGCAGAGACGGGCTCATCAATTTTATTAAAGGCAAAGCGTTAAATCACAAGTTGTTTCAAGGCACTAGATGTAGAGCAATGGACCGACAGAGACCCCAGCATGGTAAGTTCACTCAACTTCACTCCCCGTCAATGAAATGTTTCTTTTATACGAATTTTGTGCAGATTAGCTACAAAACTGATCATTCATTTCATGAGCTTTGGTTAGCTTGGTTTGTAGGCTACAAAGTCAGGCTAATTGTTTTCCCCTATTTCCAATCAATGTGATAATTAAGTAAACAGGCTACTGGCTTTAGTTTGCCCTCATTTGTGGTAGAGAGGTGCGGGAGGCAGAGCTAGGAGACAGCCCAGGGCCCCAGGCCCAGGGTAATAATAACAGCAGATGTCGAACAGCCTATACTTTGAACACAAATACCGCTATTTAGGCTACATTAATTAAATATAGCTGTTTTGCGGCTATTGACCATTAGTACCATGATGTCACCAAATCAAATGCAAGCTATATGGGAGGACTGACCTCAGTGTCTCGCTCCCACTTTTCATCAAATATTTTTACATTTTCCAAAAATAAACTCTTTTCCAGACATAGCAGAAATAACAGAAAATAGCAGACCTACAAGCTCACAACGCATTGTATGTTTGTGAACCACGTGATGTAGATATACTTTTCACTATTACTTGAAAGGCTGCTTAAAGTGGTTAAGTCATAATGTACTTTTTCATTTCCTAGAAATGTAGCAGAGTCAAAAGTACAATATTTGTCTTTGAAATGTATAGTCCAGCATGTGCAGTATTTTGATGGAGTTGTGCAGTTTATGATAAAAGCATGAGGACTTATTTCAGGTGCAGGTTTTGAGTTGCTACTGACATTATAGGAGGTGGGCTTTCTGACCTTTGACTCATCCCTTTCAAGCACAGTGTTTGACTTCACTGGCCACTGCAGAGAACTGTGGGGGTGAAACTTTGGTCTTACCGATTGCTGTGGCAGTTGATCTCCTTAATAACTGCGAGCGGTGGCACACTCTGGGTTTCTGGGGCATTGTATCTTGGTGATCTCCTGCCAGTGTTTCTCCACACTTCTCATGAGCTCTGTGTTTTGGGCTATAGTCAACATACATTGTCTTGGCTGGAGGTTGCTTTCCAGGGTTCTGGCTGCAGATCCAGCCCATTCTTGTGCAGATGGCTGCTGGCCCACCTGGAGGCCCCAACCTCACTGGCCTGGTTGGTGTGATTAGGTGGGGGTGGTCTGCCTCAATCAGGATGAGGGGTTTGACCCTTTCGAACTGTTGTAGTGGAAGTCTGGTTAGGTTGACTTGAAGTGAAGGCTCCTTTGATTTGGTAACATTTCTTTGGCTGACATGCTGCGGACACAGAATGACACTGATGCCCCCTTCAGTGTCTGCACATCCTGCCTGATTATAGTTCTGAGGGCCGGATCTTCAGGTGCTCTGTTGAGGCCAAGTCTTTCCACTGCAGCGGGAAGAGGCATTGTGCGTAGATGCCTCCTCTCTGGGTGTCTCTCTCTAAGTCTCACTGTTCACCTCATGCAGGACTTCAAGGTGTTTACCTTTGCACAGGCTACATGGCTTCCTGAGATCACACTGGGCAGCTAGGTGTGATCTACTGTACCAGCGCCAGCACTTCTTGGTTCGAATCCATTCTGTTCATTCTCTTCACTGACTGAGGAAGTGTTTGTTATTTT
Organism: Protomyctophum bolini; assembly: GCF_963924005.1. Lineage (NCBI taxonomy): Eukaryota > Metazoa > Chordata > Actinopteri > Myctophiformes > Myctophidae > Protomyctophum > Protomyctophum bolini. Next base: position 12,493,478 of record NC_137883.1, read on the forward strand.
CACAGAATGGACAGTAGGCATTAGCTTTCCCTGTCTCTTCAGGTGGGGCTGCTACCTTGCACTCAGCTCCTTCTTCGGCACCATGCAGAACTGTGGCATATCTGCCCATTTTCTGAGGTAACCAATGTTTTGGCTCATTACTAGGGAGCTGCACATTGAAGTCGTGGCACCAGGACTTGTGCTTCAACCACTCCGAGAGGTGTAGGTTGCTCCTGGACCGCAGAGCATTGTGTGGGGGAAGTAGGCTCTTATCTCCCTCTGGGCCTATAGGGTTGTTAGCATGCCTACCAGCGACTACTTGAGCGCAAACTTCTCAAAGGATGCCTTTTCGCCTCGACGGATGTCGGCTGCCTCCAGGATACTGGCTATTTTCCGTAATGCTAATTGGTGGGGCTGTCCAAACTTGTCGTTTAGCACCACCACCATGGTGTCATGGTGTCAACTATGACTTGATACGTGAACCGTTGGGTGGTGTTGGATGGCAGCAGGTTTTCGAGTGATAATTTGAGGCGGGGGAACTCACTTGGTGAAGTCGGGGATGGTAGGTTGTGGCCCCCTGTATTGCTGCTCTACTGTGTTATCTTGTGGGGGGTACAAGGGTTGGTATTCTGGGCCTGGCCACGGATACTGACAGTTCCGGGGCAGAGCTGGTTTACAAGCAGGATGGGGGTCTGATGAGCACGGACTCACTTGACTCTCACATGTCACAGTTTGAAAACATGTACAGTACTACTGCTACATCAATATTACACATTTTGTGTACGATTAGTCACCAGAATAAAGATTGTAGATGGTCTAGAAGAACTTGAGTAGCAGGTGGTGTCCATTTTGAAATATGGCTGCAATGGTCTCCGTACAAATGGTAGATGATGGATGGAGCCTGTACACCACAGGTAAAAAACCCACTTTCTTTATTGTCAATAAAGAAAGTATTTTTGTACCTGTGGTGTGCAGGCTCCATCCATCATCTGCTGAAGTTTCTTTAGCCCAGCACCCAGCCTGTCGATGTGTGCATTATACTGTACGTCCGCTCAGTACAAATGGTACCACTGTATTCCTCATCCCTGAAAATGTAGGATTTGTCACCAGAATCAAGATCCTATGTGGTCTAGAACCTGAGTTTGTAAAATAACAAATAATAGCAGGTGGTGGCCATTTTAGAAAATAGCTGCCATGGTTACCACGGGACAAATCTGCGATGGCCCTATAGCAAAAAATGTTCCTTATGGCATGCATGCTCTTAATTGTGTGTCAAATGTCATGCTTTTATTGTAAAGTGCGTGTGGACGCTGCAAGTATCCAAAAATACAACGCAAACACTCAAGTAAAGTAGCCAGCAGATACTCTGGAAAAGTATGTAGGCCATCCATCCATCCATCTTCAACCACTTATCCGTAGTCAGATCACGGAGGCAACAGCTCCACCTGAGAGCTCCAGACTTCCCTCTCCTATCCTCCTATCCTATATAGAGCAACATTAAGTAAGTAGGCCTACTCCGGTAAATGTACTTTCTTACTGTCCACCACTACAGGTCCAGGAAATAAACTTGTACCCAAGCTGTTCCCTAGCAACGCAGTTCCACAGACATGGTCTATTTTTATTCATTTTTATATTTTTTATTTCATGAAGCACTGGTTTGAAAATAATTCTGTTTTAGATTTCTTTCTTTCTTTTTATGTTACCTGGCAACAAGTGAGTGGAGTGGTGTCTGGATGCTCACTCCTTCAAAAACATAATCTTCTTTATCTACTTTATCACATCGTTGCTGCCCGGCAGTAACCTTGTATGTCGATATTTCAACTTTTTATGTTTTGTTGTAAAGTAATGACCTACTACATCATACAAGAGTCTGACACAAAAGTAGTGAAAATGGCACACACACACAAACACACACACACACACACACACTCCCCCCTTGTGACCGGTTTTGTTTTATACAATAACCCAGTCTGCATTCATGTCTCGTAGTGTATATAGTGTCAGAGAATCTGCAATCGTGTGGCAGCCACAGTGGACGCCCCTCACTTCGCACAAGAGTGATTTTAACACACACACACATACACACGATGCCAAAATAATAGTTTGTTTAAACAAAATTGTAACGTTTCTCCTTTTCTCTTTCAGGTTTCAACACAAAGTCTCTTCTCCTTCCTTTCCTGTAGGTGGCATGGAGGAGTAGGTGGATTTAGCTGTAGGGATTTCCGACAGGTGAGTATGGTTTTAGCATAGGATTTCTCCCCCCCTTTAGGTGCCGCTAGGTATAACAATCTCAATGTATATACAATGTGAATAACAGTCTCTCTAAATAAGGATGGGAAGGCAGTGAAGCAGTAAGTATTTCTACTCAGCCTGGGTACTTCTACTCGGTGGCTGTGTACTGGGGCAGTAGAAATACTCCTTTTCCTTTATGGTATTAATCCCTTTTATCCTTTGTGGTATTAATCACTTGTTCCTTTTATAGGTTACACGCTCGTTTGAACGTGCCAGGTAGAGTTGGGAGGATGAAAGGACAACAGGAAGTATTTATATTTCACTGGGGTTACATACGTGAAATGGATTGGTTCTCGACTTACCGCCCAACATGCCCGGTATATGCGCTGCCCACCTCCCGGAGAATGGATCTGAACTGAGGCAGAGAGAGATGGCTTCATACTGTGGGTACTCCCTAGCAGCTGTACACAGGTGCGGCGCATCCCAGCTGAACGAGTAGGTAACGAGGTATGTATTTTCCCTCTATGACCGTGCCTATTACCATTGAGAGACAAAAATAAATAAATATATATATATATATATATAATATATACACACACACATACATAAAGTGGGTACCCCAACACTAAAAAACATCTGGCTTGCACTGGAGCTTCTTCATAGCAACCTCATACAATTGTAACAGTCATTAGCCTAGTACTGGCTTGTTTGTAGCGACACCACAGGTGGGAAGTATCCAGAGGTGTACAGAACGATTTAAAGAGTGAAATCTTCACCGGTACTGAGCACATGCTAAATTTGCGCACAGCATGTTTCCTTGAGCATACAGCTTCTGACGCAGTTTATATATGTCCTTGTCACAAGAGCGGTAATTTGAGATGATATGGCCAAAATATTTAATCTCACTAGAGAAAACACAGCTCTGTTTACACCTTTATTTCATTCCTATTTATATTAAATATGTATTTGTACATACATTGTTTTGTTCCACTTTTGCTTTGGCAATGTAAACGTATGTTTTCTCATGCCAATAAAGCTCATTTGAATTGAATTGAGAGAGCAAGAATATATTAATATACCTATAGATGTCAGTATATTTTTATGTCATTGAACAATATATCAGGTTTTCACCATACATTAATAAAGCATAACCAACTACCGGTAGATGAACGTATAAATGACCATTCATATGATTGCTGAAAAACTGTTCATAATGCTGTCACATGATGAAAAGGAGGGGTGTGCTTGTGCATGCAACACATTTGATGCTCTTGAAACTTTGTTATTTCTCGTTATCTCAAAGTGGCAAGACATCTCTCATGGCTATCTCAAAAGGTAAAATCTAAAGGTACGCTCTATGTAGCGTTCATGTAGCAATATAAAAGCTGTGAACACAATGTGCACCTGCATTTGGAATGGTCTCTTCCACTATTCTGCTAGCCTTCCCTGAATGAGTCATCCAGCCGGCTTCTCATTGGATAAGACCATTCCATCCCTAGGGATTGCCTTGCAGAGGCAGAAAGGCCTTGCTCTCCATTCACAGAAACATTGCTATGCCAACCAGCTATTTCATTCACATAAAAGACAAATATCATATTTATTGTCCTCAACTCTATTTTTTAAATCTTTTACCTTAAAAAAAACATTTTCTTCTCTTGCTTTCTGAAGGACTGTCTTTTCCTCCCGCTGTTTCTATTTTGCCTTTTGTTTCTGAGCAGAGAAGGGAGACGTGTGCTGCTTGTCTCTGTTTTTTTTTTCTCTCTCCTGTATTTGCCAGGCAGGAAGGAAGGAGAGATGTTGGGAGGGACTGCAGCAGTGCGAAATCCGCAGCAGAATGAGAGGAGAGAGAGAGAGGAGGCTGCTTATGAATGAGTGTCAGTCTTTTGGGCTTCGCTATAGATGCTCCTCCTGAGGACATTTTACATGAATGGTGTTTGGGATGCGTGCTCTGGGCTCCAGGAGAGATGAGGAGGATTCACTGCTGCTTGCTTCTAACGAGAATATCTAAGCCGCTTTCTCTCAGCCTAGCTCCCATTTCTTCAGTGACTCATCTGGCTAGAGAAATAATGTTCTTCACGCTGTGTTTGGTTTGCGTGTAGTTTTTTCCATTTGCTTGGATAAATCAGGGTTCATTTGGTTTAAGAGAGATTGTGATTGTATCCTACACTCCACAGTAAGGTCTTTAATCCTTTGTTTGCAGAATTGTGGTGCAACATGTATGATGCCCTTAAAACACAAAAAAACTGCCAGTATCCTTCAGCTATCAAAATTATGTCATTTATTTGATAGCGTTAATTGCTATGGCGTCATCATTTTGTAATTTTCCTAATTTATAGATATATATTTTTCATGTAAGTTATGGAGCCTAGTATCTTTATGATATTGTTAAGTAGATTGTGTTGATTTCGGAGGAGGTTGTCTCCGTTTTCTGTTCAGGAAGACTTACAGCAGCAGATTTATCGAAGCTGTCAATCACACAGTAGTTTTAGATAACTGATTTCACTCGCGTTCATTTTGAACGGTGTGATTCATTCATACTGTATGAGTCATTCGATTTGATCCATATGTCGTATGAGAAAATTCAAATGGAAAATAACGCGAGCGTATTGTTACAAAACACATTTTATCATGTTGCATTATCAAAGTACTTCTCGGTGATATTCTTTACAAAAACATATCGACACAATAAAACAGAAGCGTTTCTACAATGGCGAAGAAATATCAGAAGGGACAATTTGGAGAATTGATTGGTTGTAGTGTGCTGTAAGTGGGAGGACTTTTCCCCCCCTTCCAACAGGAAGTGATTTGCAGTGTTCAGTAAGGCTTTTGGCGAGAAGGTTTTTCTCAGATCAGTGAGTCATGCTTTAGCTCGGAGCCGGCAACCAGCCAGTCATCATCGTCAACAAACCATCTCCATTCTCGGACTTGAGCATCATCAGCATCATCTTCATCAGCACCGTTTTCATCACAAAGAAAACAAAAACAAACTGTACCATCATCACACTGGCGGCTTTCTAGAAACCCATTTCCAATGGCTTGTTTCTATTTCATTCTCTCTGACGGATCGGATTGCAGCCTTGGATCCTCCTGAAGGCAGTCTGTGGCTTTTGCAACAGCGGTGACGGGCAGCAGCTCGGCACACAACTGCCACCACTGTAACCTCAGGAGAGGAAAATTGCAGTCAGGTGGCCTGTGATTTGCTACGAGGCATTCGCTGCCTGCGCTGCCGCTGGCTGTGCTGCTGCTATGTTACGGGAGAGGTTAATCAGCGCGGCGCGGCCACGTCTGCCGTATCACTTGTGAAAGAGGCAGGCTGTGTGTCAGTTGGTGGAGAGGAGGGAAGAGAGAGAGAGAGAGAGAGAGGGGTATGCTTCACCGTACCAAATACAACCGCTTCAGGAATGAGTCCGTAACGTCCGTCGATGAGCTCCTCCACGGCCTGCCCATGAACCCCAAGGTCTCGGCCGGCCCCCAGTCTGCTGCCGAGACGCCTTACCGGGCCGAGGGCTACCCCTCCTCCTCTGCCACCATCGCCACCACCACCACCTCCTCCAGCAGCGCCACACACAGCCACGGCTCCTCTGACCACCTGGACGATGGAGGCACCACCCTCTGCACGTTCATCAATAAGGTCTCCGGCCTGAAATTCAGCAACTCGGGCGCCTTGCTGGGCATCAAGGGCCTGCCCTCCGCCGTCAAGGACCTGGCTGTGTCCAAGCTGCAGGGGGGTGGTGGGGGCGGCTCCGGCAGCCCGGGAGGATCCAGTGTGTCAGCGGCAGGCTCTGGTGTGAGTGGCTCTCTGTGCTGCTCAGCCTCCGCGGGCACCCCCTGCTCCCAGCTGGAGTCGCTCAGCAGCATGAACAAAAAGTGCAGGCTGGAGGAGCAGCTCCAGCCCGGCGCCGACGACTGGAACCCCAGTGGAAGTAGCGGCCTTGTGATCAAACCCTCCAGAGGGTGGATCCACTCCGGTGACAAGATCTGCGGTCCGGGCATGACATATGTTGTAAAGGTAAGGCACAGTGATTTGTTTTTGTTTTTTGTTTTTTTTCTCTCCTGTCAAAATCTTCTCTCCTGTCCTGCTTTTATCTTTTCTCGCCCCTTTTCCATTCGCTCTGTGTTCCATTCTGTCTTTTCCATTCGGTCTTGGTATCGGCTCTGTGTTCCATTCTGTCTTTTTCGTTCAATGAGCTCGAGCTGAGTTCACTGTGAGGGGAGAGAAAAGGATAGACGGCATAGCTTGAAACGGCAGTTCCCGCCATGCCCTTGGTGTGTGTGTGTGTGTGTGTGTGTGTGTGTGTGTGTGTGTGTGTGTGTGTGTGTGTGTGTGTGTGTGTGTGTGTGTGTGTGTGTGTGTGTGTGTGTGTGTGTGTGTGTGTGTGTGTGTGTGTGTGTGTGTGTGTGTGTGTGTGTGTGTGTGTGTGTGTGTGTGTGTGTGTGTGTGCGTGTGCGTGTGCGTGTGTGTGTGATATCCCTTCAGTGGGATTTGTTTCATGTTCCCTGCTTCTGGTCAGACGGTCAGAATTAAATACACACATTCCATGTTGGGAAATGTAGACGTCTGTTAAGTTTGATATTTATGTTTGATAATATCACACTTTTAACAATTTAATAAAAAATGCACGTCAACCACACTAACTCTGGAAGATTTAGTGTGGGCAAGATTTGTCAACATTTGTGCAACATTGAAAAACAGTGAAAATCGCTGACACGTTGTGAGCTTGTAGATCAGAGCACTATTTTTGATTATTTGTCGTATAAGGGGTTTAAGTGGTTTTTATTTACAAATGGAAGCGTGCTTGTGTGGGCGTAGCTGTATAGGTAGGATATAGCAGCAGGCTGAGTGAAAGAGCACAGACCAGAAAATACATATTGAATAATTCAGGAAACGGAGAAGGTCATCGTTGGTAGAAAGACACAAAGCAAACAACACCATACATACACCACAGTATGAGGAGAAGCCTTTGCAAAACAAAAGCACAGAAATCCAGTAGTATAGGCTACCACATGATTCTGTAGGCGGTGACTTTTCTTTACAATATAAACTCTTGAACCTTTTGATATTCAAGATGCTGTATTAGTTATAGCTTATGTAATGTAATTCCTTATTTATGTGATTGTGTATTTCCTTTGTGAGCTTGATTACAAGCTTTGCTAAAATGGTGGAATAGACATGTATGCGTGTTTATTTCACCCTTAGTGATGCTTACAGTAGCTTCTATGTAATTTTGGTGTGTTGTTCACATGCTACTGGGTGGAAACCTTGTATGTCCAAACCTGTTTCTTTTCAGGACATTGGGAAGAAAAATGTGTTACCAATGGATCCATTGTAGTTATTTCCTTAGTCACAAGCTCAACTTTTCTTTGGTTAAATTATGTATATGCCTACATTATTTATTATAACCGACACTAACTTTTGTGTGACACTCTTTTATGACGAAGTAGGACATTCCTTTTTCCAGGAAAAAGAAAACAAAAAGTTTAAATGTAAAGACAAAAGGATTTTGCTAGACAGTAAATAAATACGTCACAGGCCTGTTGTGTTCAATGTCTTAATCTGCAAAAATCCCCACATGAACAATGAGTCACTGTAGTGTAGGAGTGATTATGCTTGATTTAGGCCAGGGGTCTTCAACAGGGTGAAATAGACATTAACATGAATTCAACATACACTGATGATAGCGCTGTCAAACACAAGCAAAACAAACCAGAGACTTGGATATGTGTGTATCTGAGCATCTAATGGATGCCATTCCATTAACCGCATGGGGACAGAGTGTGTAGTTGGGACACATCCGGTCAATAGCTGTCGAAAGTCCATGTCGTGAGAAGGGGAAATGGCCTGCGCTCCCCCACTGGCTTTCTGGCTTCTCTGTGGTCCTACTATGTGTCCAGTTCAATGTGCAAATCTGCTAACAGCACTTTTAATTAGCGTCATGTGCTTGTCCCTCACACATCACGCACCATTACTTTAAAGGGGCATGCATTGACTGATGGTGACACCATTCTTCACTCCAGTCCGGTGGTTCTCAACCTGTGGGCCGGGGCTCCCACTGGTAGGCTGTGAGGATACTGACTCCAGTCCGGTGGTTCTCAACCTGTGGGCCGGGGCTCCCACTGGTAGGCTGTGAGGATACTGACTCCAGTCCGGTGGTTCTCAACCTGTGGGCCGGGGCTCCCACTGGTAGGCTGTGAGGATACTGACTCCAGTCCGGTGGTTCTCAACCTGTGGGCCGGGACCAAAGTCCCTTCGGGTTTGGCCCCTTAATAATAATAATAATAATAATAATATAGAAATACGTTTGTTTCATTGATCCAAGCCAGAACACAATCAATTGATTCGTCAACATGCTCTGCAAATATACGTGATCCGCCCATCACTTACTGTAACTGATAGGCTGCCAGCCTGCCACGTTAAGTGGTCAGATGGGTGGGCTGCAAACACTTTCCAACAGATTTCCAAGTGATCCAGAAAAGGCTGAGAACCACTGCTCCGGTCTAGTCCACTCTTAATTTTGCACAGCACAGCAACAAAACAAACAAAAGAGTGCCATAGTCTTTTAGGTTAGGTCACCAATACGAGGGAAACTACTAGGATATTTACATAAAAACAATTTTGTACAGCATGAATACGTTTAAGAGTATGACTCCAACCAGCTAAACTCTATACTTTGTTGACTGGAGGCCCTCAGGGCTCTATATAGTGTCTCTTCTGTTTACGCTAACAAAACTGAACTTCTGCTATTTTCTGCGAAAGGTTTTCCCAGGATGCAGACGCTGGAGTTTGTTTAAACAGCGTTCAGTAGAGCTTGGGCTGTGTTAAATTGTTCTATTGACCTTTTCACACTAACGTAACGTAAACATTCTAAATGGGTCCAATTTATTTCCTGTTGCAGTGTTATGGAAATACGACCCAATCCCTAGTCCTATAGCAAAGAAATCCACATGCATTCTGATCAGAAAGTAATTTGTTCTTATTGGCAATTGTCTTGTCATACTTTACTTATCTTTGCTGTGATCTCCAGTTTCCTTTTATTGTCTCCACCAGGCCGAAGGCATGGTGGAGACAATCTCCGGCAATCTCCGGCACAATCTCCGGCACCGTTAACCCGGTCGATGCCACATTTTGCACACACACTCCCTGGATGCCAATGATGAACCTCTGCCCCAAAATATCCAGAACGGCCTGTTATAGCGCCACCAGGAGGTCGCTTTGTGCAAAAAAAGTTTTTGGACAGTACACCTACAGATCCAAACATCACGCAAATTGGTACACAGTCTCTCTAGAGCCATTCAACGAAACACGTCTTTCAGATTTCTCAGACTCCATCCTGATTGCTCAGTTTCAAACTAAATGCTGCAAATCATGAACACATCGTGTGATTTCCGTGAAATTGCGCACGCACATTCCCACTAGGCAGAGGAAGAAATGCCACATGAACATTTTCAACTCGGCCTCATGGTGGCGCTATAACTGCCCGAAAAGTGTTTTTACCTCCAACTGCACGGATTTGTGGATAACTTTGTATGCCAACTCCCTAGAGGCCAAGGAAAAACCTTTGCCTGGAATTTTTCACATCTGCTCTTTATAGCTCCACCAGGAGGCTGACATATGTAAAACACATTTTCTAATATTACTCCTTCAGATGTTATCCAAATGTCACGCAAATCGGTAAACACATGCTCTCCATAGTCATGTGATCAAGACGGGTTTGTTTGATTGGCTTCTAAACTTTTCAGGAGTAGCCCGCTTTGTACCCGTTTTGTACAAATCGCCACAACTACTCAACGCAACGTCCGATTGCGGTGAAACTGTGCATGCATATTCCCACTAGGCTGAGGAAGAAATGCCAGTTTTCAAATCAGCCTCATGGTGGCGCTACAACGGGCCAAGTTGTGTCACACACACACACACACACACACGATTATATTACTCCTAAACATTTTGCCTAACAACACACACACTCCTATCCTCCTGGTGGAGACCTGTGCCCAGAAGGGCACTTTTTCTAGTTGTCACTATAACTCTTTCTGAAACGGTGTCAATTCCCTTTTTACTGCAGCTCATTGCCCAGACTTGTTGCCCTTTTTAGCCTCATAAATATCTGTCAGTCGGTCATTACCAGGGGTCATCAATATGTCCGTACTGGACAAAGACTTGGTGTGTGCATGTGTTTGGTCCGACGTACTGTAACAGTCCGACAGGCATTAGTCCGACAACCTACACAAAACCTAAAACCTATACCTAACCTCACAGGAAGCCACAGATTAGTTTTAACCTGCCATGCATGTTGGGAGCCAGAGGTTAGTTTTAACCTGCCACGTATGTTGGGATTGAGCCACGGGTGAGTTTTAACCAACACAGGTTATTTTTAACCGGCAACGCATGTTGGGAGCGACAGTGTTGTCGAACTATTAGTTACAGACCTGTTATGGTCATTCACGGCTATCTCTTTGTGTTTCTGGTAATATTATTATGTCCATTGCAATGACCCCCGGTCATCATTGTCTTGACAAAGCCTCTTTTGAACTAAACTACTAAATCTATATAAAGTAACACAAATGCCACAGCCTACAATTTAAGGTAATCTCCTATAATCGTTGTCATGAGTTGTTTTTGCGCTTTTATAATGGAAACGGCACAAAACCAGAGCTGCTTTAAAAATTATGGTAAGACCTCAGACATGGAGTCCCACATCCAAACCAAACAGTTCTGCTTACTGAACTGTTGCTTACTGTTGGTTGGTTGTGTAACTTATTTTATTGTCCAGTGCTAAATACAGAATTCAGTTTCGCTGCCATGCCATATGGTATTTCAGTGGTAAAGTAGAAACTGCATGAGTGCACGCACACTGTAGCGTCACGAAGATGCCAAAAGTCGCGAGTGGCAGGAGTCTCTTCCTGGTTTTTAGACGGCTGGTGGATGGAAAATGCACGGCTTCCACTTGCCACGGAGGCAACCAGATCTTATTTTTATGATTAGGAGTTTTATGACACAAGAAACACTTTCCTGGGGTTATGTGTGTAATAGGCTATGTGTTTTTTGATATTTTAGTATTTCAAATTCAAAGTGTCTGTGATGTCACAGACACTGGTTTCACTTTACTTCCTTCTTGGACTACATGTTGGCCCAATCCCAATCCACTCCCTTGCTGACTCAATGAGCCCTCACTGACTATTAGCTGCGCGTTCATGTGAAGTCTGCGAGGGCTTGAGGGATGTCCCATTTGAAATCGGCTCAGCTTTACTTTATGTGCCCTTTGCCAAAGTCAGCATCGATGTTGACTTTGGCTGACTTTGGCAAAGAAATTACCCACAGTTCATAGCGTTACCAGGGCAATGAGGGGGATCCTCCGAACATCAATCATTTAAGTATGCAAATTAGTTATGTATCGCGGTTAGAATGTCAACAAACACAATAGTGCTTTCTCACTGTTCTCAAAGGGAGACGGAATGGAAGGATAGGCTATATATTTAATAACATGATGAGAAATGACTAATGAGCATAGTAAAAGAATATGGAAATGCAATTTATAATGAATATTACAACTCCTATCACACAGGAAAGTGTATTTATGAAACGATCAGCTTAAATACTAAAATAGACATAATAGACATGTATAAATAGGCCAAGCATGTAGGTAGGCACTGGCTGTGAATAAGGACAGTTTTTATAAAGTGATGCAAAGTGTCATGAATGGTGGACTCCTCTTCAAAGTGCTGTCCCATTTCTTTCACAACAATTTGGAGCCCTTCCAGCCTCTCACCCTCAAGCACTTACAGCTGACGTCACTAAAGTCAATGAGGGTTCAGGCCAGGGCTTGAGGGAGGCAATGGCCCTTCCACAAGGAGGGGCAGCTAGTGCACCAAAGCATTATGGTCATTGTAGTAATCCAGCAATCCAGTCAAACCCTAGTCTGATTGACTACACAGACTACACAGGGTCAAATTGTGCTACTGTTATCTAATACAAACACTATTAACATTGATTCACTGGAGTTTATTCCTGCATTGATGCACAGATGATGAACAGGTGTGTTGTAGCTCAGATTCTCGGTTCTTGTTGCTATGTACAGTATAGCAACATAACAGTTTTGTAATGTTTGAATACATTTTAAGTTTTTCAGAAAACTTTAGATTTAGAAGGTGTTTTTAGAATCTGCCTCAGTCCTAAATCGGTTAAGCCAGGTGTGACTGTTTATATCACTTATCACCCTCCCTACCAATGTAGCATAAGACATAATACATTAGCACATATCAAAATCAATATATGTGTGTGTAAGTGTTGCACTATAGGATTTAAATTCCATTTCCACCCTTATATGAGCTCTCAAAAGATATACATTTCTGGCACCAAAAAAGGGCTTCCCTCATCTGGAATGCTACTGTTCATTTTTCAAGTTGCATGTTACACTATACTGTATATATGCCATTATAGCATTGTCTCCACCAGGCCGAATGCCGTACGTCTGTCTGTGAGCAGCTAATGTCCAGCACTGTTGGGTTAATTGCAGCTAAACTATACACGTGCACACTCTGGATGCCAGAGCAGAAGCTCTGCCCCGAATCTTTCAGGTCGGCCTGTTATAGCGCCACCAGGTGGCCCATTTTTACTCCTACAGATGTTTTGTCAAACATCAGTACATGGTATGAAAAATGCCTCAATTCATGAACACAGCATGCAAAGTTAAACGCATCTTCTTAATCGGAAATATACCTATTCAGGACAAAGAATAAAAAGTACAATATAAAATGACATGAGTTCAGAACAAAAGAAGTATACTTTTCACAACACTATTTTTGTTATCTTTGTGCAGAAATCAAATGCAATGTATTACGATGGTGATGTTTTTTCTTGTTTCAACTTTGTATTTTCCAGTACCTGGGTTGTATAGAAGTCCTGCGATCAATGAGATCTCTTGATTTCACCACCAGGTCGCAAATAACCAGGTATGTTGGCTCTCGTGATTTATTCAAAACCTATGTTTTAACCATATTCCTATAATAGGACCTATGCCTTCCCTCACACAATGGTTAGTGGCCTTAAAATACATAATGGCATATTGCATAGAATATACATACAGATTATCACCCAAGCATTTGTCATTGTGCAAGGTTATCCAACCGGATGCCAGCATATCAGATGCAGCCACGCCCAAAGGTTGGATAACGAGGCCAATGACAAATGCAGGGCGATAAATAATTTATCATACACCCATAGCCTTATTTATTAACCATGTTCAACCTGCCACTCCTATTATTTGCAGTCATATTGGAGAAATCTTTCAAATCAAAAGGTTTATTTTTCTTCCAAATAGGGTAAATAGTCGATCTACAAGCTCACAATCCTTGACATGCTTGATATGGTTTCCTGTGACATCCGTGTGTGAATGTAAAACACATTGCAAGATGCTTTGTTTGCCACTATAAATGCACCATTTAACAATAATGAATCCATTATCATTAAGGTTAAAACAAAGACTTTAATCTCAGCTGTATAATATTTAAAAGTATCATACAACAAAATCCTCAATATAACTACTGTCAGCTGGCTTGAATATGTTGTTTATATCGTAACTCCAAGGGTTACCTAGTACAACTCATAGTATAATAACTTAATTAAATGGTTAAAGAAAACCATATTATGAAGAGCACTGTATTAATAACATTAAAATGTCAAATTATGAGTTATCAACATATTCAGTCTAATTGATAGGATATGAGAGTTTTATTTATCTATCTGAGTTTATTGACAACCTGTGTGCTATGAAACAGAGAGGCTGTGAACTGGGTTATGTCATGTCAGCTTTTACGCTTGGCTTGCTGGAGCCATGCAGTGTTTTAATATTGGTACACTGTTCTTCTGTTCATTTATATCTGAAAGTGCACAAATGGAACCAAGTGGACCCTTATACAGGTCCATTTGGTTCCATTTGTGCACTCTTAGAGTAAAAAATAGATTAATTAACAGGGTTTTACTGTGTATGGGGGGCTTACACCACAGAGAAAGAGATTGAGTGATTGATTGATTGAAATGTTTATTTCACAGTATGTAGAATGGGTACATTTCAAAACAAAAGCACAAGTCAATACAAAAACTGCTACTTTGAGTACGACACCGAAAAGCTCTAAGACTTGTTTACGTCAGGGTTCTCCATTTTCAATTCATCAGAACATTTAAAGATGTACAGAGAGAGACAGACAGACAGAGCATGCCATTGCCTTTCTAAAATGTCTTACTGGTGTTCGTGATGTATCTCATTCCTCCTACAAAGACTAACAAAAATAAACATGTATTTGTGTCCTCATCGTCAGCTCAGTGGCCTTGTGGTTAGAGTGTCCGCCCTGACAGTATACGTTTTAACAGCGGCCGACAGCCAGACACATTTTCCGGAAGTGCATTATTTGTCAATGGTACAAATAACTGCTTAGCACTCGATCAGCATCAAGGGTTGGATTGGGGATAAGTCCCTGCAACTTACTGTACTAGCTATCATGTCAGGCTGGGTGGATGCACACTACAGAAACACGACATAGGTTCCTGTGCTATGGGCCACGCCATGAGGCTACTTACTTGCTCTGTCCTCATTAATGTAATATTCACTTTGAGTCTTTTTACAGTGTTGCTCAGACTGATAGTTATAGGAAAGAAAACAAATCCTTGTGGATCGGTAACTGTTTCTAAATGGTACACTCTCAAAGTTTAATTAACACTGAGGATTGTACTGTGCAGATCGGGGTCCCAGATTTAATAAATGCTATCAAATGACTCTGGCCTGATGTACTGTGTATCACGTTAAAACGGTTGAGAATCACAACCTTTATACTGTATACACATCATTTATAAGGCTGAACCGACAAGGATTTGTGAAGGTTGCTGTGTGGCTATATGTTTATGATGGTGACTACTGTATACTGTGGTATTCACCCTCGTGTCTTCTTGTCCCTCCAGGGAAGCCATCAGCCTCGTGTGTGAAGCCATTCCAGGGACCAAAGGAGGCCTGCGGAAGAAAAAGGTATACAGCTAGACATTAAGATAAGGTTGCGGAGTGCAAATTATGGATTTGAGCATCTGTAGCCAAAACAGACGTGTTGTGAGCTTGTAGATCTGCTATTTTTTGGCAATAGCCGTAAATAACCGGGAAAAATGTGGTCCAAGTACAGAGCCAACTCGGGTTCAGTTTACTAAGTCTAGAGAGGACCCGCATGCAACATTTGTGTTTTCAAAAATGTATTAAAAAAAAGAAAAGCCGATAGACAAGAGAGAACGGGGAACAATTGTGCTTCACAAGAGAGAGAGAGAGACTAGGTGAAGGGAGATGGAAAAGGAGGAGAGAGAGAGCAGCAGAGAGAGAGAGAGAGAGAGAGGGAGGGAGGTATGGAAGTGTATGTGCGTGGGCGTAGCTCCAACCCAGCATGCATTGCACACTGAGCAACGCAGCACTTAGTGACTCATGTAGTGCAGAATATCTGCCGTCAGGAGGCTGGGCCGCCGAGGGATTGCATCGTGTGTGTGTGTGTGTGTGTGTGTGTGTGTGTGTGTGTGTGTGTGTGTGTGTGTGTGTGTGTGTGTGTGTGTGTGTGTGTGTGTGTGTGTGTGTGTGTGTGTGTGTGTGTGTGTGTGTGTGTGTGTGTGTGTGTGTGTGTGTGTGTGTGTGTGTGTGTGTGTGTGTGTGTGTGTGTGTGTGTGTGTGTGTGTGTGTGTGTGTGTGTGTGTGTGTGTGTGTGTGTGTGTGTGTGTGTGTGTGTGTGTGTGTGTGTGTGTGTGTGTGTGTGTGTGTGTGTGTGTGTGTGTGTGTGTGTGTGTGTGTGTGTGTGTGTGTGTGTGTGTGTGTGTGTGTGTGTGTGTGTGTGTGTGTGTGTGTGTGTGTGTGTGTGTGTGTGTGTGTGTGAAAATTTATTTGACTAAAAGTGCAAAAGTATTGGCATCATAATGTACTTAAATTACCAAAAGTAATTATGCAGAAATTTCATGTTTAAATGTATTAAAAAAAATAAAATAGCAGATCTACAAGCTTGTAGATCAGCTATTTTCAAATGGTCTAAATGCATATACTATAGGGCTGAAGTGGTTAATGTATGTTTTGTAATTTCCAATCTAAATCTATAAAGTAATTTGTAACTACAGCTTTCAAATAGATGTAGTGGAGTAAAAGTGCAATATTTGGATCTGAGAGGTAGTGAAGTGAAAGTAATGGAAATTGTGAAGTAAAGTACAAATAACTCAAACCTGTAAATGTACATACAGTATACTGTAATTACTTTCCTGTGTGTGTGTGTGTGTGTGTGTGTGTGTGTGTGTGTGTGCGCGTGCGTGTGTGTGAGACTGCACCGCCGTGTGTGCGATAAGTGCAATAATTATGTTCAAGTTCAAGTTTATTGGTCATTTTTAAAATACACACACCTTATACAATGTATTTAGGGTTTTCTTTTTTGACCAAAAGGGAGTGTTTGGCAGAAGCCTCAGCTTATAGTGCCAGCCCTTTTAATATTCAAAATAACTTTTAGAAAGGAAAAATAGATACAACAAAACAAATTAAAAAAAACAATAATGCATAATGTTATATTAATTGTATCATTATATGTCCTCTTGTTTTTTTTGTCAGCCTCCTTCCAAAGCATTGTCTACCATCCTGGGAAAGAGCAACCTGCAGTTTGCTGGCATGTCCATCAACCTCAACATCTCCACCAGTAGTCTCAACCTCATGACCCCCGACTCCAAACAGGTACAGTATAGAACAGTGCTGGAAAGTATAACTAAGTACATTTACTTAAGTATACTGTACTTAAGTACAATTTGGAGGTATCTGTACTTTACTTGAGTATTTCCAATGTTCCAGTACTTTTACTTCTACACCGCTACATCTCAGAGGCAAATGTTGTGCTTTTACACCACTACATTTATTTGACAACTTTAGTTACTATAGTTACTTTGCAGATTTTGATTATTATTACAAAACATACAGTAACCACTTCAGTGCTATATACATTTTGGCCATTTGAAAATAGCCGATCTACAAGCTCACAATGCGTCGCACCGCGACACATTGTGAGCTTGTGAGCTTGCCTCATTCTTTGAAAACGTAGCCAGTTTTTATAGTATAGTTTGTTGATGACTTTTGATGCAGTAAAGGTCTTTTTGGGGGTTTTTAGGCATTCAAAATGTCTTAAAAGTCAATTGTCACATTACTGTCATCTGGGGACCCCCCAAAAATCACGTAGGGACCCCATTAGGTATCCTGACCCACAGGCTGAGAACCAATGCCCTAATTCAGAAATTTAAGCATTTGAAAATCCAGCAACGTTTCCCAATAGAATGCTAGCAATGGGATTAAATATATGGGAGGAGGGGGCACGGTGGCACAGTTGGTAGTGCTGTCGCCTCACAGCTAGAAGGTCCTGGGTTCGATTCCCGCTCGGGGCACTGTGGGTGCTGGCGGCGTGTTTCCTCCTCCGCGTCATCAGTGCCCATACCCGAAGGCGGGGTTGGCGAAGGGGCCTTTCTGTGTGGAGTTTGCATGTTCTCCCCGTGTCCCCTAGGGTAGGTACCCTCACAAAAACATGCAGTAATCCTGGTCTCTAAACTGCCTCCCCCTGGCCAGCCGGGGCGCCTGATGGAGGGGAAAGGAACTGGTTGGAATAACGTGTTCCTTCCACGCGCTACGTCCAACCAGGGAAACTCCCCCCTGTCAGGTGTAAAGGAGCAACTTGGACACTCAAGCATGAAGGAAGCATGAGTTAAGTCCGTTGCTCTCCCCAGGTTGGCGGAGGGTGTGTAGAGCCCAGGATCACAGTAGATGATTGACACAGGGGTGAAAAATGGGTTACAAAATCGTGGGATAAAAAATATAATTTAAAAAATATATATATATATGGGAGGAAGAGACACATTCATTGCATAATTCTTCAATGTTTGTAATGTTTATGACAGATTATAGCCAACCATCACATGCAGTCCATCTCCTTTGCCTCCGGCGGAGACCCTGTAAGTATTTACTGATGTTTAATAATGCAATATACTCGTTTTTCACCCCTAAAAGCTTCTTTGATACTAGTAAAACTATTGTAGTATTTTATCTTAGTATTTTATCTAGCTCAGCGCTAGAAACAGTGCCACTCACGTGGAGGGCAGACCAAGTTTCGAAATCTCATGCAGGACATTAATATTGTGCATTGCAGCGAATGTATTACTTGTGTGTTCATTTATTCACGTGAATTACACATTTATTTTATTGTGACATTTTTTTATGTGTCTTTTTAGGACACAACAGATTATGTCGCCTACGTAGCCAAGGACCCAGTTAATAGAAGAGGTAACACCTGAATCCTTCTTCATTGTACAATGTTCCGCTCGGTCAGAAAATAGCCAATATACAAGCCCTTTCTTTCTTTCTTTATGTGGACAATCATGCATCACAGTTTATGTTTATTTCTAACTTTCTAACTGTTTTCTCCATTCTTTTTTGTTTAAAATGAGTTGAGGGCTGGGGGTGTGTGTGGGAGATGGTGAGCAAGCTAACTGTACCTGTATGTGTGTGTATTGTGTCTTTTTACTGTATGTAATCTTTTACCCATGAGTATTTGTATACACATTTTGTATAATTTGTATTGTGTAATGTTTTACTTATGTGTATAGGACCCCCTCTAAATTGAGATGCTGCATCTCAAGGGGCCATCCTCTCAAAAGATTCCGACAAATATTTTGAGATAGGAGGGGCAGAACCTATTCATGAACACGGCAACAAAACTACATAGCCTACAGTAGAGTTGAGGATTCAATGTAAATACATCAGGAGTTAGCAAGGATGCAAATTTTCATTCGTAGTCCCTAACAATATAAACTATATATTGCAGGGGGGAAAACATGTCTCTAACATGTAAGCTCAGACAACTAAAACCACAAACAAAACGGCAAAAGACCACCACAATACAACAATATGAAGTGCACACAAATAGAACCAAACTGTCTGTGTTCTAAACAGACTAGACACATAAGAGCCACGCAGGCAAAGCGGGTGTCATTTTAACCCATTTAGACCTGAGGACGCATCTGTGTCACCGCATAGCTTTTAACCATTAGTTGTTGAAAAATCTACAAGATCTACAAGCTCATAGTGCGGCACTAAAATCTTGAAAATGTGTGCAAATCTTTGAATATTATTCTTTCACAGTGAACGTTTTTAACTCAAATATTGTCTTCTGGGGGTCCCTAGAACAACATGTTTTCAGACCAGGCCAAATACAGATAATTCTGTGGGTCCTTGATACGAAAAAGTTTGAGCACCAGTGATACGATCTTCAGAAAACTGATTTGGAAGACTTTTTGTAGAATCTGGTCTCAGGTCTAAATGGGTTCATGTATTGACCCTACAGCGTGTCACATCCTGGAGTGTTCGGACGGCCTGGCCCAGGACGTCATCAGCACCATCGGTCAGGCGTTCGACCTGCGCTTCCAGCAGTACCTGCAGTGTCCTGCCACTAAACTGTCCTCCACACATGACAGGTAACTGTTAGACATGCTGTGTGTGTGTGTGTGTGTGTGTGTGTGTGTGTGTGTGTGTGTGTGTGTGTGTGTGAGCGTACTGCATGTGACATGTTGTTTCCTCAGGGTATTGAACATGGAGGAGTTTCCTTGTTGTTTCCTCAGGGTATTGAACATGGAGGAGTTTCCTTGTTGTTTCCTCATGGTATTGAACATGGAGGAGTTTCCTTGTTGTTTCCTCAGGGTATTGAACATGGAGTTTCCTTGTTGTTTCCTCAGGGTATTGAACATGGAGGAGTTTCCTTGTTGTTTCCTCAGGGTATTGAACATGGAGGAGTTTCCTTGTTGTTTCCTCAGGGTATTGAACATGGAGGAGTTTCCTTGTTGTTTCCTCAGGGTATTGAACATGGAGGAGTTTCCTTGTTGTTTCATCAGGGTATTGAACATGGAGGAGTTTCCTTGTTGTTTCATCAGGGTATTGAACATGGAGGAGTTTCCTTGTTGTTTCCTCAGGGTATTGAACATGGAGGAGTTTCCTTGTTGTTTCCTCAGGGTATTGAACATGGAGGAGTTTCCTTGTTGTTTCATCAGGGTATTGAACATGGAGGAGTTTCCTTGTTGTTTCCTCAGGGTATTGAACATGGAGGAGTTTCCTTGTTGTTTCCTCAGGGTATTGAACATGGAGGAGTTTCCTTGTTGTTTCCTCAGGGTATTGAACATGGAGGAGTTTCCTTGTTGTTTCCTCAGGGTATTGAACATGGAGGAGTTTCCTTGTTGTTTCATCAGGGTATTGAACATGGAGGAGTTTCCTTGTTGTTTCCTCAGGGTATTGAACATGGAGGAGTTTCCTTGTTGTTTCCTCAGGGTATTGAACATGGAGGAGTTTCCTTGTTGTTTCCTCAGGGTATTGAACATGGAGGAGTTTCCTTGTTGTTTCATCAGGGTATTGAACATGGAGGAGTTTCCTTGTTGTTTCCTCAGGGTATTGAACATGGAGGAGTTTCCTTGTTGTTTCCTCAGGGTATTGAACATGGAGTTTCCTTGTTGTTTCCTCAGGGTATTGAACATGGAGGAGTTTCCTTGTTGTTTCCTCAGGGTATTGAACATTGAGGAGTTTCCTTGTTGTTTCCTCAGGGTATTGAACATGGAGTTTCCTTGTTGTTTCCTCAGGGTATTGAACATGGAGGAGTTTCCTTGTTGTTTCCTCAGGGTATTGAACATGGAGGAGTTTCCTTGTTGTTTCCTCAGGGTATTGAACATTGAGGAGTTTCCTTGTTGTTTCCTCAGGGTATTGAACATGGAGTTTCCTTGTTGTTTCCTCAGGGTATATTGAACATGGAGGAGTTTCCTTGTTGTATCCTCAGGGTATTGAACATGGAGTTTCCTTGTTGTTTCCTCATGGTATTGAACATGGAGGAGTTTCCTTGTTGTTTCCTCAGGGTATATTGAACATGGAGGAGTTTCCTTGTTGTTTCCTCAGGGTATTGAACATGGAGGAGTTTCCTTGTTGTTTCCTCAGGGTATTGAACATGGAGTTTCCTTGTTGTATCCTCATGGTATTGAACATGGAGGAGTTTCCTTGTTGTTTCCTCAGGGTATTGAACATGGAGGAGTTTCCTTGTTGTTTCCTCAGGGTATTGAACATGGAGGAGTTTCCTTGTTGTATCCTCAGGGTATTGAACATGGAGGAGTTTCCTTGTTGTTTCCTCAGGGTATTGAACATGGAGGAGTTTCCTTGTTGTTTCCTCAGGGTATTGAACATGGAGTTTCCTTGTTGTTTCCTCAGGGTATTGAACATGGAGGAGTTTCCTTGTTGTTTCCTCAGGGTATTGAACATGGAGGAGTTTCCTTGTTGTTTCCTCAGGGTATTGAACATGGAGGAGTTTCCTTGTTGTTTCCTCAGGGTATTGAACATGGAGTTTCCTTGTTGTTTCCTCAGGGTATTGAACATGGAGGAGTTTCCTTGTTGTTTCCTCAGGGTATATTGAACATGGAGGAGTTTCCTTGTTGTTTCCTCAGGGTATTGAACATGGAGGAGTTTCCTTGTTGTTTCCTCAGGGTATTGAACATGGAGTTTCCTTGTTGTTTCCTCAGGGTATTGAACATGGAGGAGTTTCCTTGTTGTTTCCTCAGGGTATTGAACATGGAGGAGTTTCCTTGTTGTTTCATCAGGGTATTGAACATGGAGGAGTTTCCTTGTTGTTTCCTCAGGGTATTGAACATGGAGGAGTTTCCTTGTTGTTTCCTCAGGGTATTGAACATGGAGGAGTTTCCTTGTTGTTTCCTCAGGGTATTGAACATGGAGGAGTTTCCTTGTTGTTTCCTCAGGGTATTGAACATGGAGGAGTTTCCTTGTTGTTTCCTCAGGGTATTGAACATGGAGGAGTTTCCTTGTTGTTTCCTCAGGGTATTGAACATGGAGGAGTTTCCTTGTTGTTTCCTCAGGGTATTGAACATGGAGTTTCCTTGTTGTTTCCTCAGGGTATTGAACATGGAGGAGTTTCCTTGTTGTTTCCTCAGGGTATTGAACATGGAGGAGTTTCCTTGTTGTTTCATCAGGGTATTGAACATGGAGGAGTTTCCGTGGACAGAGGAGGAGGAGGATTCATCGGAACACCCGTACTACAACAACATTCCTGGCAAGATGCCGCCACCAGGGGGTTTCATCGACACCAGGCTAACCAATCACAACACAGGAACAGATGGGGGACAGGTATACCATCTTAACTTATTGCATGTAGCTTCTCTGGAAGAAGAACTGGATAAAATATGCATTTTCTCTTTCTCTCTCGGACTTGACTCTGCAGTTTGTTAATACTCAAATCTTTAATTAAGGATCAAAATGCATATTCTTTTGCCAGGTGCTTGAAAAGCATCCTGGCCTACATTCACTACTACCTCTAGTAGTAGTAGCGACCGTAGTGGACACTTTTTCATGATTGGCTGCCTCGTCTCTAGGCTGCCTTTAAGCCAATGGGAGACTTACCCATAAAACCCATACTCTGAACGCCGCAACGTGAAGCTGTGAGCTGAGGCAGAGGCTGCAGCACACAAACTGATTATACTGTAGCTTTCTCACCTGGCAGTTATTGATCGTCAGTCTTGTTTTGCAAAATCCTAATGTTATATCCATTTGTAACTCTGAGAATGTACAACCAAAGCTGTGTGTGTGTGTGTGTGTGTGTGTGTGTGTGTGTGTGTGTGTGTGTGTGTGTGTGTGTGTGTGTGTGTGTGTGTGTGTGTGTGTGTGTGTGTGTGTGTGTGTGTGTGTGTGTGTGTGTGTGTGTGTGTGTGTGTGTGTGTGTGTGTGTGTGTGTGTGTGTGTGTGTGTGTGTGTGTGTGTGTGTGTGTGTGTGTGTGTGTGTGTGTGTGTGTGTGTGTGTGTGTGCGTGCGTGTTATTACTGTAGGTGGGCACAGGCTCTGTAGACCAAACGTATTACCAGGGGCGACACTGTGGAGACAGCTGGGGAGAGGAACGCAGACCCGCACAACAGGGTCAGATGATTTTAATGTTATTTTAATATGGTATTGTTATTAATTATTATCAGTTGAATTCTAGAACGTTACACTGAGTTATAGGGGGCTGGAGTCTTGGCACACAACAGGAATGATAACTTAACTATAAATCCTTTCGAAAAAACAGCGGTGAGCGATATCGTTGGGATCTTTTGGGGAATTTACAGGACTTTACAGAACGCTTTTACAACACATCAAGTTAAACTACTCAACGTTAGCGTTCATCGTGTGGATCCTCGCATCATTATCGTCATAGTCATCACTATGCGCGCTTTACAGCTTTTAGATGGTCTATTTTCGGTGCCAGACACAATGTGCAACCAAGTATAACTCAGGCTTTGAAGTTATCATTTGTGGTGTGTGGACGGCCTTTGACTCACTCTTAGAGGAGTAGTTCACCCAAAAAAGTACTTATTTTCTATCAATTACACACCCCATGAAGTGTTGAATTCATGGATTTGTTTTACTGACCAGCCACCCGGTCATCGAATCATTGGCTCAGCAATGCGACAAAAATGTAGAGAACCCTGAGAAAAATGAGAACAACCATCCATGAATTCAAGGCGAATGAGGTGTGTAATTTAGTAGAAAAGAAGCAATTATTTATTGACTGTTTCTCCAAACATGTATAGGCTCCTGTGATACCTACAGTCTCCCCGAGGGGAAACCTCCGGGCGAGGCAATGCCCACGTACGTCAACACGCAGCTGATCGACGCCCAGGTGTTGGCACTGCAGGCGGAGGCGGAGAGTGTGGCGGCGAAGACGGACGGCACGGGCACATCGGGCACAGCCAAGGACAGCCCTGAGAAGGACCTGTTTGACATGAGTAAGTCCTGTCAGTTGGTTTTAAAAAGGAGTAGTTCAACCCCAAAGAATGAGTCAGTTACACGCCCCACGAAGCCTTGAATTCATGCTGAGTCCACTGAGTCTCCTATTGACCGCTGATGACCATAAATATTACTGGCCCAGGAATGTGGCAAAAACTAAAACCACATCTCCATGAATTCAAGGCTTCAAGGTCTGTGTAAATGATAGAAAATAAGTCATTTTTGGGGCGAACTACTCCTTTAACACTTAAGACGGCAAGCTTTACTTTGAATCTCTGTTGAGCCTGTCCTGTCCCGTCAGAAATGTATTTTATAGTAGGGTTTTAGATGCCCTTGTTTGGATCATTTCCAAAAACGTTGTTCTACACTAAATAATTTCTGTAGCTCTACAATACTGTACATTACAAAAAAATATCAATTTGAAACGATCTGAATTGATTCGAGCATTTGTCTCCACCTAGCACCCTGGGTAGCATTACTAGCTTGTTAATTATATACCGTGGGCCCGTCATTATGAAGAGAGTAGAAATACAGTGTGCAGGTTTTAATCATCTTTACATTCCTACATCAACCGTAGGCTTGCCTTTATCCTGTGACACTAATGACCATGCTGTTACTGTACCCTGTTATTCCATAATAATGACTTGGTCTTACATGCACCTACTGTATGTGTGCGTATGCATGCGAGCGCGCACACACACACACACACACACACACACACACACACACACACACACACACACACACACACACACACACATGCTGATGAGTTCTAAATATACAGTAGTAATAGTTAATACTAGTAGTGGCATATTCAATAGCCTAATTTACCAATATTTCTTCCTAATATCAATGATCCCCAGTTTTATATGATTTTCATCTCTGGGACCCCAATCTACACTGTAAAATCATATCAAAACTGCTCAAGAGGAAATTCAAGTTTTGTTACCAAAGAGGATGAGTCTGCCCTCAAGAGAGATTGAAACTGAATCACTGTATGAGTTCATGTGTGTTCTTAGACTGCCATCTAGTGGATACATTTGCAAATGAAATATTTCTGTAGTTCCCATTCATCATTTTAATGTAGGTACCGGTATATAATCTTTAAATATGTTTTATATGTTCTCATTTTTATATAGAATTAGTTATTGTGGAAAAACTAATTTGCAATTTAAAGAAAGTGTAAAATATATGTAAAAATATTGATGAATGTTCAGTATTCTAAATTATGCAATTCATTCTTCATAAAATGTCTGGATGTAGGCTACACATGTCTACATTTAGACATTAAACTGCTCACTATGATTCCAGCCACACATTGTATAATTTAAATTCAATTTTTATTGGTTTTAGTAATGTCAAATGTAAAGACATCATACAAAATACAATACAAATGGACACAATGCTGGTCATACCAAAGAGACATGCAGTAGTGGAAAAAGTAGGCTGCTCACATTTTATACTTACCGGTAAGTAAAAGTATCGATACTGCAATATAAAAATACAAGTAACCAGGCTTAATATAAAAGTACAAGTTTAGAATTACAGTATTAAAGTACAAATTATTGGTATCAAAATGTACTTTTCAAATGTATAAAAATATTTTGAAAATGACAAGAATACAAGCTCACAATGCGTCACATTGGGTTAGTTTTTTTGTTAGTTTTTTTTAGGGACGCTAGCCGCTCCAATGTCTGGCTTTCAGAAATGACGTCATATACAACCAAGTCTATGGACTTTTAATGTTTGGGGAGAAACCCCACATGACATGATGTGGCAGCAGTGACGTGACGTCATGTGACAGCCAGAGTGAGTGTGATTTTAGTAATGTGGGTATATATCTCAAACCAATCGTGCAATCACGTGCAGTGTAGTTAATGTTTTGAGATTCAATGAAAGTGGTGACTATATTTTCTGAACAGGTTTTTCGAAGTCAAATAATAAACCTCAAGGCTTACAGTACCCTCAGCCAATAACATTAATGCATAATACACCATTATTATCATCATAATTATTGTCATAGTTGTACTGTATACACATTGAGATGCCATACTTATGGCATTATAGTAAGCATTGATCCAATGTGAGAGTGCGCGACTCCTTGATCACTGCCCCCCACTCCCCCTATCCAGCATTAGGGTCTTTTTCTTCTTCATTTTGTATGGCATCAAAATGTATATGCACATATAGGTGCTTTCTGAGAAAGGCAATTCACTTCAAAATGTGTAGTTTAGATCTACTCTACACTGTACCACCACACCACAAATTCATAAGTTACTTATTACTTGACTTTTGCACATCTAGAGATAAGGCGAATGAACAGGTGCGTAGTCCAGTGCACAATAATACAAATGAAAGAGACGCCCGCACACTGATTATCTGCTCGGTACAGGAGTCATTGTTTATTGAGGGTGTTTCGGTCCCTACGGACCTTCATCAGGCATAACATGTGCTGTAGTGAAAGTCACTGAAGTAAATGTACTTTGTTACTATCCCCCACTGGTTTTAGGTGACGCTTACTGTGAATGTAGACTATCCTATTCCACATCATATGGATTCTAAACTTTAAGTGTTCTTCTTTGGTAAGATATTCAGAGGCAGAGTATGAGCATTATAAATTAATGGAAATAGTGTTTCAGTGAAAGTGTGTGTGAAGGTGTGTAGGTCTGTGTTAGCATCAAGATCAGAGAAGGACACTTGTCCTCTGTTCCAGTCCAGCTGGACTCTGATCCTCCGGGGTTTCTGGATCACTGAGAGAGCCTCTGAATGTGTACCTGGTGATGACCTGCTGTGTGCTGTGTATTTACCATCAGATAACATTATTGCCCAAATTTGCCCTCCCCTGTCTCCCTTCCTCGGGAAACACTGTGCTGACACTCCTACTCCCCAGTGTATATTTTCTCCCACCTCAACATCAAAGCTGTGAATCCCTGATTTAAAGCCCTCAGAACCCAGGACAACACGCTTCTCTCTGGGTCTCTCTGGGTTGTCAGGAAGCTGCTGTATCTCTGCACGACGTTCATCATCTCTCTTTCTTCTCACACTGGTCAGATCATCAGACAGGATGAGTGACGGATGGGCAGTGTTGGGGTCCAGAATCACAGGAGTGTAGGAGACATGGTCCCTCATCTTGTCCCAGACGCTGAAGGCCAGGTTCCCCAGGTGTTTGGCCTCGTCTAACATCGCTCCCCAGGTCGGCTGTGGCTCCTGCAGTGTGATCTGGACTCTTTCCATCGTGGCCTTGCAGTTCTGCAGGAAGGCGACGTGGTTGCCGGTTCTCAGCTGGTTCTCGGCGGCTTGGATTGCGTTAGAGATGGTTTCCATCTCTCCAATCAGGCCATCAACCCGTTCCTTTATCTTTTGACTCTTCTGCGTCACTTCCTCCCTCAGAGCAGCAATCTTGGCCTCCTCTTCATATCGTAGGAACTGATGAAGATTATTAAACTGTTCCTTAAGCTGCGTTTCTGTGTTCCGGGCCTGAACTTTGATGTGATTTTCTATTAGGTTGTAATTTGTTTTAACTTCATTAAATGCCTTCAGTTTCTCCTGTAAGAACTTCAGTGATGTCTGGACTTGCTCTTTGTGATCTTGTGCAGCTTCATCTATGGGTCTGAAACTGTGTTTGGTGTGTTGTTTAGAATCTCGACACACAACACACTTCAAACACACTGGCTGTTGACATTCCTTACAGAAGAGGTTGAGTTGCTCCGCATGCAGACTGCAGAGATCCTCAGACCCTATTGAAGCTCTCTGCTGTAAGAAGGTCTCACACAGGTTCTTCAGAGCCAGGTTACATGGTGGATCGTTTATCCGAGATGTCTCCTTACAAAGTGGACATAGTAGTGGTCTCTGTCTCCACCATTCATGCACGCAGGCTTTACAGAAGCTGTGGCTACATGACAGCATAACAGGATCTTTAAATATGTCACGACATACAGAACAGGACAAATCCACTTCTGAAAAAGAGGAAGCCATTTAGTTTCTGAGCACGAAGCTTAGCCACATACCCCAGAAATCAGTTGGTCGAGGTAACACTCTCCCTCCCCTTTGAGTGTTGACTGAAGTTTAGTTTCACTTTGAATCTGGTTGTTGTTGTTCAAGTCCCATTCAGCCGACCAGCAGCTTCAAGTAGCCTACTGTCTTTTAACATTCGCTGTCTTTCCTCCTTCTCAGTCGGTCTGTCTAGGTCTCTCTCTCATGTGTGTGTATTTTGTTTGGGTTCCTCTTTGTGTGACTGAGCGGGAATGCCAGAATGTGCATGTTTCTTCTTCTTTTCTTTTGAATTCCTCATTTGTCGCAATGCTGCCTCTCACTGCTGGGGTTGGGTACTACTGCCCAAGGTTTATACTAAAATGGTGCTTTTATATATTGCTTTTATCCAAAGCATAGAACATAGATTGTTCATTACATTCACCCATTCACGCACACATTCATACACCGATGGCTGAGGAAACCATGCAACGCACCAACTTGTACATCAAGAGCAATTAGGGGTTCAGAGACACTTCGACACTAACTCTGGGGGAGCCCGGCATCGAACTGGGAATCTCACAGTTTCCTTCCCTCTGCTCTACCGGCCACTCTACTCCTGAGCCACTGCTGCCCCTGTGGCCTTACACCGTACATGTACAGTATTTCAACACTGCATCACCTTCAAAGAACAGCACATTACTCTCAGTTGTGTATTTGGAATGGATTATTGTCGGTGTCGTGCAGAATGCAGAAACCTCATATCTCCATATTTAAACTTTTTTCGAAAATTTATATTCTACTGCTTTATGGTGTTGTCCACACTTAATAGTTTTGTATTGAGTAAAATGTTCTGTAATTCTCCAATCTGTTAAATACTTCAATCAATCAATCAATTGGAGGTTTGGACTTGGTCTTGACTTGAACTCGCTTTAGGTGGAGTCAACTACAACACTAAGTAGAATACATTTTCTCTCCGGTATCTTCTTTGTTGTATGATGAATTACAAAAATGGAGATACAGATCTAAATAAATATTATTTTATATATATATATATATACAGTATATATTGCCAAAAATAAGGACGCCGGCCGGGTTAATGTGGTTAAAGACCTCAAAACAACTAATTTGTCCTTTCTTGGTGAAACGTCTCCCCCACCAGAGCCCTTTGAGGACGCCATCCACTGTCAGTCCCATCATCCCCAGCAGCAGCAGTCCCAGAGCCAGCCCCACCACTCCCAGGCCGCGTCCACGGCTCTGCATAAGGCTGCGTCCGTGGACAACTCCAGCCCTCTCCTGGTGCGTTCTGCTGCCTTCCGGGCCCAGGAGGAGCTGGAGGGACAGATGTGGTACCACGGCGAGATGAGCCGCCGCAACGCCGAGAAGCTACTGGCGGAGGACGGCGACTTCCTGGTTCGCAAAAGTACCACAAACCCGGGGTCCTACGTACTGACGGGCATGCACAATGGACTGGCCAAACACCTGCTGCTCGTGGACCCCGAAGGCACGGTGAGTGAGTGATTGATTGATTGAAAAAGTAGTAGGCAGTACAGTATACACGTATTCATTTGTACCTCTTCTCAACCTCTAATTTCATACATATTCATACCGGTACATGTACAGTATGTACAACCCATACAATATATTATACACTATACCAGGGTCTAAATATCAACGTCGCAATGGAAGAATACTTTCAAGAGATTAATATGTCTTTATCCTTTTAAAGGTACGGACAAAAGATCACATATTTGACAGCATTAGCCACCTTATTGGCCATCACCGTGAAAACAGTCTGCCAATTGTGTCGGCTGGGAGTGAACTGTGTCTTAAACAACCGGTGGGAAGGAAACGGTGACATTGACAGGAAATGCTTGGCAGGAAATGGGCACCAGGAAACTCTGAACAGTCACCAACACTAACCTGAAACATTGATGAAACATTGAGAGAATATGTTATTGTTCAAAGGCTCCGTGTGCTGACAGTGTTTTTTGGCAAACTACAGCCCGGGGGCAGCTCACTGGATGCATTGGAAGATGCAACATTTGCTTAAGATACAAATGATTTATAGAACTGTTATTATTTTGTTGTGATGACTGAAATGCTATATTTTTTAGAAGACATATAGGTACATTTGGACATAATATGTTGATTTGGTGTTTTAAAACAAGACTTCTGGTCTTATAGTTTAGAGACGAAGTGCAAATTACACCTCATAGAGGCGGTTAATAAAAAAATAGAGTATTTTAGAATAAAATAAATCCTGACATTTTAGTTTTGTCTGTCAAGCACAAGCACATTTCTACAGGTACTGTTGGTTAAGAGTTTGAGGAATCAAAGCTGTTTGGAAAATAAATGCTGTTTATATTCAAATATTCTAGGAGAAATATCCTTGAATCTGATCATTAGCGTGACAACTCACTCAACCAGTCACTGAATAGCCGGATGTTCTTTTATTGGGGAACTTAAGTGAATGTGTTTTGCTTTTGCTGTAGTCAGTGTGGAGCCTGGTTACAGGTTTATACTTTGGTGTATGCTGGTGTTGCGCGCCAGAAACAGCCAGTGGTGGAAAAAGTACTAAATATTTTTTTCTTGAGTAAAAGTATCAATTCTGCGATATAGAGTATCAATACTGCAATACTCTGCAATAATGTAAAAGTCCGGAATTCAAAATGTACTTCAAGTACCAATTATTCAGAATGTCCCGTTTCAAGTTTTCAAATGTATACAAATATTTTGAAAACACCAGATCTGACACATTGTGAATGCTTGTAGATCTTCTATTTTCAGATGGCCGGAAATATACGTATGCAGGGCTTAAGTGGTTAGTGTGGTTTGTAATAATAATCAAAATCTACAAGTAACTAAGTAACTAAACTATTCAAATAAATGAAGTGGAGTAAAAGTACTATATTTTCCTCTGAAATGTAGTGGAGTAGAAGTAAAAGTATTGAAAAGTGTAAATACTCCAGTAAACAAAACATACCTTAATATTGTACTTAAGTACAGTCCTTGAGTAAAGTTACTTCCCACCACTGGCGGAAACTCCAAAACCGTTACTTTTCAGGAAATGGGTAAAAATAACCTACATGTGTTCTAATGGATCCAGTGTAGTCATTATTTAGACTTATACAAATTCTTTCCGTTGGTTAAATATTTATAGAACCCACAGACAGACTTAACCACATTCTTCTTCAAACTTTTCCAAGAGTAGCAAAAAAGCTGTGTCACATTGCGACAAATTTTGAGCTTATAGATCGGCTATTTTCACTACTTGACATGACACTACAAACAAGGGAAAACAGGGTAATCTTACAAAAATGTAAATATATCTTCAAATATGAAGATGCAAGGTTTCTGCCCGACAGTGTCAATATGATTTGCGATTTTCGGCACGCAACATCGTCATATGAAGGAGTGTAATACATTGAGCCTATGGGTGACATTTTTCATATAGTGCTGTCAATGGCTTTAAAGATGAATGATTTTCTTTTTAATATATTTTTTTAAATTAAGTACTCTCTTTTGTCACTGCGGTCGCATGACTTGAAAAATCAACTGTTCTTGTGGACATTGTTCGTAGACCCCAAACAAAGCCCCTTTTTTGTTTTTAGAAGACGTGCTTGTGTACGCTCAAACTGTAACATATTTATGCTTTTCAAACAATCATTTCTGAATTGGCTTTTTCTGGATCCTTCTTTTGATTAACTATAGGTGTGTAGTCGGTCGATAATTGGTTTATTGGCGCTTGAGTCATGCAATGGATATTCTCACATCGTTTCTGGCTGTATTGTGGACTACTAAATGCATTATTTGATGATCACGAATGAATAGCACAACGGGAGCATTAGATTGACGCGTCTGTATCAGTTGTATCACGGCAATTCACCAATGTGTTGATCAGTAATATTTTATTTGCACACTATACACAGGAATGAATTAAACTGGTTCTGTCTTGAGTTCACCTAGTGCAACCTCAATTTAGAAAAGTTCAATATTAGATCACTTTCACTTGACAATGTAAAAATCTTGATTATAAATGGTTATTTTTTTCTCGTGTGTGGGTATCTTATGGTACTGTAGGACTATTGGCATCTGATGTCATCACAGAAATGTATATTCTCTTGTTTAGCCCTGCAGTTACGCTCACTATATTTATCATGTTTTATCAATTAACAACAGTAAAGAGTAAAGTTGTTTGGATTATTGTTTAAAGCATTAGGTACAACTTTAATGCAAGGGGGAATAACTGGTGTATGGGTTTTTTCCTGATTTACAGTAGGTTGACTGCTAGGAATTAATTTTGCTATTCAAATATTAAAATTAATTTGCAATCCGCCGAAGTTATTTAAAACACTTGCTTAGGTTACACAGGCTGTCTTTGGAATTCATTTAAATGGGCTATAGAAATGGCAAACAAGAAAAGTAACTTATTTTCCCCCTCTCACGCTTAATATTATTAGTATTCTGACAGATACCAAATGCATGGAGTGTTGCTTTTGATGTATTTGATTCCCGTGGACGAGTACTACTGAACCAACATCACAATGTGTTCATTGAGTTTGGCAAGACAGATGCAAATGTAATGTAATATAATGTACCTGTATTTTGCTGCAAGAGGGGAGTATAACTCTTTTGGAGGGTTGCGTATTACAGAGCATTACAGACCGGTGTGGAAAGTAACTAATTACCAGTATAATAATTAATAATTACCCTTTCACTTGAGTATATATTTTTTATTTAAGAATTAATTTCAACTGCTTTTGGAAGGGCAAGAATGACAGATCGGTCTACAGCTATGTTTGTTATGAATGTCTTTCCTCTTCATTCATACACAAGCTCTATGATAGTGGTTCCCAACCTGTGGGGCGGATTCTGCTGGAGTGCCATGAGGATATTGCAAGCGGGCCCCATATAATTGACAAAACACTAAGACTGTATTGATAATATATTATTTATATAGAAAATATTGTATTCATTCCTTTACAATCTTAAAAGGTGGGATTTTATTGTGATACAAATGTGAACTTAAAGTATACCATTTTAGATCTATTGATGCAAGCTGGAACACAATCGATTGATTGATCATGAAAATAAACTAGAGATTTTCAAGTGAGCCCTGATTAAGATAAGGTTGGGAACCACTGCTCTATGAGCTTGTAGATCTGCTCTTTTTAGCACACGCCGGTAACTCCAAAAGAAAACATTATTTTAAAGAAAATATGCTCTCACCGCTTTGGAGAACGTTGCTGAACGGAGAGAGGGGATTGGTTGATATTAAACATTAAGCTCGGAATGCCTAATTTGTACTTTAACGTTTACCGGGTGTAACACGGTGTTACACATTTTATTTGTACTTGAGTAATATTTACGTCAAGTAAAATAAATCGTAATTGCTAGGATATTCTAGTACTCTTTCACCACTGGTATTGGGAAGATTATAAACTAATATCTACCAGATCCAGTCTTATTAAAATCGGACTAGGAATCTCCTTCATTCCTCCCATTTTGCTTCTCAGGTCTGATCTGAGAAGTCTCACCTTCACATTTTAAGAGCAAGGGGAAGAGAAATGGGTAAAAAATAATAATCAATACGTTTTGAGTTCTTCGATATAAAATGTTACTTTGTTTATTTGCTCTTTCCAATGAGAATCCATCCAATCTAGTGTCCTGGGAGAAGGATAAATGTGTTAACCACTTAAAGCCCATATCATGGGTAACCGGAGTCCCTCAGAGATAGTGTATAGTTTCTGCTTTGGGTTATTGTGGGGAAAACGTTCACAGAAAATAGACGATCTTCTGTGAAAGACATCCCCACAATATAGATGCTGGGGTGTAAGTGGTTGAAGGTGTTGAACACAAAACGGAGCTGTTTGAAATACTTAAATAACTTATTTTCAAAGACTAAATTCCAAGAATCAACTTAGAAAATGTGCAATGTTATAAATTAAACATAACCAACCAAGCAAGACCAACTTCATACTTGAACTTGATTATCACATGATTATCAGCTGTGTATGGCATCTTGAAATGACGTACACAACCAAACATGTTGAGACGCAAATGAGAACGTGGCTTTTTCCAGATTTCTGTTGATGAAAATGTGCCTTTTCTTTGTACCAATGGTGTTTTTATTTATTTCTCTCTCTCTCTCTCTCTCTCTCTCTCTTCAAAGTGCAATAGCTGATCCTTAACCACTTAAGCCCTATTTCAAAAGTAGTGGAAATAGCAGATATACAAGATCACAAGCTTGTGAATCTGCTGTTTTTTCTATTTTTTCTATTTTTGGTTAATGGGGCATGTCTGTTCACTGTAGACTGTAGAGGTTGTGTTTGCCCTGCTGTGTGTTGCTGCTCGACACACACTCGCTCTCTCTCTCTCTCTCTCTCTCTCTCTCTCTCTCTCTCTCTCTCTCTCTTATATTATAAATGTATCATTTTCCAAATTCTAAATATGAATCTTTGTCAGATAGAATCTCACAAAAACAACACTATTTTGGGACAGGTCGAGAAAAATTAATAAAGAAACAAAGAAACAAGTCCAAACAATGTTTACAAATGTAATCCTTTGAGTGCATGAGTTTATAGTTCTACTGATCTCTGTGTGACTGAACCGTGACTGTGTGCACTGTGAATGCGTGCTACTCTTTGCTTAAAGGAGTAACTTGCACCCAAAAAAGTACTTATTTTCTATCAATTACACACCATGAAGCCTTGAATTCACGGGGACTGCGGCTGCGCATTAGTCCGACATCCCGTTAGTCCGACTGAATACTGGAGAACTCGGCCCGCCGACTCTTTGGCGAGATTTCTTCCCCTTTCGGCGACTCTTCGTCACTTTCCGGTTCGAGTTCTGTCTGAGAACTCGATCCGAAAGTGACGAAGAGTCGCCGAAAGGGGAAGAAATCTCGCCACTGGAGCGTGCATCTAGCTACTGCATGATGATCATGCACGCTGACAGACAGCAGATCAATAAAAGCATGCAAAAGCATTCAGCTTTCACAAGTGTGCCCATATAGAGAAGGAAAATAATTAAGAATTCGGTGGCATTTCTTTCACATTGCAAAAGAGCAATCTTTGCTCTTTGCTCTTTGTCCTTGTCCTGATTTTTGTATAGTTTTGGATATTAACAAATTATAAAGCACAGTGCCTCGCATTTCTCAATGAATAGCTAGCCTACTACAACAGTACAGAATAGGCTAACTAACGAGATGCACACTTCGCCCAGCCTCGAATGCAATTGATCATCACTTGGTATGCTAAGTCGAGTGATCCAACATACCACACAGAGTTCATGTTGTTGTTGTAAAGTTCAGAAAATGCAAATGATCAATCACAGTTCTAATAGACCTACTCTACTTCCTGACTGAATTACATCTGAATAGCGATGATGATGATGGCTACTGCTAATGACATATTAGCATGTGAGAAGTTATTATGACCTTAATTTTCATGGCAGGTACATTCCAAAGCAACTAATAATAGTGCCCCGAAACGTGTAGAAAACTCGCCAGAATCTGAAGAAGAGTCGTCGCGCGGCGATTCTTCTTAAGAGTCTGGCGAGTTTTCTACACGTTTTGCCGACTTATCTTGATAAGTCGGCAAAAAGGGTAAATGTGCCGAGTATTCTTGTTACCGTCCGACTCCGACGTGGCCGGTTAAGGGTATGGGGTTAAGGGTATGGGCACATCTTGGATTCCATGCTGGTGGATGGAAAAGAAGCTCCACCCACGCGGCAGGTTGCCGCGTCGGCCAGATTCCCGGAAAAGCTTGCCCCAGCGGCAACCTGCCGCGTGGGTGGAGCTTCTTTTCCATCCACCAGCTGTCTAAAAAAACAGAAATGACGCAAAACACAGCGTTTTCCGTCCGCACATGGAATCTAAATTGTGCCCAGGCTGTAAGACTCACCTAGGGTTAGGGTTTGGGGTCGGACTAATGAGCAGAATCCTTAGCCAATCATTTGATGACGGGGTGGGTGGGAAAGAGGAGACTCAATTGAGACTCTGACCGCTGGTCATACATTTATTGGCTCAGGAATACGACAAAAAACAACAACACGCACAATGAATTCAAGGCTCGGGGTGTGTTGGGGTACTCCTTTAAGGTAGCTCTGTATGATTTGTCTTAATATTAATAAAGAATATGGGGCAAGGCTAAAATCTAACTGATTATCCATATCAGGCCCTGAAATGTCATTATTGGATATAACTTTTATTTTTTAACAACCCTTTGAGCACTACACCTGTAATATTAGCTCATATAGAGGGTATGCGCATGACATCATCATCATACCAGGAGGTTATGCGGAAATGCCTACTGAGTGTCAAAAAACTACTTTCTGGCCTTGACAGCACATGCATCCAAACAGAAAAGTCATATTTGATTGCATTAACTTACTTGAATCAACATTAAATTCCCTTTGTCACTCACTTTGCCACTCGATCTGCCATTCACTTTATGCATGCGCATATTCTGTCCTGTTCTTAAGTCAACATGGACAATTTGCCAATAGATTAGGCTATACAATAATTGAATTGACATGCCTCTAAATAATTTTGTTTTCAAGATTGTTATTAATAATATTAATATTAACAACTTATCTTCAGTTCAAAGAGGTCGATAAAAAAAATTGTCTTGAACAAATGGCGGAAAGGAGGGGAAACACTGAGGTGATGCTATACCATTGTTTACCAGCAGATGGAGCGCTCTTAACATTTACACACTATACATTTTGGTTAAAATATGATTGTTAAAAGTGAAATATGTACTGATCTGGGTAGCATCACATATACGTTTTGTGTTATTTACATTGTGTTTCATGCAGATTGTTTCCTAAACAGTTTTTCAGTAAATACATATATCAACAATACCAACGGTATAATAATAAATAGCTTGTTTTTCCATTACACTTCATCAATGTACAATTTACACATTCCATCATCATGCATTATTTACTACAGTTTCTCCATTCTAAAACCATAGTGCTATACCAATACATTTTAATATGTCCTTTCTGCTATATGTCACAGGGACTGCTATTTTGTCTGGCACAAAACGGTTGATACAGTAGATGACATCTTTATCCCAGACAAATACAGTATATGAGACCTGGTGTGAATAGGGTTAGGAACTTGGGATCCGATTCTGGCCCGATTCCTTAATGGTTCTCGATATTATACATATATATACACACATGTATACAGTGTGTATATATATATATATATATATATATATATATATATATATATATATATTTATTTACCTCAAAGTGAGGTCCAGGGACCCTCTGGGTTCTTTACAGTCCCTTCCCAGGTCTGTAGCAGGAGTGTACAAATGAAATGAATCCATTTGGTTCCATTTGTACACTCTCAGAGTGGTCCGTGAAATGGAGAAACATCTGAGAACCACCATTATTGTAATTGTATAGCAGATGTGAAGACCACATACCAGCTCTGACGGTGTGATGAAACCGCTTACAGAAACGGTCCAAATGTGACCATCTTCCGGCAGTGGTGGAAAGTAGGACTAAGTACATTTGCTTAAGTACTGTACTTGATGTATAGGACCGATATATTTGTTGGACCGATAGTACATCATGTCACATGACATAGGACCGATATATCTGTTGGGCCGATAGTAGGCTACATCATGTAATATGACATTGGACCGATATATCTGTCGGACCGATGCAATGAACATTATTATTTGACTTTTTGACGACATCTGTATCAGCAATTATGCAGCTTATCATGCGTCCACATTTTAACCACTAGTTTGAACCGGACGTCTTTATTCTATGCATAGCATTATATGCAAAAATGTTGTGAGCTTGTAGTTTAATCAAATCTAAGTTTTTCAAATTGAATATAATTAATTTAGCACTTTTCTTTGTAAATTTTTATCCCATGATTTTGCAAACCCATTTTTTCAGCCAGTGTCAATTATCTAATGTAATCCTGGGCGCTACACTTCCTCTGCCAACCTGGGGGGGCAGCGGACATACTTACTTCTATGCATGAAGAGTCCAAGCTGCTTCTTTTCACCTGGCAGGGGGGAGTTGGCCGGATGTAGCCCGTGGAAGGAACACGTTATTCCAACCAGTTCCTTTCTCCTCCATCAGGCGCCCTTGCTGGCCACTGGGAGGTAGTTTAGAGACCAGGATTACTGCATGTTTTTTTTGTGAGGGTACCAACCCTAGGGGACACGGGGAGAACATGCAAACTCCACCAGAATGGCCCTTTCGCCAACCCTGCATCGGGTATGGGCACTGATGATGCGGAGGAGAGAACACGCCCACGTCCCCAGCGGGAATCGAACCCAGGACCTTCTATCTGTGAGCACTACCGACTGTGCCCCCAATTTAGCACTTTTTATTTTTATTTTATTAACAAAATATGGATGAAAACATTGGTATTGGACCGGGTGGTCTCGGACTATCCAAAATCGGGCATATCAGTCGGACTCTACCGGGCATGGACTGGCACAGACAATTGGTCTTCACCGGCCCAACGATGGCCCAAAGACACCACTGTCTTTTTTTTATTCTTTTTTATTTTTGTTTAGGCTCAGCCACGGTCCCGTAAACTGCCCGTGCCCTTCTGGCATCTGCCAGAATTGCCAGAGCATCCTATTCGGGCCTATGGGCTCTACTACATACTGTAGGAACATAATCACCTTCATTGCTTGCTTGCTCACATGTCCCATCGCCATCCGTCCGCGTCTCTAAATGTCACCTCGAGCAGAGCCCGTGTTCATTCCCGCCACCGCGGTGACCTGACCCTGGCTCGGGTCCGTTTGGTCCTCCTTCTCCAGCTCAGCCGGCATGCCGCTGGGCTGGTTCTGGTGCGGGTGGTTCTGGCTGCTCCAGGACTTGCTCCTGCTGCGGCTGGGCTCCAGAGAGGGCTTAGCCCCGCTGCCGGTGATGGAGGCCTTCCCCTTGAAGACGCAGCCGCAGACCAGGCCCAGGAAGCCCCGTCTCATCTCCCGGCTGGCCAGCGTGTAAATGACCGGGTTCATGGCCGAGTTGACCACGGCTAGGGCGATGAACCAGTCGGCCTTGTAGAGGACGGAGCAGCGCAGGCGCTGGTGCGGCTGGCACGCCACGTCCACCAGCAGCAGCACGAAGATGGGCGTCCAGCACGCGATGAAGACGCCCACCACGATGATGACGGTGCGCAGCAGTGACATGGCGTGCTCCGAGTTGCTGTGCTTGCTCACCTTGCGGCTGCTGGACTTCACCAGGACGTAGATGCGGGCGTAGAGCACGGAGATGGCCAGCAGCAGCACCATGAAGATGGTGATGCAGAAGGCCACGTACTTCTTGGAGTAGAGCGGGAGCACCGTGGAGCAGTCGGGGAGGTTGCCCAGGCAGTTCCAGCCCAGGATGGGCAAAGCCCCTAAGGATATGGCTATCAGCCAGCATGTACCTATCAGAAGAAACACCCTGTAGTTCTTGTTGGCATCGTAAGGCCTCATTTTGATCATCGTCAGGTGTCTCTCTATGGCGATAGCCAGTAGACTGAAAATAGACGCCCCCAGTGCAACAAACATGCTGCCCTCTCTGACAAACCAGAGAGCAGGGGACAGCTGGAGGGTCTTGTCCCCTGATAGCAGCAAGTTGACCAGGTACGCCACTCCAGATAGCAGGTCGCAGAGGGCCAAATTGCCAATGAAATAGTACATGCGGTTGTGGAAGCGTTGGTTTCTCCATATGGCTATCAACACGAAGAGGTTCTCCAAGGCGATAAAGCTGCATATGACAAGGAACACAATGGTTTTAGCATCCACGGTGCCACTGGTTTTACCACTGCTGGGCCGGTGCTCCAGCTTCCCTGTGTAGTTGTAGTGGAGGTATATCTGTGCGTTGATCATCTTGGAGGCTGAAGTCCCGAGGACTGCCACTAGATGTCAGAGTGGAGCAGAGTAAGCAGTTCCGCGGTCTAAAAGGACAGTTCATAAAATGTATTAAAGTATGCTATGAGTATGACAGGGTTTTTGATATGATTATCCTGTCATCTTTTGATAGTGATTTTAAAATAAGGGCTCGAGTTGATATTAATAGTAATAGTAAATGTTTACTATAATGGCCTAAGGCTAAACTCGAGCCTTATGAATTAAGTTAGAATTTCAAAGGCTATTTTCAAAATAAATTATTTTCAATTAATCACTTATTCGCAGATCAACATGAAACCGGTTTTATAGGCCTATGATCGTGATGAAATATTGTATACTACTGATCTCAGTGGTCTGGATGCTGATTTGTTTTTCGCATCTCCACATTATGATATGAATATGATTGCAAGTTGAAATAATAAAACCGCTTGAGTTTTCTCAATTGCGAGTTTTCTCAATCACTTTCAAGTTGAACATATACTTTCTTATTTAAAACAGCTATAGCAATCCGCTGTTTGTAGGCTTAATATATGGGCAAAGATTCAGGACTGATTCCCGGAAAGTCATTAGCCTATAGAAATTTCTCAAATCAGGATAAACTTACCGAGATGCTGGCGATTTAGTCCCACTTCATTGTGATATCCAATTCGTGCAAAGTCTGCATTCTGACTCTTAGCCTACTAAACTAGTTAGTATTACATTCAACGGGATCATCGGTGCGGTGTATAGGCTAGTTCATTTTGTAGCAGTCTCATGTTGCCCCGCAGTATATCGACGTTTTCTCTTCAAGTCACTCCCTCCCCATCTCGAGGAGAAGTCAGGATGGAATGGATCCGTTTATGAAGTTTCAATTCATGCATGGTTTTAATATGACATATCTTCCCTCGTGTAGTGTAGGCTATAGCCTCGGTTCGCTAAGTATTCCAGTTATTTTTGTTAGGCTACTCTTGTGATAGGAATCGTAGACTTGATATTGAATGAATATAGGCTTTCACTCAAATGCAGAGCCCTACTCTAATTAATTAGGTGACAGGTTTTCCATCTTTGAGAAAGTCTTCCAACTTTTATTTTATTTTTTATTGATTGAAGTATTTAATTATCAACAGTTTGCAGAATTACAGTATAGGCCTACATTTAACTCAATACAAAACTGGCAAACCACCGTCGCGACCCGCAAGCCTATTGAAACATTAGCCTAGGCCTACATATGAAAATGGAAAGGGTAGTGGGCACTATAAGTTCGTGACCTCGATGTAAAATTGCATATTTTGTCCAAAATGTTAAAATATTTAATATTTGGATAAAGTAGCCTATAGGCTATACATGATTATAGAACATGCTCAAACATTCGACAATTAAGGTCTAATATTTCTACAATTTATATTAACAAGTTTATTACTTTAATTTAAGTATTAGTATATTATGGCTATAGCCTATACCGTCCGCGTGCATGGGGTGGAATTAGGAAAGTATATAGGCTGCTAGGCTATTAAGATCTCGGCTATATAGGAATAGTAGCCTACAGTATAGGGTATGAAAAACGCCAGGCTCTGTAGACTTTGGCCTAAACATTAAACCATAAACACAGGTTTGCCATTTAAATAATAGCCTGACTGCCTGAACTGAAACCCACAGCCTGCACTGCTCCAGCTGCTTTCATTGATTTTCACGATGGTGGTCCTCCTGGTCTATTACGTAACTCTGAATGCAATGGTGAGATTTGCTGTGCCAGATGGATGCCACTCCACTGATTGTCCTGTCCCAACTAGGCAGAATGAACAATGACATCAACAGATATCAATATGGGTGACTCCTGTGAAAGAGGGGGTGGGGGGTCCCCAGCTGCAAAATGAGTTAATAATAGGTCAGGGTACTAAAGTATTTGTCTCCATAACAATTATAAGATGATATTTCAAGTGATTTTCTCGTTTTGCCACTGTGGACATCAGGAAGGAGATACAGAAACATGAGGGTTTTCCAATTTTTCGTGGCTCCCAGAGTAATTATACTTTAACCACTTTAGCAAATAGCAAATCTACAAGCTCGACTATTTTCAGAAAATCTTTATTATTCTTTTTCAGCTGCCAAATGCATATAGCCCATATTGGTTTGAAATTATTTAGGATTCGGAACGTCTCCCCTAAGAAGTAATAGCATCTCATTTGCGAGATTAATTTGGGGGATGCTTGACAAGTTGACATGAGAAGGTTTGAAAAGAACCACAGTATACCGTAGTAGGCCTATGAGTTGGACCTCTAGCTCCCCATCCTGTATACAGTAGGCCTACAGTATGTGTGTGGCACCTCTCTCCCCATCCTGTGCTCTGATCCTGTGATGAGGCGGACGGCGCGACCTCATCCAGGAAGGATGGGAAGGGCTGGAAGTGAGAAGAAATGGAAGTGATGCAGCAATGGTGAAGAAGACCTCGCCCCATCTGTGACCTCACCCATCTGCATGTGACCTCACCATCTGCATGTGACCTCACCCATCTGCATGTGACCTCACCCATCTGCATGTGACCTCACCCATCTGCATGTGACCTCACCCATCTGCATGTGACCTCACCATCTGCATGTGACCTCACCCATCTGCATGTGACCTCACCCATCTGCATGTGACGTCACCCATCTGCATGTGACGTCACCTCACCCATCTGCATGTGACCTCACCATCTGCATGTGACCTCACCCATCTGCATGTGACCTCACCCATCTGCATGTGACCTCACCCATCTGCATGTGACGTCACCCATCTGCATGTGACGTCACCTCACCCATCTGCATGTGACCTCACCATCTGCATGTGACCTCACCCATCTGCATGTGACCTCACCCATCTGCATGTGACGTCACCTCACCCATCGCTCGCTGGTGCTAGACAAGAGCTGAATTCACTTGGAGGGGAAAAAGAGAACGCGAGCACTCACGGTTCTGGCAGATACGGTAGCATATCTTTAAAATATCACCTGCTCTGGATTAAGAGCGTCCATGCTATAATGCCTAAATTGTAGGATCTCTTATTTATTTAAAAGCCCCTGCAGCAGATCAAACCAGGGGTCATCAATATGTCCGTACACAGACAAAATGTGTCCGTGGCAATTATAATTGATCATAAGACCCATGACAAGTTTCCTGGTTTTATTCAGAACGTGTATGACATTTACTATGACACTATGGCATATTAGGAGTGCAACTACTAGTACTAGTGGTTCTC
This sequence comes from Protomyctophum bolini, assembly GCF_963924005.1. Lineage (NCBI taxonomy): Eukaryota > Metazoa > Chordata > Actinopteri > Myctophiformes > Myctophidae > Protomyctophum > Protomyctophum bolini. The sequence goes on from NC_137883.1 coordinate 12,536,586, forward strand.
AAATGTTTTATTTGCAAGGACCCCCTTAGCTCTGAGAGTGTACAAATGGACCCATAAGGGTCCATCTTAAGAGTTTCACATGTACCGGAACAGTGCATCTGTGACAAACAAACTGAATCTTTAAAAAAAACATGACAATGACTGTAAAGAATGGCACACAGTTGCAATCTCCTGAAATGTGGAACTGCATGCAAGCTGCAAATGGGGCTGCAATTTCCTCATTGCAGTCAGAACACGCAGAGACTCAACTCTTCAGACTCAACTCACTAGGACTAGGTCCCATTTACATGTACACTGGCAGCCAAATCTAGCCTGAATAGCTGTGGTCACATGGAATCTGATCACATTCAGAGGTGGTTCAAATCTGATGATTTGAGGAGATCTGTCTCTGACTCTGAATGCAACAACCTGATCTAAATCAGATTCCATGTGACTTGTATAGGTACAGTACATGACTTGTTTATGTTCAGAAACAAATCAGATTCCAATCTGTATGTGGCACAGATCTGATTCAGGCTGGACTTTGCTGACAGTCTGAACACACAGATCTATGACAGATCCTATCTGGTCACTTGCAAATGCAATGGTCGGGCCAAAAGATCAGATTTGAGAAATAAAATTGAAAAATAGATTTGAATCAGATTTGACTGGATGTGACTGCAGTCTAAATAGGGCCCTAAACCTTCTTGCCACCTTGATTGATGCTAGCGAATTATGACCAATATGCAAGTATGCAGACATCACATCGTGCCTAAATTCAATAACACGACAGCAAATGATGTACTTCCAATCAAAAACTGTATTGTAACAATTGACCCAAACTTTTACTGTGTATACAGTTCCACACTTTTTATTGCCCAGAATTTCCCCCCAAGAAAGCATGTACAGTGACCCAGACAAAATCACTTGATGGTAGAGCTGCTCCACTCTGTGTCTCTGGTTATTAACTGTGGGGAATTTCATCTGCGGTTGAATAAAAGTCCGTGGTCTGGCAGGAATCCATTTGCATTGTTACACAGTTACAATCCCCAGTCATTTCCTGTATGACACACTGTGCCAATAATGGGATAATTTCAAGGGGGGAAAAACTGATACCTACCGTACCTACAATACTAGGGCTGTCTTTCTCAAACTTTTACATTTCAAGGACCCCCAAATTTATCTAAAAATCTATCCGACGGACCCCCATAACTCTGAGAACGTACAAATGGAAACAATTATTTACCCTCTGGAAGTGCCAAGGGCGCCTGGGGGACCCAACCTTTTGAACCACTGTACTGGGGTTCCAGAAATCTGGGGAGCACTGAAAAGGAATGGATTTGCATAAAAAAAAAAAATGTTAAATTACTTGACCAAGAGAACAGGGTTTGGAAAGATTTCGCAAACTGCAGTAATGTGAATCCAGGAGACTGCATTCACAGGAACTTCAGGCCAGATATGAAGCCATCAACAAGAACCAACCCATAATGTGCGGTTAGAATGTGCCCATGTCTATGTGTATTCATAGACTACTTTAGAACATTATGGGTGGAGGGCCGGGAGGGGGGGGGCTCCAATCTTTGCAGGACCACCACCCTCTCACCAAAATGTTATTTCATAGGCGACCACCACTTTGGTTTTCGGTGAGCTTGAATTTTCCTGTCATCTTTGTCAGTGAGACAAGTAATTAGAGTTCACCATAGCTGACGTTTGAGTCTGTGGTACCGTATACAGCTGAGGCTCCCTTTCTACTGCCATCGTGTATTATTTTCAAAGCAAAACGTCTAAAAGCTGCAACCTCTTATTTGAAAGGACAGTGCAGTGAAGACTCCCATCCCATGCAGTTGCTGCTACCACACAGCTGCTAAATCATTCTCTCAGGGGCAGATTTCCCAGTCACGTACTGGCGGCTCTCAAACATTTTCTTTGTCGCGGACCCCCAAATTGATGTTATTTGGCCACAGAGCCCCCATTTGGAAAAGAAAAAAGGTTTTGTGAAAGAGACCATAAGAGAAGATTTGTCATCATTTTCAAATAGACACAAAAAGTTCTAAAGTGTGTTTAAACATTTTGCTGTGGACCCTGGAACCCCTTCAAGGACCCCCGGTGGTCCCTGCAGCATTGAGGACTCGTGTCTTACTGTAGCTCCGCTCATAGATCAGTGATTCTCAACCTTTTTAAAATGGAAAGATCCCTAGTTTGATATGCACCAGGCCATTGATTTTTTTTTCTTTCTGGAAATGTGGAATATCTTTGAAACATGTTAATATGTTAATCTTGAATGGGGTGGGGGTACCTGGCACAACATATTTTAAAATGAGGGTTCGTGACATGCATGAAAAAGTTTGAGAACCGTTGCGCTTTAGACTATTATGAGCACATTACAGATCCATTTGGCATCGGTGCAGTTATCGCTGTGCTTGAATTGGCCTTGTTCTTCTGGTTCTCAACCCCTCATTAGAGTGCAAGGGCTGGGGTCAGAGTGGTGGTGGGCAGTGGGCACGCACACACGTGCAATTATGAGAAAACTCTGCCTTTAATTTCACCTTCTCCATCCATTTTAAGGCAACAACACACACCCCATGAGTCTGGGCTACAAATCTGAAGCGGACGGATCCCCTCCTGGCCTGTGGTCTTTGTGGTGGCAGTATTCCTAGGCACAGCCGGCCTCTTGCATGCAACTCCACAGGGGAAAAAAAGGACTTAAAACATTTTCTGGGCATAATTTCCAGCCGTGGCACAGTTTAGTCTAGTAGCGGCACAGCATGCAAGTGGTGGAAGGAGTATACTCACATTACTGGAGTAAAAGTATCAATACCACAATATAGAAGTACTGTGTATAGTAAAGGTCTGGTGTTCAAAATGTACTCGAGTGAAAGTACAAAAGCATTGGGCATCAAAATCTACTTAAAGTACCTGTAGTGTCAAAGTCCTATACTTCTGGCTCTACTGATTGCCGATGGCTTGAGAAGAAAGAAAACTGAGGTTTTCAGCATACAATAATAAATAATAATACAATATTAATATATATAATAAATACAATGAAACATAAACAGTCAGTCAAACACAAGTACTACCAGCCTTCGTGAATGGTAACAGTTAAAACACGTTTGCCCCTTTCCATCAGCAACACCATGCGCTTGATTTTGCAATTTCTGCAATTTCCGCAATTTCCATTTCCACCATTTCTGCAATTGCAATTTCCGCAATTTCCAATTTCCGCAAGATTTTTTTTTCTTCTTTTTTTTTTGATTTTCATTGGTGGGCCAGTCATAATGGTCCCGCGGGCCTGATGTGGCCCGCGGGCCTGAGGTTGAGTATCACTGCTCTAAAGCCCTAACCACACCAGAGGGTCAACATGCAACTATACATGCTACCATTATTCCCAATGGCAGTTGCATTGGTGTGGTTTGTTTTGTTGCAAAGATTTGCGAGTAGTTGCAAGGAGTTGCAGCCATGGTGTGGTTTGGGCCTTACAGTACCAAAAGTAAAAGTACTCACCACACCTCATCTATACACTGCTATCTATACACTGCCATCGATACGAGCGAGCGAACAATGAAATCTCACTAGAATACATGTTTTTCAAGACTGTTCTGACGTACAGCGAGCGTGCAATAACGTCACCACCCCTCCTATATTCGCTCACAGTGTCTCTATTTGAGCAAGGTTTCGCGCCCCCAAACACTTTTATTGGTTGAGGGTTGAGATCTATCATCTATCTACACGCTACTATTTATTGGTTATTTGATTGGTACAGCCTACGTCATAACGCAATGGCCGACGCTCCATATTAGGACAGTTTTTCGCACGATATCACCGCCGGATGTGTCTTGAGTGTACAGGGTTTGATGAGATTAGATCATCATATGGAATGTCAGAACAGGAAGGACGGGTGGGAAAGTATCAACATATGGAATGTCAGAACAGGTCAGCTACAAAGTAACTAGAAACTAAAGTTTTCAAATAATTGTATTGGAGTATACAGTCTACAATATTTGCCTCTTGACATATAGTGGAGTAGAAGTAAAATAATTGAAATTTGGATATACTTCAGTAAAGTAAAAGTAGCCTACCTCTAATGTACTTTTGTAGTTACTTTCCGTCCACTACACAGTTTAGTCTAGAAGCGGGCCAGCCTGCCAAACTGTGGAAGACCACACAAACAGAAATAGGGTTTTTTATATCTACCACTTTTTCTGCTGCCGTGGCTTTTAGTTAACTTCACTTTGTAACAGCAAAGTGGAATGCTTTTGAGTTTCACTTTTTATTTGTTTACAAGTACAAGTTAGAGAACAAAAGTAATTTGCTGTAGAATTCACTTTCCGTTTGAATTGTGTTGTCATAAATGTCACCAGACTGACATTTTGTCCGATGTATTGGCTCCTTGGTGTAAAGGACAGACCACCCAGTGTCACAAGGTTGGACACTTTAAATAAAATCCATTGCTCCGTATCACCACATTATATTTTGACAAATACGTAGCTCGTTTTGTACTACATCAAAAAACTGTCCATTTTGCAGGTGTAGAGACTATAATTTTAAAGGCTTCTGGTGCAGTAATTCCTGTCCAAAGACTGGGTCACTCAGCATTATTGTTCAGTACAACAAGTAAATGTAATGCATCTCTTCCTTGACACAGCAGTAAAGTTTGCACGAAGAAGATTAAATAGAATCGTAGAATGAATAGTTCTCACTGATGCTGAATATAATTTCTGTCTATACACTGTTTCTGCTGTCATTGGTGGACTATAGACATATCAGAAACATGCCTACCAATGGCATAATCAATGGTGATCCGAGGCTAATATAAAATACAGTCTTTCTCTTCCTGGAAAGTTAGAATGCTGAAATAGAAGTCATTGTTCTTGCACCAACCGATGATGTCACTCGTTGACAGATTTCTGAAACGTCCACAGCCCTCGTCTGAGACAGCAGTGGTGCTTCCAGGCTGTTCCAGCTATATTGTTATACAAAACGCCTGTGGTTTCCGAGGCTATACAGCTAGAAACTACAGATTCAATTCAATTCAATTACATTTTAGTTAAGTGTCAAATCACAACAATTTGTCTCAAGACACTTTACATAAAGTAGAAAACCAACAAAGATCCACCCAGAGCAAGCAATATTGCGACAGTGGTAACGAAAAACTCCCCTTTAGGAAGAAACGTCAGGCAGAACCCGACTCTAGGGTTGGCGGCCATCTGCCTCGACCGTGTTGGGGGAAAAGTGGGGGGAGATGAGAAATAGGTCACAATGTTTCAGTTTTTAATTTATTGTATGTCAGTAAAATGCAGGCTGAGGAATAGTGTGTTTTTCCCACAGGCCATCAGACTGTAAATAACAGTAAAAAGTGATAATAACCCTCTGTACTTTGCAGTATGCACTTTCAACTTCCCTGTTTTTAATTGTTTGAGTGTTTTAGGTAGTTTTTTTTAATCTTGTAGGCCTATCCTTTTTTGTATTGCATTGTAAGTTTTTCCACATGTATGTACTGTATAGTACCTAACCAGTGAATCTAGTGACAATAAAGTAAATTCTGAATCTGAATCTGCCAGTGAGAGTCAAAGGTAGGCACAGGTGACAGCTAGGTTATTAGCTCAAAGTGCCAACACACCGCTTGGCTATACTGAATAGCATTTATAGCTTCATGGAAACAAATAAGACACTTGGATTGTTGCACAACATACAGATGTCAAGCCCGCATCACATCTGACTCAGAGCTAGTTTGACTCAGGCCAGATGTGAGTGCTTAAATCAGCCATCACCTTCACTGTGACATGACTGCCCACTAAATGTGTGTAGAAATGTATCTCTTATCCTGGTATGCGTATTGAAAGAAAATTTAACATACTGAGTGATAACAAGGTAATATATTGGTTAAAATATGGTTGGATATTTAACCCCGAAAGGTAGTGTACGTTTTGTTTTGTGTAGTTAAACCATGGTCATTCATTTTCTCTTGACAGAGGCCCGGGGAGCTGAGGAAAAAGCATTTAGCAATAGTTCCAGGAAGTATGGTATCAGGAACAGAGCTATAAAAGTACAGGAAGTGAGGCGGCCGGAGGTAAAAACTTGGGTATCAAAAAGAGCGTTTGGAGGTGATTTGTCATAGAGTCTCTTTTAAGAAATAATACTTCAGAAATTGATGAACCACAGTGTAGTGTGGCCGGAAAACTTCTCTGAAGAAGAAAAGTTTGGTCAAGGAACATTTCTGAGGGTTTAGCTCTGAATCTATTCAGAGCTTTTGGACAAAGGGGAACCTAGGTTACAGTATAAAGAATTACTGACGCAGGTACAGGACCTTTACTCAGACCGTCAGACATGCAATTTTATGGTTCTGATTGTTATATCAACACAGCCAGATAGATGGTACACTATACTGTGAGTGGCTGAGTGCCATATGTTTTCATGGCATTGTGTGGTAAAGTGCCACAAAATGTTGAGCCTGGAAAGTTCCTTTCTGACCTGCCTGCTGGAAATAATTAATCGTAGGGGTGGTTGTAAATATTGTCATGAAAGTCAAAAGTAATTCTAGATCAGCATTGTTTCTCTGTAAAGCTTCATAGGCTAGTAAAGGCTATGCTCTTTAAAGACTAAATGAAATGGTATTCCATATAGTGATGCATTTCCAAGTGAAACAGAAGTAAAGCTGTGCACATCTCAGCCAATCTGGGGTTGGACTGCTCTGGAGCTTTCCAAGTAACCTCCAGACACCACACCATCCAGATGGCTGTCTTTATAACCTGACTATGCGCTCTGGTTTTGAGAATTGGCGAGTACTATGACCAACCTGGATGTCATATGTCATAATATGTTTGATTTTTCTTTTGTGGACCAATATTATTGGTCCACAAAAGAAAAATCAAACAAGGCAGTGCAGTATTTCTAGCTTAAAATGTTTTCAGACACAAATGTTAGTGCAAATGAGAGCAATTGTAATGCGTACATGTTTGTTTACATTCAACATGCTCTCTATTGTCTAGCTGCTAGCATTATAATGATGTGAAAGATTGATTCACAGGTGCATGCAAGTATAATTGGCTTTTTTATAAGAGGGTAACGCACCATTGAAGTCAGAGTGAGGTGGTTACAAGAAAAGTAATGAATTGGTTAAAATTGGTTGGTATAGTAGGTTCTGTATACATGCTGATGTAAGCATGCATGTATTTTTGTTTTGTTTGTTTTTGACCGGAAGTAATCAGATTTTGATTTTGATATAAAAATACACAAACATAGAATGTATGCTCTAAAAGTGTGGGGGGATTTATTTTTATATACCGGTATTTCAGCTCATATTAAGAAAATGCACAAAAAGTACACAATGACCCGCACACCGTCTGCACTTGCATATTCAACTACATTTATTTTTATTGTGGACTTCTGGTATTTGGACTGAACTGACATTTATCATCATACTTTGCTAAAGCTTCAGTACACACTGCTCTAATGCCACATTAGAGTTCAATAAATAGTCAACACACAATTGTGCATGTGTATGGAGTGCGGTATGGAGTGCAGTCATGTTGGCCAGCTATAGGTAATGTGAGTGTTTATCAATTAGTCCATTAATCATGAGGTCTCCTTGGACCATTAAGCCTCCAGCAACAATGAGAGGAAGCTCTTGTCTACAGTCTGCCTACTGCTATTAGACCACTGCTAACCTAGCCTCGGAAACCACAGGCGCTTCGCTTTACTGTTAACCTGACTGGAACCACACAGAACAAAACCACCATACACTCATTTTTAATTGACAGTTTACAATTTAGGCATATAGCAGACGCTCTTAATGATTTGGCCCTTTGTGTGTGCGTGTGTGCATGTGTGCGTGCGTGCGTTGCGTGCGTGTGTGTGAAGATGATGAAGGAGTATATGAAGGACATGAGTTTTTTTGGAGTGAGTCTGTCGTTCTGATTGCAGTTCATTTCATAGTTTTGGAGCCAGAAGGGAGAAGAGTCTGGGACGTGTGGAGCGCTGTCCCAGGTGTTTTAGTGAAGTTTCTGCCAGCTTCCCTGTGTTGGCTGACCAATGGATGAATAATGTCAAGCATCCTCAATTATAGGTCCACAGACCTGCATTTGATATGATTTTCTGTGATGCCAGTGCTGTAGAAGAGTGATTTAAATCTGAGAGTTAATTATTTTGTACTCTCTCAGAGTTACAGACCTGTGATGTAGACCACATCCTTTTTTGTGGATTATGGGTAAAAAGGAAACGGTGAAAAAACCCACACATGCACGCACTACACTGTAACCATTAAACAGCAGAAGACTTATTTCCCAGCTGTTGAGTGTTCAGTGAACCAATAAACAACAATAGGATAATCATTTCCCTGTGAATCTCTGACCGCATATTGATGACGTCAGTATTGCCAAACATGGAGCACTGCGGGACAGTATATCTTGTTATTATTATTCACATGTCAAAAGATAAGGACATTTGACACTGATTTGTGCAATGTAGTGGTTTGCAAGATTGGAGACAGACAGAGGGACACAAAGATTAGATACGGGCGACATTATAGACAAACTCTCTTCTTTCTATAGACAGCTCTCTTCTTAGGCGCCATGCGCATGATTTTTGTTGAGAAGGACTTAAAGAGCGTACTATATGATTCTTAGACATCTGGGAAAGCATGTTTTATCGTGATTCTGCGCAGACATGATGAGTGTTCTACATTGGATAGCAGCAGCTGGAGGAGTCATATGGATCCAGGACATTAATGGACAGAGATAAGATATATATTTGTCTGGCCGTGGCCTCCATAGCGAGCTCTGGTACTCAATGGAGGAGCTTTGAGTGTTTGCCATTCAGTTCCTGACTGCATTATATTTATTGATCCCTCTCTCCAGGCTCTGATAATTGTTTTCCTTTCAAGAATTTTGTTTTACTCGTACCACTCAGTCCTACAAGATCACTCATGCCGAGTTAAAGCTAGTGCAGTTAAAGTAGAATTATTCAGAATCTCACACCCCCCCAGCTGACCTCTTACACTCAGGATGCCTAGTCTATCCCAAATGTAGCAGTGCCATTATCACTATTCACTAAGGGTGATTGGGAATCGCAGTAAAGAAAAAAGAAAAAAAAGTCTCCTTTCTTATTAACATTAGAAACTCAGGAAGCTTTGCAGTGTTTAAGTACATTTTCATTTTTTGTATATTGTTTTATTTTATTATATATCTTTTACATAAAGATAGCCCGATGAAGGCCCCATAGGCCGAAACGTTGTTGTTTCCCTATTAAAAGTTGGTCACTGCATTTGAAGACAGTGTGCGGGTGTTTGTTCCTTTTTCATTGTTGGGCACCGTACCCTCTCCTACGCACCTGTCGCCTGTAGGTGTGCAAAAGTCTTGCTTTTTAAAGTATGGTAAGTAAAATATGGTTGAATATTTAACCCCGGAATGTAGTGTACAGAACAGACAAATTGTGTTTTGTGTAGTTAAACCATGGTCATTAATTGTATGTTGACAAGGTTTGATCATAGGGGGAGCTGTGGCGAAAAAGCATGTTAGCAATAGTTCCAGGAAGTGAGGTACCAGGAAAAGCTATAAAAGTACAGGAAGTGAGGCTGCCGGGGGTTGCATTCTATAGGTTTAGACTAGAGTGTTTGGTGATGATTTGTGAAATTGATAAACCACAGAGTAGTGTGGCCGGAAAACTTGAGAAAAAGAAAAGTTTGGTTAAGGAACATTTCTGAGGGTTTAGCTCGAATTAGTTCAGAGCTTTTGGACAAGGGGAACCTGCTGTGGCGGAATATAGCAATATACTGTCATCAAAGCTGGTACAGTATAGTGACTTTATATATTGTCAGATACTTGCATGAGAGGGCCTGGGGGAGAGGGGAGTGGAGTTAGCTGCTTTTGCAGACAGTTTGAGGGTCCAATTGAGTTGGTTTTGTCAGAAGCACTTTAATACTTTTAATTGGTTATGTTATGTGTTTTTTTTACTAACACACGGATATGAAGGGTGTTCAATAGCATTGATTTATGAAAAAAAGAAAAACCTCAAAAATTGTGGTATCTGCATGCTTTCTGCCAGACAGCGACAATATGTAACAACTGTAACAACAGTAATACTTTTATTTTGTACTTATGTATAAGCACTGCCATATACTTCTACTTCAGGTCTATGAATATGTAAGCCGGGTAATACCTATTTTGACCAAGTATCATTTGTTGGTGATTGTACTCTGTCTTCTCTATGTCTCCTGTGTTTTATGATATCGACTCTGTGTTTTAATCGACCATAAATCTTTATAAGGGTCAGTCGTCCACAGAAGTGAGGAGGGAATTGGTACTGTAGGAGCAAGTACAGTATGTCAATAGGCTGATCATGTGGACATGAAGTCTGGCACTTAGTCACTATTAGGCCTGAATATATAGGCCTATATGTCATCAAGTCCGTCGTAAGTTTAACACATACTTATTTGTTGCATATTGAAAACGGCCAATCTACAAGCGCACACTGCATTACTTGTCACCTATCCATCCATCCATCCATCTTCAACCGCTTAACCGTAGTCGGGTGCGAGGGCAACAGCTCCACCAGAGAGCTCCAGACATTCCTCTCCAGAGCAACATTAGTAACTTCCTCCTGGGGGATCCCGAGGCATTCCAAACCGGCTGCAAACCGGTCCAGTGAGAGCTGAAGGTCATGGACCGATGGTGCCATCACGACCACATCATCTGCAAAAAGCAAAAAGAAATACGTGTCACCTATATACCTTTACCTATGCAATATAATTTCAAACAATGACTTAATATTGATCTTAACAACATAAGAGGCCATCTGGAAGCGCTTGCTCAGTACTTCACATGCCGCACCGACCCGACGATCACAGATTAATGGGATGTATTCAAACTAGAATTTCGCCGGCCTTCGGCCGGCGAATCCTAGTTACATTGCAGCGCAATATGGGAAGAAGGAAATTCTCAGTAGTGTGCCCTGCACATATGTAGTAACGGATGGGTTATAAAGTATTAATAATAACAGAAAGTGTTTTTTATTTCTCATAAATACGCAAACATGGTGAAACAACTACAGTCACAGAGAGCAGTGCCAAGGTAGCTGCTGCCTGCTAACGATGCAAACAACAGCCTTGCCTGTCGTGTGTGTGTGTGTGTGTGTGTGTGGGGGGGGGATAGCACTAATTTTCGACATTTTACTGTGTCATAAATATTTACATCTGTAGCCTATATTGTGATTACATTTGACCGTACATTTGACTCTTGTGTTATATTCTTGTGAAATATTCAGTAAAGTATTGTGGTGAAATATTCACCCCAAGTTGATAAGATATGCAGAGAATATAATACCAAGAACCCCCAGTTTGAAATGCATTAGGCCACAGACCCCCATTTGATACCATTTGCTCTCTGGGAAAATCAGGGTCCATTTGGTTCCATTTGTATGCTCTTGGAGTATGATGACTGCTAACAGTATTATCATAAAATATGTCTCAGTTTGAAGATTCAAAAAAACATATTTCATATGTGTGAGCTTGTAAAGTAGAACGTTCAACCTAGAGACAGTGTTGCCAAGTCTGATCATTATAAGCTACTTTGGACTTGTTTATCTATTGGTAGTCCTTGACATGGAAATATTTGAGTTCCACTGCTCTGAAACAACATTAGACAACAAAGTTTGACAGTCAACACTATAATTGATTATTTTAAGACTAATTTCCGGACCATTTCTGATTTACCTACTTTGAACTGGCCTATTAACATTTTTATAGACCTGGTTGCTTGTTTCACTCTCACATCCACGATATGTGGCAACCCTGGTTTGTTTTGGTTTGCGTGTGGATGTGTTTTTGTGTTGCTTTAGCATCTTTATCACAGTATAGCTATCAGAGGTTGCAGCAGCTGCTGCTGTCATGAAAACGCAAGTTTCTGTCCCAGAAGCTCACGTTAGGTCTGCGCACACTGTATGTTGCTATGGCAACCTGTCATCAAATGCTGCTAACGTTGTGGTCAGCACTGTTAGCATGTGTGCTATCAGGCAAAAGCTGAGATAGATATAAAACTACTGGCCAAAATGTCATACAAAACACAACAACTAAAATCGGAATGTAATTGTGACCTACAGACCATCATGATTTGCTTGCTGGACCTATAATTAATTTATTTGCATTAAATTGCCACTCGCCCATATAAATAAAAAGCAATAGCCTGCATGTGTGTGTGTGTGTGTGTGTGTATGTGTGTGTGCGCGTGTGCGCAAGACAGACGTGCGTGTGTGTGCAGGCTGAGAGCTGGTGACTGTGATTGACGTGTGAGCTGGATAAATCAGTGAGAGTTGGAAAAAGCGCCCGCAGAGCCAACTCGCAGGCAGTGCCTCAGGCCAGATGCCCGAGAATCGGTACAGGAATCTCTGGGTCACCAGTTTTGGTGTGACACACACGGCTTCCACATTTAGCTTCATACTGGGTGAAAGTGGCGTTCCAAAAATTATTTTTCCCCTCGGAATTCTTATTCACAATGAGATGGAGTTGAGGTGTTTGTGTTTGCTTGCTGGAGCTATAATTAATGTATTTGCATTAAATGTCCACTCGCGCATCGAAGTAAAAAGCAAGATGGCTGCCGATTGCGAGCGGAGAGACGGTGAGAGTAGTGACGTGTGAGCCGGGGGCGGGCCTCTGACAACAGCATGAACACAGGGCAGTGTTGCCAGGTTTGCGAATTGTAAGCGAGTTGTAGTGTGTGCAAGTAGCCTGGTTAAAAGGGCTTGTTTCTGCCGCTGTTGGGGCAACAGAACATGTCGACCAGTTTTGTTAACCGCTTTTGGTCAGGTGACCAACTCCACAAATGTTAAATTAGATAGCCCACTCAGCCGTTTAGAAATCGAATTGTACTCATAGGCAAAACTAAAGGAACAGCCCGCACATCTGACTTTAAAGAGCCTAGTAAGCAGATCAGAAAGCCAAATGTGATAACTGTAATAAGTTAATGGTCTATAGGCTCACTCAGCAGCCTATAAACTTAGTACAGGGTCCCGGTTATAGGGAGTGGAGTCACACACACACACGGCCCTTATTCAACAAATTTGAATGTGACCAAGAAGTGGGCACATGCTCATTTCAATGCAATGCTCAACATTTATGAATCTGTTGTCAATTTGACGTGAGCATTGCTGACCATAAAATCATCTAAACCAGCTTCTACATATTCACTCAAATATATAACCTATACCGGTTATGTCAAAATATTTATTTTGTAAAGGCAGTAGCCTACATCGACTACTATATAACCCTAATGTATTGACAGTGGTTAATTGTGATTTTAAGTACAGTATTTAACCAATGAAAAGTATGTTCCATTTCCTGAAAAGTATTTGGTTCCGACAGCAACCAAATACAACATCCCCTTGGAACAGGAAGCAATATTTTATGTGAAATGTGGTTTTAGCGCGATAATTAGGCTGCATGTGTCACCTTCAGATCATAAAATATCTGGGTATTCGTGTTTTTGGGACATTTCTTTTTCATGGTCATCTGTTTCCAGTTGTGTAAGGAGTCTGTCTGAGGCCATTTTCTTTGGCCAGAAGGGGGCTGTAAGTTGTAACCACTAACCAGTGTTGTAAAGTAACTTTACTGCCTGTTACTTAAGTACAATTTTGAGGATTTGTTTTTACTTTACTGGAGTATACAATTTTCAGTACTTTACCTTACTTTATATACATAAATACTGTATTTTTACTCTGCTATTTTTTTTACTTAATAAAGTTATAGTTACTTTGAAGTAATTACTACTAGTAAATAAAAGCTTTATGAACCAGCCCTCTATATAATTTACTTTGGCTATTTGAAAATGGCCGATCTACAAGCTCACAACACATTGCTTTGTGATGCCTTGTGAGCTTGTAGATCTGCTATTTTCAAATCATTTGATATCTTGGAAACTTGCAAAATGGGACATTCAGCGTAAAGAGTACTTTCTATTTTTGGCATTTTGACGCCACCTTTGTACTTTGTAAACTTTTACTTGAAAGTATTTATTCATTGCAGTATTGATTGTGACACACACACACACACACACACACACACACACACACACACACACACACACACACACACACACACACACACACACACACACACACACAGTGTATATGTTTATATTTATAAACTGGACTGGCCAGACAAAACTGAAGCTGCACAGGAAGGGACAGAGCTAGGCTGTCCTTCCTGAAGGGGTTCAGGTCCTTCAGAGTGTGCAACAGGCTGGCGTTCCCATGCAGCCACTGTTATATTACTGGATGTTCCCATGCAGCCACTGTTATATTACTGGATGTTCCCATGCAGCCACTGTTATATTACTGGACGTTCCCATGCAGCCACTGTTATATTACTGGACGTTCCCATGCAGCCACTGTTATATTACTGGACGTTCCCATGCAGCCACTGTTATATTACTGGACGTTCCCATGCAGCCACTGTTATATTACTGGACGTTCCCATGCAGCCACTGTTATATTACTGGATGTTCCCATGCAGCCACTGTTATATTACCACTTCACTTTCTGTCTAAGTACCTTGAATGATGCTGGCATGCATGCATCATCGTAGATATAGGTTTGTTTCCCTGCTCTTGTTTCTTTCTACAGGCAGGTGTTCGGGTGAATTTCACCCGCGTTTAGTGATACGCACAGACCATTCTCACGTGTCCTAGGAATTGGTGGACCAAAGGAGAAGTTCCCAGCTCCATTATCTTTTAGGATTTTTCATTTTTAAATCATTCCCAAATATTTTCACTGATTAAAGGAAATCTGTAACCTATTTGGGTACTCAGAAAACAGAAGGACACATAAAAGCAAGAGACAGTTCAGATTTACAATACTGTAGCAAATGACAGATTTATTTTAAGTACAATACTGTAGCAAATGACAGATTTATTTTTAGTCAGACTGACTCACTACGTCCAGCGTTTGTTTTTTGTTTTTTTCGCTTTTGTTCAAGGACTTACTGCACAGCTGTGTGCCTTTGGTATAATAATATGTGAATATTGTGGATGGAGGAACCATTTCATGGCTGAATAAAGTTTGTCATTCTGTGATCAGAATCAGATTCCTCCCTCCTCTGCGTGGGATACAGGACGGCATTGTAAACACAGAGACCGATCAACCCGATCACTGTTCCTGCATAGATCGCACAAGAGGCTGGCAAAAAATATCTTGTGGTCATCACTTCTGGCTTGAGCAATGCTAGTAGTACCGGCGTGGCAACATTCACGATGCAGAAGAACAAGTAATAGAAGGTTATGGATATTTTGGTGTGCTGTCCTTTAGCATTGAAATAGCTGAATGTGAGACAGGCTCCTACGATAGCCCTGTACAGCCACTCAAGCCATGGGCGTGAGCAGAATTTAGTTTTAAGAAGGCTTGCCCAGATTGTCCCCAGAACCCAGATGAAAGCAATGCCTATGGCACTGTAAGTGTTGAGGATGAGAAGCAGGCAGTAGCTGAGGATGTGGCTGGTGATAGTAGAGAGCTTGTAGAGGAGGTAGACGGCTGTTGAGAGACAGTACATCTCATTGACTTGGGGTAGACATCTGTGCAGTGACAATTGGTATTTCACCAAAGCCAAGGTGAGGTTGCAGAAAGAGAATACCATGCACACATCTGAAACAGATTATGATCAAATATGTTAGTTGAAGAGAAGCCATTGTGTTCTTTTCTTTTTATCAATGGAAATATACATACTGGACAATTACCACGTAAGTGTGCACTCACATCTGATGGCGCCGATCCGCTTTTCATCATGGCCCAGGATGAAAAACAGCTGGAGGATGAGCTGGGGGGCGCCCTCCAGGAATGACTCGATTATGGCCAGCATGCTCAGGTCAGCAGCCATGCCCATCAACCTCTCGTGGTCCTCTCTCCTCTCCTTCCATGCAGTCTTGATCAGCTGATAATACCTTGCAGTGGACCGTATGGCCATAATGATAATGTTATCATCAGATCATATATAATCTTTGTGTTTTACCAATTATTTGGAAGGCATAGGTCAGGAATCGCTGGTTAGCCTCATAACATTTATTGCCTAAGTCATTTTTTGCCCAAATTGTAATTTCTGCCTAATTCTACTCTCCTAACACTGCTGCTTTGTTGTGCCTTATTGCCTATCAGAATGTTGGTTACATTCGAAAAATGATGTATGCTTGTTGTATGAGATGTATAGCTAATGCAAGCTCGCAATGCATTTCCAATGGGAGTCACATGGTTTGACACAACATGTGTTGTATGAGGGGTTGGGGGGCAGTCGAAACACAGCCGAAAGCCGTACAACACAAATGTTGTGTCAAACCATGTGACTTCCATTGGAAATGCATTGGGGCAAGATGTATCACACCCTTTGTATACATCTAGCATGCATCAATGTTGTATGCTAGATGTAAAGGTGTGAGTCAGGCCTTAGGCAATTAGCTATGAGTAGTGGTGGAAGAACTTGTATTTTTCTTTTTAAATAAGTATTGTAGTATCAATACTACAATGTAGAAATACTCTGTTAGAAGTAAAAGTCCAGAATTACAAAATTACTTGCGTAAAAGTACTAAAGTACCAAAAGTACAACTACTCATTGTGGACAATGTCCCATATTTCAGAAGTTCAAAATGTATAAAACATCTTGTGTGTTTTGAAATACTAACCAGTAAGACGCCCTGAGGGCGATAAGCAACCTTGCGTGCAAACATCCGCCTGGGTGACAGCAGACTGCTGGGGGAGCGCTGGTGCTTTGGCATGGGAAGTCAGATCAACATATGGAATGAATTCTGTACTGGCCATATATGGAGCGTGTCATAAGTGTACAGGGTTTGATGAGGTCAGATGAACATATGGAATGTCAGAACAGGTCAGCTCCATATATGATATATAAGATCTAAGGGTGGCAGCAGGGGCAGTGTCTTGAGTGTACAGGGTTTGATGAGGTCAGTTCAACATAGCTCCATATATGGAGATCTAAGGGTGGCAGCGGGGGCAGTGTCTTGAGTGTACAGTGTTGGATGAGGTCAGATCACCATATGGAATGAATTCTGTATTGGCCATATATGGAGCGTGTCACAGGGCGTGACTGACGGCCGGACTGACTGACAGGTTAGGCGTGACTGACAGGTTTTTCAGGTTTTCATAGTAAACTGCGACCTATGGTCGCAATCAATCTACAACGTTTTCCCTCTGAGATGTAGTGGAGTAGAAATAAAAGTACTCAAAATTGGAAATCCTTCAGTAAAGTAAAAGTACCTCAGAATTGTACTTAAGTAAATGTACTTACTGTTACTTTACACCACACGTGGCTATGAGGCTAACTTGTTTGACTTTGGCAGAACTTATTGTAACAAGCAATCTGGCTGAGAACATGGTCAATAAGGCAGGATGAATCAGCAGTGTTAGGAAAATATAAATAAAGGTAGATACAAAATTGAATTCTGGACTTAACAGAGTATTTCTATATTGCAGTATTGATACTTTTACTTAAGTAAAAAGGTTTTGTACTTTTTCCACCAATGCATCATTCATTCATTCACTCATTCATTCATACCTGACAAAGATGTGCAAGCCAAATAGATGGAGAGCAACGAGTCTATTGTTGGACATATTTGATATTTCTGTCTGTGGATTATTTTTCATGTCATCTCTGTACCAGACATAGCTGAAGACCTGTGTCCCCACCAGCCCAGCCAGTGCGAACACAAGAGTCACGTGACCCCAGGCATGTTTGCCGTTAAAAAAAAACATCAGCGCTGTCAAGACATCTGATCCCATGTCCAGACCATACAGAAGCGGTCCCAGGATGACGAGAACCCATTGCAGTTTAGTGTAGAAGGGGTGTCTCTTGGTTTCTGTTGATTGTTGCTCGTTGATGGTGACGGTGTTGTCTTGGATGGTGTTTCCTTGGTGACTCGGTGTAGGGTCTTCCTTGCTGTCTGTTGGGTCAGCCCAAATGTTTCTTTGAACAACTGCCTCTTCTACCTCCTCTGCGTTGACCCTGCTTGCACTTGTCCGCGACTCGTTATTATTTACTTCCTTACCTAGACGTGTCGGTGCAACGTCTGCAGCAATGCCATCATCCGTTAATTCACACATTGTTCTATCATCGTTTTCTTTCTTTAGTTTTTTTAAGATCCCCCACATTCTTCCTTCAGTTCTCTTCTGTAATTAACATTAAAATCCTGCAGGTGTAGGCAGAAACGTTTTGAGTATGCATAAATGTCATGCAAATATTTCTCACTTTACTTTAAGTACATGCATTTTCTGTTTATATAAGAGCCGGAGAGACGCTTTTACTCAAGTACATTTTGAATTCCGGACTTTTACATGCAGTAATATCAATACTTAGTTTCATCCAACACGGCTTTGAAATAGCATCCTATTTCACATAGAAAGATGACAAACGTCTAAATGAATTATCATAGTACTTACAAATGTTAGGTTTGCGTTGTCCAGCAGCGCTCTGTAAATGCATGTGCTCAGCGTGGAGTTTCTTTCTTTTCTGAAACGCACATGGTGCTAATATGTTGGTTTATGTTTTAATCGTGCCTCTAGGGTGGACGGAAACTGGTTAGACAAGAAATGCCACGTAGGTTAGTGTAAAGTGTGTAGGCCTACTTTTGGTTTTTTTTACGATTATTTGTTCTAGTTAGTAGACTAGTTAGTTTATTTGTTCAAAAGAAAAGGAAGTCCATCTGACCAAGCGGGTCACAACCCAGGGCACGGAAGGACACGACACAGGCAGTTGTTCTCAAGTAGGGTAGTAGTAGTGTGAATGCGTCACAGCTGTGGTCGTTCGTAAATAAGGCACACTGTGACGACTCACTGGCCTTGGAACGTCTCGAAATCCCCCAGGAGGAAGTCACTAATTTTGATCTGGAGAGGGTAGTCTGGAGCACTCTGATGGAGCTGTTGCCCCCGCGACCCGACTACGGATAAGCAGTTGAAGATGGATGGATGGATGGATGGATAGATATAGTGACGACGTTTTGGCCATGACTGACCTTCATCTGATGAAGGCCGGTGCCCTTTGAGAGTGGTTTTGAAGGTAGGGCGTTTTTGTGTATGCAGATTCAAACACACTGCCTTATTTACTACAGCCTTTACAATTGTTTTAGTTGCCTTATAGCAGGGGTGCTCACACCTTTTTGACTTGAGTTCTACTTTTAAAATGACCAGCTCTGGATAACAATAACAATTGTTGTTAATAACAATAACATCTGGAAAACAAGGAGCTATATATGAAATTGGAGAAAGATCTGGACCCAATTATTACATTTCCAATTGAAATTTGGAATACAATAGTTAAAAAATACAAGCTGGAAAAGGAAACAAAAATCCTTAGTTGGCTGGCATATGATCCTCGTTTCAAACCAGGAAACTATGACCAGGGATTTAAACGATGGGCAACGTGGAAGGATATTACAGCAGTATGTACGGTGATAGAAAAGGGGGAGAAAAAACATGACTTAGATAAACATGAGTTTTTTCGGTACTTGCAAATGAGGGATTACTATGAAAAAGAGATAAAAACTGACTCAAGGAATGAGGTTATTAGGATTATGATTCAGGCATATGAAAAGAAAAAGGGTAGAGTAATCTCAGCTCTGTATCAAGGTTGGATGGCAAGTAAAGAAATATCTACCCTATATATTAAGGAGAAATGGGAAGCTGGATTGGGGGTGCGGGTTACGGATGAGGACTGGTACAATATATGTAAAACAGTGCACACTGCACAGCCACAAGCTCTAGAACGTGGAGGGAATTCAGCTGTAAGAATATTACCAGATATTTCATAACTCCAAAGATTACAGCAAGAATGCAGTCTAAACAACAATCATGCTGGAGGTTATGTGGAAGTATAAATGATGTTGAGTTGACCACGAACACATATTTTGGAATTGTCCTGAAATCAGTCATTATTGGGACAATTATATGGTCAGAGATAAAGAAGATACTAAGCTATGAGATACCTAAGACTAGTGTTGTGCTGTATCTGGGTGATTTGTCACAGGATAATACGCAGAAACAAGATATATACCTGGTCAAAATGTTATTGGCAGCTAGTAAAAAAGCAATTACAAGGCTATGGTACAAACCAGAACCTTCAGCTTGTGAGCAGTGGCTGAGCATTGTGGAGAAGATATTTGTCATGGAGAAACTAACTCATGTATTGAGACTACAAGAGGAACTATACCGGTATTCATTGAAAAATGGGAGAAATGGACTGAATATAAAAATCAACAGACGACACCAATGTTAACAATGATGGACATTCATACATTGACTGGAATATGTTGTAATGATTAATTACACAATTATTTATTATTTATTATGAACGGGGCCTCCCGATCCGGTTTCTAGACACATTTCCTGCATTTATTGTAAAATGGATTATTTCATACCCTGAGCCTATTTAACTTTGACTGGGTTTGCTTAGTTTCTTAGTTGTTAAATAAATAGCCATTAGCCCTAAAGCCTTTAAAAAAGAGCAGAGAAAAAAGCAAAATGAGACACGCCCCTAGTCTAGAAGTAGGCTTCAAGCTGCTGGGTCCCCCCCCCCCCCCCCCTATACCTACCTGCATGAGACGGTCAGGTCCAGGGCCATCTCCGAGCCTATAATTAAATTGTAAAGTAAAATAAACAACTTTCAACGTGATATTCCACCTTGCGTCATGGTAGTTGAGTAGAGTTATCAGTATTGGGAGTTAAAACCGCTAAGAGACAACGAGAAGTTAGGTTACATCATTGAGAGTTTTCTAGCTTTTCTTAACAACTGATTGGATTCAGGTGAGTTAGCAGCTTAGCATTACTTACATTAATTTACATAGAATATCCGAGTTGTAACTTGTGTCATTTAACTTTTACTGGGCTATTTGACTAAGCAAAACAAAAACTATTCGGGCGTTTTTTGTATGAGGTCAAGTGAAGTTTGTTGTTTGTATTAGCTGTGATTGTTGTGATGCTAATGTTTGTGTTTGTGTGTGTTTGTGTGCGTGTGTTTGCGTTTGTGTGTGAGACATATGGACCCTTTTGTTTTGTTTTTGTGTGTGCATAATAATATGTATTCTGAGATTACTTGCTACTTTAATGTATGCAGTTCTACTATCTAGTTCTATTATCTTATGCCAGCAATTATGACATAATTTACAGTAGGCCTAATAAAACATGACATTATATATATATATATATATATATATATATATATATATATATATATATATATACACACACACACACACACACACACACACACACTGCATTGAAACCGGTGTGTACACATAGTTTCTTTATGGTTTGGATCAATCAATTAAAATGCTAATTAAATCCTAATATGTTCTACACCAGAATGCTATGTGAACATGTCACTGCTGTTGACACTGGGAGCTCCACGCAGCTGAAGAAAGTACAGGTGAAGCTAGCCAGATATACTGTATGGAGGATGGAGATGACTGGAGACCGAGGACTGACTAAAGAGAGGGCTCTATCTCTCTTTGATGATTTCCGAAGTTCGACACTGCCAAGTCAAGTAGCTGACTGCTCAAGGTAGGAACCTTTTCTTTTTCTTCTTTGCTGCTGATGCTTGTGTTGTACGTGCTGACCTGGCGTCTGCTAGGTCTTCTGAGGCCGGTCACTGGGTCTGCCTCTCCTCACCATATCCACTAGAATGATGCCTCAGCTCTCTCTATGATAGGCTGTCAACGAGTACAGTGAGTTCCTAATATGAAGACTACGTAAATGCATATAAATGTACTGTAATGTTACAAATGTCATGCGGCGGTGGCTCAGGGGTAGAGTGGCGGCATGGCAACCGCAAAGTTGCCAGTTCGAACCCGGGCTCCCCCAGAGTTAGTGTCGAAACTGTCCTTGAGCAAGACACTGAACCCCTAATTGCTCCTGATGTGCTGGTTGGTGCCCTGTATGGTTTCCGCCGCCATGATTGGTTTATGAAACTATGAATGTGTGTGTGAATGGGTGAATGTGCTCTATGTAAAGCGCCTTGGATAAAGGCGCTATATAAATGCACCATTTACCATTTATTTTACCATGATGTGTGTTTCATCAGTTTGCTTTGTAATAACACTGGAGTCCTCACTTTGTCACGTTGCCTGCGTTGTGAGTGAGTTTGCCATTTCCTTTCAAGTTAGAGGTTTTGCTTTCACATAGAACTGTTGTGGATCCACTTTATCCGTTGTGGTTGCGGTTGAAGGTTGTGAGTTGTGACAGGATGTTGGTGTTGTAATTTAGGTTGGTCATCTGTATGACCTCTGAGTCTCCATCTTTTAAACCAATGGGTGGTGGCTGAGGATCGGCTGAGTCGCAGGCGCGGAGGACATTATATGTTAACACCAGGCCACGTATTACACATGCATTCTAGAGTTTATTAAACGCAGATAAATATATACAGTAAGAACAGTGGATCTATGACGTCCCTAGCAGATTATGGAAACAACAGAATGAGCAGGAACAAGCATGCATCTTATATCATATTGGTTATACAGTCAGTCCATCTGATACAGTAGCGGACAGTCATGGTTATCAATAGGCTTGGGCAGATACATGCTTTGGCACTGAGTTTGGCAGCTGAGGTCATACAGTATCATGACAGGTGTTATGGTCCCCTAAAGCATAATAAAATAATTCAGGTTAATTTAATTGAATCTAATTATTTACCGAAGTGTCTGTATTAACAGACATAGTTTCTCAGAAGCAGAACAAGGTGTTTCACATGCAGTCCTGTCACACAACATGTCTCAGTTGATATATCATTGACAATAACAAACAACGAGGAGATTGGTGATTTCGTTTGGCACACATTACCTTTTTTTCCTTCTTACATGATGTGACAAAGGTTGACATCCCCCCATAAGCACACACACACTTAATGTGTACACACGTACAGGCACGTATGTACACACACACACACACACACACACACACACACACACACACACACACACACACACACACACACACACACACACACACACACACACACACACACACACACACACACACACACACACACACACACACACACACACACACACGCACGCACGCACACACAGACCAATTAACTTAACCACTTCCAGGCATTGCCGTTGACACTTTAGGCAAGTAGACCATGACCTGTACTTGTGTGCCTCTGAGACCTTAAGCCCTAAGTTCCCCTAACCACACCAGGGGGTCGCCATGCAACTCCTTGCAACATGCAACTCCATGCTACTACTTGCAACCATTATTCCCAATGGCATGTTGCACGGAGTTGCAGTGGAGGGGTTTGTTTTGTTGCAAGGAGTTGCGAGAGAGTTGTTGCAAGGAGTTGCAGCTGGTGTGATTTGGGCCTGAACCCAATATGAATAATTTCTTTTACGATATATAGCAAAAATAGCCAAATAGCCAATATTGTGTTGTGAGTGTCATGATGTTATTGTGCTGTATTATACTATTTTCGCTATTTTGGAAACTTTTTTTAATAGATTTAGAAAAATAAAGTAAGAATTAGAAGCAAGACTATTTTTGACAATATCATGGTAAATGGTTTCATACAGCAAACAGGTTGTTGTATGAGACTTATGCTCACGTGACAGGCTGCCCATGGTGTTACAGGCCAGTTACTGTGAGAGTGTACTAATGTTTTTCCTGTCATGTAGACACCTGTGTCTTTTGTTCAGATTCTGAATTCTTAACTCCCCATAGTCCACATCTTCTAACCAATCCAGTAACTTTGATGACAAGGCTGAGCATGGATCAGATTGTATACTATTATTTATTATCCTATTATTTATACTATTATTTATTATCCTTGAATTGACCCTTAAATTCAATACATTATTGAATGCACAGAATGCACAGTTCTCTTTCCATCTTTCTTTGACTGTTCTGTTTTCACTGTTTCAACTTTCCTCTTTAGACTTTTGGATGACCAACTTCTCTGTTGACCAAAATGTGTGTTGACTTAATGTATTAAGTCATGTGTAATATATACATACCGGTACACATGACTAATACAGTATGTGTATATAAGTAATTAAGTATATATACAAACAAAGTTAGTAGTTAGGAAGTTACATAAACATCTGTAGGCTTTTGTAGAAGAACCTACAGAGCCACATAAGAGATGCAATCATTGTAGCCTACAGTATGTATACATCTTTTATTAGAGGCTATTTAAGGGCTCCTGCCTGCCTGAAGTCCTGAACCCCCCCCCCCCCCCCCCCCCACACACACACACACACACACACAATATGCACACGCACGCATGCGTGCACGCACACTCATGCTGTGTTAACTGTACAGGATGAGTCCGAGTATGAGATCTGCTGTCAGTGAACAAGACACTGACAATTGACGAACATAACTCTGACCACATGAACCTTAGCCTCTGGGGCGAATATTAATTGGCAACAACATTCAGAGGTGCAGCTCCTTGATGGAGCCCTACGGGACCCCATTCATTCAACTATTATTACTGATGTAGGGGTTACATGGCTAACATTGGGCTATAGTACAGCTTCACTTTGTGCTCGACAAGCTGTAATTCCTTGGCTACAGTTTCTTTTAGTTCTTCTACTTCGGTGGTTCTCAAACATTTTCATGTCCCCAAATTAGTAATAAGTATTGACCTCCATTTGAAAAGATTTTGTGCCAGGGAGGCAGACAAGATTCGTGAAAATAGCAGATGCAAAAGCTTGCAGCTTGTAGCTGAGCTTGAGCTCAGCTACAAGCTGAGCTTGAGCTTGAGCTTGTAGCTGTGTTATTTTCCAGTATAACTGACAAACAAAATAGGGCTCATGTGTTTAAACTGTTCATCCTTTTGTTGGGGACCCCCTGGAACCCCTACAAGGACCCCACTTTGAGAACCACAGCTCTACTCTATCCTGAAATAATTCCCACTGTTGGACCATTGACCCGCAGTGTTATTACCGTTTTTTGCGCGGCTCCTTTTTATTTTAGACTATGTCACAGGACAACTATTGAGTTTTCAATTCCCATTGTTTGGAAGGTGTTTCCTTGTTTGCCCTTTCAACCCCCTACCCCCCGCCCCCATAGAGAACATCAGACCAACCTCAAATAGTCCCCGTGGCCTAATTCGTGTCCATATTTGTATGGTCACATTGTCAGGCGGCTTCCTCAGAGGATGTCGTCGCATCATGTAGCGGTGTGGGCATGCCCTCAAATGGTCGCGCACATGAACTGTATTCAAAGCCTGCATGACGCTTCATTCGTGCACTCCGTCATATGAATCTGCCAGCAATCTGTAAACAATGAACATGGGTCTGTAATTAGGCGTTGTCTGTTCTTGGCTGAGGGCAACTGCTGCTGGCAACTGCTAGGCCAGAACGAACGCACGCACGCACATAATGCACGCACATAATGCACGCAAACACACATAATGCACGCACATAATGCATGCACGCACATAATGCACGCACGCACATAATGCACGCAAACACACATAATTCACGCACACACACACGCAAGTACATTCCTGACTTTTACTTGTAACGGAGTATTTCTATGACACTTTTGTTTACGTTTTTTTCCACCATTGTACGTACTCACTCACTCACGCACGTGAAGCCCTAAGGAAGGGCTACTCGGGCCTGCTGTGCTAACAATGTGTGTCAGAGGGTCATCGGAGTGGTCAGTGATGAACAGAACACAACATAAAACCACAGAGCAAGGTCATCGGGTCAGGAGGAAGTCACACCTCAGGAGGCTTGTGCTCAGGAGGAAGTCACACAAACACGGCTGTGCGCGTGCGTCTGCGTGTGCGTGTGTGTGTGTGTTTGTGTGTGTGTGTGTGTGTGTGTGTGTGTGTGTGTGTGTGTGTGTGTGTGTGTAAACAAAACATGCACACCGCATTCACACGGCTATAGTTTTAGTAGTGAGTAGAGAGACATTGTCTGGTAATCAGAAGGTCATTGGTTCACCTCCTGGCCCCATGCAGTCTATCTGTGTTGAAGTGTCCTTGAACAAGACACTTAAGCCCTAACTGCTCTAAATGGTTTGGTTCCATTTGTACACTCTCAGAGTTATGAGTTGGTAGAAGAACCACTGTGCTACACTAAATGGAACACAGCCTTCTTTAGTATCACTGGTGACTGCAAGACGTGTGAAGGAAGTAAGGACATGGGTCTGTAATTAGGCGTTGTCTGTTCTTGGCTGAGGGCAACTGCTGCTGGCAACTGCTAGGCCAGAACGAACGCACGCACGCACATAATGCACGCACATAATGCACGCAAACACACATAATGCACGCACATAATGCATGCACGCACATAATGCACGCAAACACACATAATTCACGCACACACACACGCAAGTACATTCCTGACTTTTACTTGTAACGGAGTATTTCTATGACACTTTTGTTTACGTTTTTTTCCACCATTGTACGTACTCACTCACTCACGCACGTGAAGTCTTTCCAACATGTCTTTCCAACATGGCTGCTGCTGCATAGAGCCTAGTTAGTATGTCGAATGCCGTACAAGCAGCATGATGCTGCCGCACCTTCAGTTACACATCATATGGTCTACTCTAATAATACTTGTTTAAGTCAGAATTGTGTCCTTTCTGGAGCAGCTGCTGCTGCTAGAGACCCACCCTTCCCCACATGAAAGGATGTGAGCCTCTGCCTCTGCACTGGGGTCCATGTTTTATTCACCACAATGTCTTCATGCTGCAGTATATTTCATTGAGAGAGAGAGGGAGAGAGAGAGAGAGAGAGAGAGAGAGAGAACTTTCTTTTACAAAACATGTAATTATGATTCATGTGTGTCATCCACTCTGAGAGAGCTCATCACTCATCGTGGGAATGGGGATATTTTTTCCTGTATTTTTTGTTTTTAGCCTACTTTTATGTGACGTGCACAGTAATTATACAAGCTCCTTTATACAAACCATTACAAACATTGTTTCACTGTTATAGTTTGAATTCATGGCGATATTGACTGATTGGTTTTGCTCTTGCGCAAAGCTGAAAGTTAACCTGTGAAAACATCAGCAGGCGATATGTCTGTTAAATTAGCTGAGGTTCAACTATACTGTAGTATGCAACATTAAAACTCCTCTCAGTCATTAGTCTTTGGCGCCACCCAGAGGCCTGAAGCCGTATCAGGACAAAATAATAAATTCACCATGAATGACTCCCAGTCCTTTGCATTGGTGGTCACAAATATTAATATTAAAGGTTATTTCTATGTTATGGTGTTGGACCACACAACGGTTTACCTGCACTTTTTTAAATCAACATTTAAAAAAGTATGAATGTGGAAAACAATAGTTGAGGTATGGCCTACTGGCACTTTACATTAAAAGTTTTGGCTATCATCTTACAGAGCCACGGCATGAAAATACTTAACATGAGGAAACCGTGTAAAGGAAGGAGAATAACTTTTAACTACTGTTTTTTTGTGCAAACTTGGTGCAATATAGCTGTTTATACACTAGAGGTCAGGATACTAAAATAGATTTAAATAATCACTTGCAGAGACCATTTGTTGTTTTTCCACATTGCATGGAAGAGCAACATCATATTTACACATAATCATATGTACTGTTGGACAATGCCGTGCTGTGACCTCCTGTGATATCCTGGGTGGTGCACGTGTGTTATTGTTGGATCTGTAGCCTATGATGAGTAGTGTGTCATCAGTGCCCTCATTCACATCCTTACAATCTAGATAATATAAAACAAAATAGATACTATAAATTATTATACATTCTAGAATAATTATTTAGAAGTAGAATTTAAAGTACTTTATTATTCATTGATGGATTACATTTATTTTTTATGATTTAAACCAAAATACCATATTTACACCACTGACTATGAAATTAGATACCAGTAATTAAATAATCTAATTCTTTGTACTTTATCTCACGTGAAATCTGGAATGCTTTTTTGTGGTCTCTTATTTGTATAATGTGAATGTATTTCTTTGTGAATAATTAATCGGGGAACAATATTAAAATTTAGATAAAGAACATTTATGTGACAAATAGACTCGTTCGCACACACAGGCAGACAGTGCCACACACGCAGCCACACACACACACACACACACACACACACACACACACACACACACACACACACACACACACACACACACACACACACACACACACACTTAATCAGTTTAAAGAAATGTTACACTTGGCACAAAACAAAACTTCAACATTTAGTGTCTTTATAAAACAGATTTGCAAAATATAGCCAAGGCTCGTTCATTTAAATATGCATAAATAGCAAGAAAATATTTTCCCATTTCAAATAATCTTCGAATAACAATTTTATACATAAATCAAAGAAAATATGAAAATAGGGTTAATCCCTTTTCGATTTGTTACTGCGCAATTACACGAGCTATAAGCGGCAGTCGATTAGTCCAAAATGTACATCTTAAGACACATAATTCATGAACATTAAAACGAGGCTTATTCAAGTTTATGAAATATCAAAATCCTCAACTTTTTAAGGATTTTTCTTTTTTGAGCAATATATATATATTTTTTTATATCATCAGCAATGAAACAGCAATTAACACCACCATGGCCAGATGTTTGTCTATATACAATAGTGCAGAGAAAAAGCTTAATTCATAACAAGGCAATAGAAACGTATAAACACATTTTCAAATCTCATGATTTGATCAAACTTCAAGTGGGTTCTTTCAATTTGTATAATTTTTTCAATTAAGTGTATTTTGAAAAACGTAGTAGTTGAAGAGTGCAAATAAAATGACTGCTTTCATGAGGAATATCAAATTAATGTACGGCTGTTACCCATGAAATAAATAGTTAATCTGAATTTGTTAATTTAGCTGTTCAGGGCCCACAAAATACAAGGAATCACACACTTTATAATTGTTACTTTACTAAGACACAAATTCTAAACACAATGGAAAAAATATATATGGCCAAGTAAAGGGAATGAATATCTTGAGGGATGACAGGATGGATGGATGGATGGATGACAGGATGGATGAAAAA
The DNA here is from genome assembly GCF_963924005.1 of Protomyctophum bolini. Taxonomy (NCBI): domain Eukaryota; kingdom Metazoa; phylum Chordata; class Actinopteri; order Myctophiformes; family Myctophidae; genus Protomyctophum; species Protomyctophum bolini. Next base: position 12,565,557 of record NC_137883.1, read on the forward strand.
TATGGACCTGGATGAATTAAGAGTAAAACTGTTCTAAGCCATAATAAGTAATAACTCATTATGAAACCTGATGTGAGCTTTTTTCAGTGGTGGAAAGTAACTAAGTATATTTACTTAAGTACTGCACTTAAGTACAATTTGGAGGTATCTGTACTTTACTTGAGTATTTCCAATTTCTATTACTTTTACTTCTACTCCACTGCAAATATTGTACTTTTACTCCACTACAGTGATTTTGAAAACTTAAGTTACTAGTTACTTTGCAGATTTTGATTATTATTACAAAACATACATAATGCATTTCGGCCACTTGAAAATAGCCGATCTACAAGCTCACAATGCGTTGCATCAGCTCACAATGCGTCGCATCGCACAAGGTCAGTGAGCTTGTAGATTGTAGATCGGCTATTTTCAAATGATTATACATTTGAAAACTTGACATGGGACATTCTGCATATTGAGTACTTTCTACTTTTGGTACTTTAAGTACATTTTGTAACCAATACTTTAGTACTACGGGACGACGGGACTTTTACGAAGTATTTCTATATTGCAGTATTGGTACTTTTACTTAAGTAAAACTGGCTTAACCAGTATGATCGAGAGGGAGAGAAAAAACAAACACACAAACAAACAAACAAAAAAATATTCAACGGGTAGTTTAACTTTGAATGACCCAAAGAGTATAAAAATCTATCTATGCTTGCCGATCACTCTTTCTCAGGAGCTTATGGAAATAATGCATCAAATTTGCATTGGAATGGAGTTGAATTGTTGCACCTGGCAAGGTGTCTGAGGAATCTTTGAAGTCAGAAAGCAGAGGTCTAGGGGCATCAGTCTTTAGCAGCAGGCATTTGGCAAAGTTCATTGGACTTTATGTGGTGATGTCGGGGCCAGGAGACACTAGTCATTTAGATGGACGTGGTCCACCTGTGTCCAACAGTTTAAATGGTGGATTACAGCAGTGGTTCTCAAACATTTTAATTTCACTAACCCTCCCATAACTCAAGAGTTACTGACCTGTAAGGGTTCCGTTTGCTTACTAACTAACTAAACCCTGGAAACCCCCCGACAAGAACTAGTGGATTACTGCGTAGATTTCATTGAACCCGCCCGCAGTCAGAGCCATGCTGATTCCATTATCTTAAAGGAAGACAAATTCAGGCTGAAACAGTAGATCCACGGTGTTGTGTGGACGTAGAGAGCTCCTGAATGAGTCCTCCACAACATCGATGCATTGTGCGCCGACACTGACTGCGTTTACATGGACAGTCATTTCTTCATCAGTGATTCCGACATAAATGAACGGATCCTTGTTTACATGCCTCAAAGCATTTCATAGGAATAGGCCTATATATTACTTTCCCCCTGTTGATTTTTCCTACCAGAGACAAACCAACCAGAGCGAACCCAATCAGAATACATTTACTCGCTGATGTTGATCAGAATCTCAAAAGGTTCATATTCTACCACCCCCTCTCAACCCGAATCCCTCCCGATCATCAGACAGGATCCAATTGAGGTGTTCACACGAGTCATTTGTATTCAGATTCAGCTGTCATTCTGAATAATGGTGGACTATTATGGTGCATCTAAACCGATTGTCTGCAGTGATTGTCTGGAGTGATTGAACTGAATCTGATCTTGTCCAAGAACCTATAGTTATATTGAAACATGGCATGTGATGCAGGCCATATTTACATCAGGGATCCTTGGCCTATAGCAGTGGGGAGGAGAATGGGTTTATTCTGTTGCCTTAACTGCAAATAATAAATAATAAAATATATATTCTAACGAGGCTCATAAACAGCTCATAAACAAACTGGATGTTTGTCCAGTGAGGACAAACATGATTAGCATAGGCCTACTGTATATTCAGAAATGAAGTACTTACAGCAATTTTGGAATAACTGCCATACCATACTAATTGCAGTCATCATCAAAACTCAGTGTGTTGTATCTGAAATATTATGCTTTGAGATTACACGTGTGAAATTAATGAATACATGCACGGAAATGGTCTTTTTTTTAATACATTTACAGGAACAAAGTTTCCCTATTATGGCACTGTGTGTTCCATGAATTAACAGGCTTTCGCTGAGTGATTTCGAATGTTCAATATCTTTATGACTTTACGATTCCTCAAGCCAGTGTCAGAAAATGTTTCTTTTCTGGGAGAACATTAGTGTGAAGTTTGAGTGTTTCTTCGTGTTTTTCTTTCTCTGTCACCGATTTATTTTTATGTAGCTTGAGATGGGTCAGAGACGGGAGAGAGGAGACCTGCTGCTTTAGTCACTATACTGATTGTGTTTTTCTCCTAATATGTGTGATGATCTCTATTAGCCACACACACACACACACACACACACACAAACACACACACACACACACACACACACACACACACACACACACACACACACACACACACACACACACACACACACACGTGCGCCATACTGAGGCTAAAATGACTGAAAAAAGCACTCTGGTCTGAAAACACCTGGAAAACATTTGCAACTGTACTCTATTTACCGTAATACATGTTTAGTTGTGAGATCTACTGATTCTAGCCACAACAACAGTTCATTGAAATCACCTCTCTCCCTGAAACCTTCAATAGCTGCTTATAGCCTCCTTAAACCCTATATACTCGGGTGACCGAGGTCCCCCAGGGATCTGTACTAGGTCCACTAGTATTTCCCTCTACGCCAAATCCCTTTGCCGAACATAATCAATCTACAAGCTCACAACGCGTCACTTTGCGACATGTTTTGGGCTTGTAGATCAGCTATTCTTCACTGAATATCCGCCCTCCAGAATCGGGACTCGACGCATTAATGTGCTAGCCTAGGCCACACAATGATGTTTTAGTTCAGCCGACAGGTTCAGGGAAGCGCAGCGCACGCTCCAGCCTCAGTCCACGTTTCAGAGGTCGCCTTAAAGAACGGAGAGCGGGTAAGCACCTCCTCTCCGGCCAGTGCAAAGGCAAAAACGCCTCTCTGCCTTTCCGCCCCTGCCCTGTCCTCCCCCGCTATTATGCGTTTCCTCTCCGCTATGCGTTCCTCCCTGCCGGCGGCGTCCACGCTCTTATATCTGAGGCCCCTGTTGCCGTGCAGGCCGAACATCTCCCCCATCAGTTCGTGACTCTTGACCCTTTGGAACGTGGGGCCGCCCAGCCTGCCCTCCTCGAAGCGACTGGCGGCGGAGGAGGCCGTGGTCGGTGGACACAGGAAGCTGGCGGGGCCCGGGGCAGACGTCCTCCAGGCGGCCGGCTTGCGGCCCCGCCGGGGCCGGGACGTCCGGCAGCTCTGGCGCTTGATGTGCCGGTGCAGGTGGTCGGAGCGCGTGAAGCTCTTGTAGCAGTGCTCGCACTGGTAGGGCCGCACGCCCGTGTGGATGCGCAGGTGGTTCTTCAGGTCGTAGTTGTGCACGAACTTGGAGTTGCAGTGGAGGCAGATGTACGGGCGCTCGCCCGTGTGCTTCCTCATGTGGATCTTCAGCTTGTCCTGTCTGTTGAAGGAAGGAGAACAAAACGTCTGCTCAGTTTATTTGGCCAGAATGTTTGGTGATGCCAATACTTTATAAGTATACTTTGAATTCAGGACTTTTACTTGTAACAGAGTAATTCTATATTGCACTATTGATACTTTAACTTAACTTTAACTGAAAAAAATAGTACTTTTTTCCAGCACTGGTGTTAACCACTTAACCGAGACACCATTGTGCATACAAAACAAAGTGCAGATCTTCTAAACTCTAAGTTTGTAGATTGCATCACTGGCGTACGTGTATAAATTAAGTATATAGCCGTAGGCTGGACGCCAGAGTTGATGACAATTATTGTAAATACAATATTTCTTTGCTATTTTGTATTCCACATTTTGAACGAGACTGATAATCTGTCTCAAGATTGTCCATACAGTAGTTGTATAGTACTGGTGTATAGTACTCGGTACGTCATACTACTTGGCCATGCAGTACTAAGTACTGCATGCCCAAGTATTATGACGTACTGTAGGTGTCTGAGGCATTACATTAATACATAGAAACCACCTCGATGGGACTTTCCACTTCTAAAAAACGATAAGAGCTTAGCTGCAGAAACATGGGGTTCTTTGCTTTTGCTTCATAAATTATATATATTTTTGCTGTAAATTATGATTGTTTCCTGTGGCTTACTAAAAGATAGTCAAGCGCAGCCAGACAATGGGAGATCTCCGCCTACCAATACGTCGTTTAGTGTAGTGGCTAAAACTGGGTGGAAACAATTCTGAGAATATATACAGTATACAAAATAACTGCATTGCAGAACCAATGAAATTACTTTTGGGGTGGCCGTTCATGTTGGGACAGTGATATGAGTTTGTTTTCAGAGCAGTAGGTTTGACTGCGCTGTTTTTTCTCTGTAGCGTTCTAGCCACTAGATTGAATTTAGATTTCACCAGACGTAGGCGTAGATCTCCGATTGTCTGGTCGAGACTAACTACTGATCGTAGATAATGAACACGAGTCCCTGATTGTAGATTTTGAGGTATTTGAACTTTATTTGAGCATAATAATCATAATCATAATCTTTATTTGAAGACTAGTTACAAGTTTCTTTGTAGATTTTGATTATTATGATATTTCTTTCCACATTTAAAACACTTGAAATATGTGACATTATGCACATTGAGTACATTTACATTTGGTACTTTAAGTAGCCTACATTTTTATGTCAATACTTTTGTACTTTTACTCGAGTACATTTAGAATTCCAGACTTTTACTTGTAACGGAGTATTTCTACATTGCAGTATTGATACTTTTGCTTAAGTAAAAATAATTACACCTGTGTGAAGTGAGGGGCGCTCTTATCATCATACATCATCATAGCATATTTGGTGCTCAACCAATCAAATCATCACAAATGTCATTCTGGCCAATCACTTTTGGCGTCTTCACTTTTCTGCCCTCACTTTTATCTTCAATATGTACTTTGCTCAGCCAATCAAATCATCGCTATGGGGTGATCAGCCAATCACAAGCCAAGCTGGTCATAGGAGGGGCTCAAAAGTTGAGTACTTTTTCCACCACTGGTTATACTAAGTGAGGTTTTAGTAGTAAGTACCTTGTGAATCGCACTTCACAGATGGTGCACATGTATGGTTTCTCTCCCGTGTGCGTCCTCATGTGCCGTGGCAGTTTCCCAGCGCCCTGGATGACTTTGTTGCAGATGGGACACTGCTGCGACGCCTTAGGCTTCATCTTCCTCTCCTCCTCCAGCTGCCAAGGAGGGAACAGCGCCCCCAGGTGGGACGCCGAGCTCAGGAAACTCAAGTAGGAGCGGAAGTCTGCCTCGTCCTTGATTTGGCCCAGCGGGTGGCCCTCCGTCGACCCCGACCCCGGGGCGACCGCGCCGCCCAGTCCAGAGCTGACAAAGTCCTTCAGGAAGTCGCCGTGAAGCAGACCGGTCGGAACTTCCTCCTTCATCTCCTCCTTTATGACGGCTCTCTTGACGGCCAGGTCGAGCGGTCTGGAGTTCTCCAGGTGGCTTCGTCCAGAAGCGCCGTAAGGGTGTTGTCGAGGCCTGGCCGGCAGAGGGCCTCCCATGTGGGACGACGGCGGGTGGTGGTGGCCGCCGGCGTCCAAGACCTGCTGGGGGAAGCCGGGGAAGTCCGTGGCCCACATGGAGGGGTAGAACCCGGGCAGGAGAGGGGAGAAGTTGGCCCTCCTGTCCAGCACTGACATGCGAGGGCACAGCCCTTCCTGGAGGAGGGACTCGATGGAGAAGTCCTTCAGCGCCCGGCTCTCCATGCTCTCCTACAACACAGCACAGCACAACGTCAGTACGCAAACACAACATGGACCATACACTACCCCTACCCGTATATTTACAAATAGTAGCCCTGTCTCAAATAGCCTCACAGTTCTTTCTAATGGGCTGGCCCTGTCCAAAGAAAAACCAGGGCTATTATTTGCAGTTTCTTCAGCCTAATTTGGGTCCGACCAGGCTATTATTGCAGTTTCTTCAGCCTAATTTGGGTCCGACCAGGCTATTATTGCAGTTTCTTCAGCCTAATTTGGGTCCGACCAGGCTGTTATTGCAGTTTCTGCCGGTGAAAAAATAAATCAAAACCTGAAGAATTGTTCCTTTTAACACCCAGGGTCCAAAACAATGTTGTTTATTAAACACACAGGCTACTATTTGAAATATACAGTATTTATTTTAACCTTAAAGCTGCAATCCAAAATGTTTTCATTAATAAAAGGTTATGTTAAACAATGTGTATGGTACATCTGCAGTGGTTGGAGCAGGTTGTCTCCCTACTCTTCTACTGATACATTTAGGCCCTGCTGTCGGATAGGCCACCTATGTGTTGTAGTACTGCCTGAAAACTAAATCAGCAAATGTGACAGACAGTATTTCTCAAAGCAGGGTCCAGGGAACCTTAGGGGCTCAAAATTTACCCTTACAGTTCTGTAACTCTGAGAGTTTTCAAATGGAACCAAATGATTTATGGGTCCATTTGGTCCTTTTCCTTCTCCTTTCAACCAAAGGAACTTTGGTTCTAGAACTGGTTCCGTTCTAGATTCTTGGAACCGTGGTGCTTTCACGGAACCGGCGGCCATGTTTTGGTTCCAATTCTGAACCAACTGAACCAAAGAATGAACAGAACGGGTTCAACCCCTTTACTACTTTCAACCTATCAATAAAAAAAAGAAATTGGGCCTTTAAGGAGAACCAAGGAAATCATGATTATTTTAGACGACCGACCTGTTTTCCACACATTGTGTCTGGGGACTGGGACTGGGAGGAGTCTCTGTGGAGGTCGTACTGGTACTGGGAGGTACTGGGAGGACTGGAGTCTCCTCTCTCTCTGGGCGTCCGCTCGCCCCTGCTCCCGGACGAACGCGTCGACCTCTCGCTGGCGTTGTCCTCCTCGTCCTGCTCCTCCTTCTGTGAGCCGCCCTCTTCCTCCTCCTCCTCCTCCTCCTCATCCTCTTCTCCTTCCTCTTCATCGTCCTCTCCTTCCTCCCTTCCTCCTCCTCCTCCGCCTCCACCTCCGTCGTTCATGATCTCCAGGCAAACGTCGATGATGCACGGGATCTCCAGCATCTGTGCCGCGTTCAGGATCTCCTTGACGTTGGACGCCGTCACCGTGAGCGTGGACGTGTAGGCGAACTCCAGGATGGCCGTGAGCGACTCGGACGCCACGAAGTCGATCTCATACACCGCCGCCGTCTGGTGGTGGTCGCCGCTGCCTAGGGCTGTCACCATTACACATTTCAGTTGACGATGAATTGTCACATTAATACTTAAGATTAACAGTTTAGTTAGGTGTTTTTGGAACATACAGTATATGAATACAATTTTTATCTGTGTTTGGTTTTTAGCCTTCATAATCACAAATTGCACAGGGCAGATATGACATATATTATTATTCAGGGCTTAAAGTTCTCAGTCCTGAGGATCTCATAGGGGTCATTTAATGAGATCAGTGCAGATTTGCAAAAAAACATTTTCAGTCTTGGGATTGTTTTTTGCTTTAAGCCCTGATTATTTCTCATATTATTTTGGAATTCATTTCTTCAGGTTTTTAATAGTGGAAATAGCTGATCTACAAGCTTACAACACGTCGCTATTTTTGGAAAATGTCCGTACATTTGTCAACGTGGGAACGATTGTGACGAAATAATTGCGGTCATCTCAAACAATCGCGATTAGGCGACCATGTATATTAATAACTGACGGGCCTTACCACTGCCGTCGGCCGTGGCCACCGTGAAGAGCTTCTTGAAGTACTGGCTGCAGGCGGCCAGCACCGAGCGGTGCGTCCGGTACTCGTGGTCGCGCACGATCAGCACCACGTCGCAGAGGAGGCCGTCGCGGCGTTGCTCGTTGAGGCTGCACAGGACGTCACTGCTGTGGTTTGGGAAGGGGATCCCGATCAGGTCCTCTTCTCTGTGGCGCGCCATGCCGAGTCTTCTGAACGTCGGACCGCTCCCTATAGGTGAGGGACGGAAAGAAAATACCCGTCACTACAACTGGAATACATTTGTAACGATGGGTTGCCATTTGTTGCACCCAAAAAGTTGCACGCACACGCATAGTGTGTGCTCTGAAAATCAGGCCTGCATTGGACAGTCTGGCAATTCTGGCATAATATGCCAGAAGGGCTGACCAGTCATGGTGCCGGGGCTGAGCCAAAACAATAAGAAAAAGTAATACAAAAATACATAGTGTCTTTGGGCCGGTGAAGACCACAAATGCCAGGGTGATTTCCTGTGCCAGTCCGTGCCTGCTGAAAATAGCCGATCTACATTACAAGGATGCAATGTAGATTTTCTGTCTATTTTCACCTCTCTCATATTCATGTCTGTTTGACGTTTCATAGCTTCTCTGAATCATTAACAGGAAATGTGTACAATTTCAGTAACAAGTTAATTCCCCCAGCAGTGAAAATGACAGGTAATCCTTCACCCAATCTAGTATTTTCTGTAAAAATAATGCTATGCTATGCAATTCCCACATGATTTTAAAGCCATGATGCTAAAGCCATCATGTGCCATGTAACTTGATATTCTTTTGTGTAACATAGGATGCATAGTTAATTTCGAAACAGTGCAAAGCATCTGGATCTAGCGATTTTGTTTTGGCATACACTAAATGTAAAAAAAGAGGTGCAAGAAACCTTTCACCCACTCTATTAGGCTTGCAAACTTAATAAACAATACATCAAATGTCTTTGTTCCATTTTATAGCCTGTCAAACAACAACGGAGGACTGATAGTGTATAGTTCCTGCTGCTCGGTCTCTCTGTTATCAGATATGAGCAAAAAAGCATGTTTATATCTGAAGTCTGTAGAGAGAAAAAAATGATAGTGTTGTGGCAAGAAATGAAGAGGGGAAACAAAGGAGGTCAGATTGTACTCTAGATTTAGTATCCTGTCAAAAAAACTAAAAAACCCGCTTTTTTCCAATCCCCACTCTCCTTCAAAGCAGCCACTTCAACATCAATTTCTTCCTTCACACAGGAGATATTGTCTTATTTTAGTCTTTTTTTCTCTCTCTCTCTCTCTCTTTTCTTCCCTCCCTCTCTGAATTCCACAGCTGTCTGAGTTCCTACCTGTTGATTCACTACTAGTGTTTACAGTGGAGGGTAAAAAGTGCCGTTGGCAGTGTGCTCATTCATTCACGTCCTATGAATAGAGCATAAACTTAGCCCGTCCACACTCGGCGGTCACCGGAGGCATGTGTGGATAAATACTTTGAAGCAGCAACCGGCTCGCCACAGCTGCATTGTTGTTGACAGGCTCCAAAAGACCAGTGGCTTCCCGGCCACGCATACTTAGGGTCGCGGCCCGTTTCTGGGTCACGGACCCATTATTCTGTGGGTCGTGATGAGTATAAAATAACATATCTACAAGCTCTCACCGTGTCGCAAAATGGGACACGTTGAGAGCTTGTAGATCTGTTATTATCACTATCTCTGAAATGGGGCTTTAAGTGATTAATTAATAATGTATTTATTTTAAGTTTGGCTCCTGCAAGGGAGACACCAAACATTTTGGGAACTATTCAACCGGGAGGTAGACTGACACACTGGCCTGTTCTCATGCATGAGAGACAACTCTTCCAGCGGAATAAAAAGCCTTTAGTTCGCCCAGGTATACAAGTTGGAGACGAGTATTCTTATGTGTAGTTTATTCTTGTCGATCTTGTTGCTAGGGAACGGTTGCTATGTTGATGCCACCGATGCAGTTTAGACGTAAATGAAAAAAATATCTATAGAGGGGGTGGTGGTTTCATTATAAGATATCATAGACCCACAGAGTTAATGATAAATCTACTCTACAAGTACCATTAAGCATAATGAAAGATTTGCTGTGGCACTGAAGCATATGTTGTACTTTTGGCGTAACAGTTGATAGATAAATAGTATAATAATAACACATTTACAATGCCAGGGAAGTGTTTTATAGCCTCCATAATGAAGTGTCCAGTGTTATCCTATTAGTATGTCATTAGATTTGTGTATATTAGGATACCATATGGTGTCCTAGAGGATAATGCTGCATGGCACACTAAAGTCCCCTACAAAGGCTAAAGGTGTCTCCCTTCACTTTCCTGAGTCATATTGGATAGTGATGTTGACACCAGTCATACTTAACCACTCAGAAACCACTTAAACCCTATACTTAGTCGACTGGCAACCCCAGGGCTTGACGCCCCCTTGTTTTTGCTCTATACTGAAATATCTTCACAGAAAATAGCCGATCTACAAGCTCATAACATCTCATGCTGAAGCTGGTGTTGGGAGCTTGTAGATCAGCATTTTGTTTGCTGTGAATGATCGCCCCCAGAATAGGGGTGCTAGGGTTCATGTGAGCACAGCCTAATTCATACTTTATATTATGCTGGTCACTGTTTGTGCGGATATTTCAGAGATTTTCTGGTGTTTCTTTTTTATTCTTTCATAATCTTCCTTTTTTTAAATTTAATATTTCACGCCTATGACAGGTTCAACTGGACCACGCATGCGCGTGCACACGCTACACGCACGCAATACCCCATAAAAAGTGATGGGCTAAGAGGTGTGCGTCTCCCAATGAAGAGAGCATGAGAGAGATAGAGAGAGAGAGAGAGGGAAAGAGAGCCTGACAGATCAGATGGCCCTGAAAGTTCCCCAACAGGTTGCACAAACACCAGTGCAGTGTAAGAGGCCCCTCCCTGTGACAGCCTGCCAAGGCAAACAATAGAACTGAGCTTACAACAACACAGAGTGGATAGGAGAGCCAGAGGGGTGGGGGGGGCCCAGCCTACCCCCCCCTCCCGACAGTGGTGGAAGGTAACTCAATAAATCTACTCAAGTACTGTACTTACAGTAAGTACAATTTAATGGTCTTTTTTTTACTTGAGTATTTCCAATTTTCTATTTTCTACTACAATAATTCTATAAATATTGTGAGCTTGTAGATCTGCTGTTTTCAAAAGGTTTTTAATAGATTTGAACACTAGTGAAAATGGGACATTCTGCATAATGAGTCCTTTCTACTTTTGGCACTTTTAAGTACATTTTGGTACCAATAATGTGTTCCGGACTTGTACTTGTAACGGATATCTCTCTCGGACAGACACGTGCGTCTGACGTAGCGGCCTGCATGCCTAGCGGCCCCACAGCTATAGCGCCACTCCCCTGCGTTCCCACTGTTTTCCCTCCTGCCTGCCACTACAGTATAGAGCTATGCGCTTAGCGGCCGGGCCCCTAATTACACTGTGGAGAGGATCTGAGAAGGATGTGCCACATAGACAGGGAGGGGAGGGGAGGGGAGGGAGGGCACGCCGTTCCCACCACAAGGTCCTGGAGCGACGCTTCATCATGTCAAAGTCAAGCCGTGTCGTTAACCCGTTGGGCTGCGACACCGCCGCCACTCCCCTGGACCCGTCCAAACAGCCAGGGTGTGGAGGGAGCGAGGGATGCTACTTGTTGAAGGGCAATGAGTCAAATCTGTTTTTTATTCTGTATTTTATTGTATCCGTGTTTATGCTTATGAAGTCATACTGTACAATCACACTTGCATTATTTCTTTTTTCCCCCTTTTTTTCTCATAGTATCTCCTTTTCTGTATCTGTCCTGTGTCTGTCCTGTGTCCTGTGTTTGTCATGCGGTATTGCCATGACAAATTAATGGCCCTCGTGGGATCAATACAGGTCTATCGATGGATCTACATAAATGTGATCTGAGGTGACTTAATGTCCTGACCTTTTCGAGTCATACTGAGGAATGTCCATTTTAGTAGTCTTTTTTTTTTGGTGACACACCGGGCCGGTTTCATTGCCTGTGATTCCCAGAATTCACCACTCCAAGACGAATGCTGAAGGGTCCTAGTAGCACCGAGGTTATCTATCTATCTATCTATCTATCTATCTATCTATCTATCTATCTATCTATCTATCTATCTATCTATCTATCTATCTATCACACAGCATGACTTTAAGATAGTGTATTTAGCATTGATCGTTTAAATGAATAAAGAGAATGAAGTGAATGAAAGCTTGTTTGACTAGTATATATAACTTAACCACAAGCTTGTAATTAACCATGTCTGAACATAAACTCTTATGACAATCATCAATTATAGTAGCCTAGGCTATGCCTTTTTTTAAATGGCTGCAAAGGCTCACAGAATTATATATTGAGTGACTCTACCCAACAGGACTTTCAGAGGTTTTTATATTTAGTTTGTATTGAGTTAAATGTCAACACCCCTCAAACTGACCGCTGATGGACAGTCTGCCTACACTCAGTGTAAAGTTCTATGCATGTGTAACTCTGAGAGTGTACCAATGTGCTTACATTTGTACTCGGAGTTAAATGAACACTGACAGTTTTTCTGTGTGCGCATGACATTCTCCTGTCTGTCATCATGTGTCAGTTAGTCACCAACACGTTCAACTCTAGGCTGTACCATGCAGACACCTCGAATCATGTGTCACATCCTTCTGCATCCAAAATTGGTTGTGACCACCTACTCTCCTCTCCCCCTCCTCTCCTCTCCTCAGCCCTCCTCTCCTGTCCTCTCCCCCTCCTCTCCTCAGCCCTCCTCTCCTGTCCTCTCCCCCTCCTCTCCTCAGCCCTCCTCTCCTGTTCTCACCCCCTCCTCTCCTCAGCCCTCCTCTCCTGTCCTCTCCCCCTCCTCTCCTGTCCTCTCCCCCTCCTCTCCTGTCCTCTCCCCCTCCTCTCCTCTCCCCTCCTCTCCTGTTCTCACCCCCTCCTCTCCTCAGCCCTCCTCTCCTGTCCTCACCCCCTCCTCTCCTCTCCTCAGCCCTCCTCTCCTGTCCTCTCCCCCTCCTCTCCTTTCCCCCCCCCCCCCCTCTCCTGTCTTGCCCTCTTCTCCCCTTGTCTCGTCTGCTGCTGTTATTTCTTCTCAGCCGTACCATCATTATGTCCAGACTCTATAGTAACTAGCCGGGGCTCTCCGTGTGGCTCTCCGTGTGTCCCCAGCCCTGACCACTCAGGGCTCTCCGTGTGTCCCCAGCCCTGACCACTCAGGCCAAAAATGAACAGCTAATGTCCATCTCATCCCCCCCCCCCCCTGTCACAGACAGACAGACACTCATTTGGCCCGTAAGCTACAGCAGATAAAACCTCCTTTAGCCCTGTCAGACCAGAACATTCACCCATGGGCCCACACCAGCTAAATCACCAGCCGCCAAAGTTGTCCCCTGTCACACGCTGGCCCATAACAAACACCTGCTCCCACAACTGTCATGGATGGACAATCGCACGGCCAAAATAATTGATGTCATTGACAGCTACAATCCGCCCCCCTTATTAGGAGCAGACATTCATTTGGCTCATATAAGCCGGTCTAGAATATAATCACACAAAAGTTTCAGCACCGGCTCGGGAGACACCCGTACCAATAATATAATGAACTAACATTTCCAACTTATAGCAAGAAGGCAGCGGTGCAAAGTAACTAAGCATATTTACTCAAGTACTGTACTTATACAGTACATGTAATGGGGGTATGGTATATGGTGTGGGGCAATTTGACTTTACTTGAGTATTTCCATTTTTCAATACTTCTACTCCACATACATCTGAAGGCAAATGTTGTGCTTTTCTCCCCACTACAATCTTTTGACAGCTTTACTATACTTGTTAGATTTAGTATTATTACAAAGCATCCTTTAACCAATTAAGCCCTATTTTATACTATTCAAAAATACCTCGCATCGTGACAGAGTGAGCTTGTAGATTTTAGAAATGGAACATTCTATAGCCTATATGAGTACTGTAGGTAGGCCTATACATTGATGAATACAGGCATTTTATTTTTTATTTCTATATTGTGGTATTGCTACTTTTACTTTAAAAATAAATAAATACAAATCTTCCACCACTTACCTTAGGTATCAGCATGACTACTTTAATTTGCCTTTATTTGTGACAATTGGAGTTGTGAACGTGTTTTAATCATTACATGAGTGGGCTATTTATACGCTGTGTCCGTGTTTAAAAACGCACTGGTTATTTAAAGGGAGTGTTATTCCTTTGAACGGAGATATTGTGAATTCCATACATTTATACCATTATTATGTTGTAGTTTTTATAGGCAAGTAAAGCTCAGTGAAGCATGAATACCACTCTATTGCATACTGAATCATCAGTAAAATGTATTATTTCCATAAGACCAGACATGGTCTTAGAATGGCCTTACAAGAACAATATATATAATAGTATAATGACCTACAGTACTGTAGATTGCAATAAAATTGTTACGTTACTGGATTTCAAAATGAGAGATCCTTACTGACATTGACCACAAATGTCCTAAAAAAAAATCAAATCCTTTTTTATATATAACAATAAAATAAAAAAAATGCCGATCTACAAAGGTTGTGAGCTTGTCGATGGGCTGTTTTTGCTATATTATGACAAAGTACTGCATACATCCAGGGCTCCCATGTATAAGTGGAGTGTGTAGAGGCTGCGTGGCCCTCTGGCCTTCAGGGGGCCCTACAGCCGCTCCCATTTGGTCCACACACCCCTAAAGTACAGCAAACAAAGGCTTGTTGTCTGTCTAGTGTGCCATGTTGGTTCACTGATTTTAGATTATTTATTCTGTTTATTCCAGAACAGACACAAAATGAAACAAATAAATAAATACATGTACAGTATTGCTACCGTATATATTATGAATTCTCTGTTTAGTGTCGCACAATCATATATTGTTTGCGCTGCCCGAATTATAATAATTATTTGACTTAGGACCTATAACTAACATTGGCAAATGTCCAGCTAAAATGGGCAATTCTTTATTTAAATACATAATATATTTGAATGGTAATAAACGTTTTATTGTGTATAATTGTGTATAAAGCATGTCCGTAAATATCTTCGCATACTGCACGGCAAATATTTACATGCAATGCAGTTCTGTGTTTTTCCCCTACCTGTTTATAATCTCAGTGAGTTGGTTAAATCACAAACAACTTGTAAACATTACCGGTGCTAATCCTGGTCATCGCCTTTTGTAACAACATGAAGCAACACATCCATAAGCTGTCTGACAACAAGCATGGTGTAAACAATAATTTAAAGCTCAGCCTCAAATCCATAACATGTTTTTATTTTTGTCCATATGCTCTAGTCTTAGCATTCGTGTGTGTGTGTGTGTGTGTGTGTGTGTGTGTGTGTGTGCATACATATATAGCAGATGTTTTAATAAATGAGGGACATGTTGTTTCAAATTGAGCATAACTAGCTACTACTAGAGAGCTTAGAAAGATGCCTACATCTTCTAAAAGTACTTTATGACACCTGTTGTGAAGTGTCCCACAGGTCCCATTCATTATAATGAATCTCAGCACATAACTCTCACATGTCACTGACGGGCAGAAACCTCTAATCTTATCTCCATGTGTTTTACTTTGTTACTGTTCTGTTGCAAATCAACGCCTATACTCCGTCATACTACAGTGTCTCACAAAAGTAGCAAAAATAGCCGATCTACATTTTTTGCTACTTTGGAAACTGAATCCTGAAAAGTAACAGTTTTGGACATATGAGGTTTCCCCCCTGGACAGCGACCGACCAGTAACATGACACCCTAGGTTTTTGTATAGGGACATTATTTGCAGTGCTACTTAAATAATTACATGAGTCATTAAATGACTATAATGGTGGTTCTGTCAGTAGCTGTTGACCTGTTCGCACCTTGTGAGAAGGTCCAGTTCCTTAATGATGTGAAACACTTGAACCCTATAGCATCCCTACAGTATTCTGTGGGGGAACGTTAGTCGATCTGCAAGCTTGTAGATCATCTACTTTACCGCGCTGAGATTTGTTGTAGAGGGTGGGAAAAGTAGCAGACCAAGCACAGAGAACCTGGTCAACTATAGTTTACTATTTGTAAGTATAGGGAGTTTAAATAGACTCATGACACACATGCACACACTATGCATACAACGTACGTACATAAACATGCACTTAATCTATATTAATGTGTACAAGTACTTCTGGACATACAAACATGCAAACAACTTCATCTGTCTGTACTCATTACTAATGTGACAAATATTGGCGTGTATGCCACATGCTCACACACACACACACACACACACACACACACACACACACACACACACACACTCCCACACTCCCCAAAAACTCTGGCTGGCATCATCATACATTTCCACATGTCTCAATACGTTCCACATGCATTCCACAGTGTCAAAGCAGTCATCGCCGTAGTATACAAACATACCTGGGTTCACTGCGCGCGTTTGTATTCCCAGACTATTAAGACACTCTGCTGTTCCCTGGTTGACCTCCCAGCATTGTCTCCTTAGAGTGAACCCCTCGCTCACTCTCTGGCTGTCTGTCTGTCTGTCTGTCAGTCAATCAGTCTGCCTGTCAGTCAGTTTGGCAGGCAGTAAGTCCATTCACAAGCTCCTTACACCAACCAGATGCCCATTCACAAAAAGAAGAAAAAGGAAAAAAATGAAGAACACCCTGGAAGGAATATCCAATTGAGAGCAGGAAAGCCAGCGGAGCAGAGCTGAGAGGAGAGTGTAATTCTTATCCTTGTGTCTCCCTGAACCAGAGTGGCTAGTGTTGAGTTTAGAACCAACCACTGAGCGAGAGATTGAGAGAGAGAGAGAGAGAGAGAGAGAGAGAGAGAGAGAGGAAAGGGAGGGCAGCAGCACTGCGCTGTGCATGGAGATGTCGCACCACCAGTTTTTATAGCAGGGTGGGTAGCTGGAAGATAATAATACCCCATCCTCCTCCACAACACAAGTTTAAGCGCAGTGTGTAATAAGCCCATGGCGCAGACACCCTCTGATTTAGGTCAGACAAAATGAATTTTTAGTTGTGTTAAGAGTGGATTTCGGCATAAAGGGAGTGGGGCGAAGAGGTTGTTTGGGGAGAGACGCGAGGAGGGAGGGTATAAAAAGAAAAAAGACAAAAACACAGGCAGGGGGAGGAAAGAAAAGTTTGAAAACAATTTTGTCCACCTCTGCTTGTCAGTCTGAAGTTGAAGTGAGAGTTATGGTGGATTAACCTTTTGGTTTCAGGTCGCACTTGGTTTAAAAGTAGCATCCACGTTGTCTTTTTTTATGTTGATGCTAGTTTGAAACGACAGAATGAAGGAAACATGTGTGTCCCGTTTGAAACTTAAATTCTCTATACTTGGCAAACTAATACTTAGTTGACTGTGGCAGGCTCTGTAGGCTACTTAGTCTGCTCTTTTTTCACTCTACACCAGATCTGGACGTGTCGTGAGCTTGTAGCTACATCAGCTATTTTCTGTGAATGTTCCCCCCAGAATGGGGATGGGTTTATTTTCTGTGAATGTTCCCCCCAGAATGGGGATGGGGTTATTTTCTGTGAATGTTCCCCCCAGAATGGGGATGGGGTTTTTTTCTGTGAATGTTCCCCCCAGAATGGGGATGGGGTTATTTTCTGTGAATGTTCCCCCCAGAATGGGGATGGGGTTGAAGTGGTGAGGATTCTTTGGGCATCTTGATTGCCTGCTATATTCTACTCAATGGGAAATACTGTGTTAACTCTGACACTACTTTTGGGTCCATTCTTACACTTTCAGGGAATACACTCACATTCAATACTTGTGAAGCGACACATGGTGAGTTTGTAGATCGGTTATTTTCAAATGGCCAAAATGTATAGGACTCAAGTGGTTAAATATACAATGTCACTATAGTAGTAACTAAAGTTTTCAAATAATTGGATTCAAAGTACAATATTTGCCTCTGAGATGTAGTGGAGTAAAGTAAAAGTATTGGAAGTAAAGGGGTGTGTGTGTGTGTGTGTGTGTGTGTGTGTGTGTGTGCGCGCGCATGACACGGCACATTCATAGCATCTGAGCCGTTGGGCCATGGAAGCTTTCCTGTATCAGTAAACCGCATCATGAAGCAATACTTTGAGTTTATGCAGTCAGTTTAAAACATTTGAGCCACGGTTTTACCCTTTGTTGTGACATAACTATTCCAGTTGACAAACTAGAAAACAAAACAAAAAAAAACTTACATTACGACATCTGAGTTTTATTATTTCAGATTTGTAGAATAAAAAATAATTCCACCGACCAAATGCTAGGAGTAGGCCCAATTTAAAATTATTACTTCTGTGTTGTTTCAGCATCATTTGCTGAACTCACAATATAACAAAATGATGGGGAATTATGGCCATTAGCAAAGGATGCTTTTGTTTTTCAACGCACTCAAAAAAAGGACCATTCACAAGTCCTTGAAGTATGCACCAGACCAGAAACATTCAACGTGTGTACACGTAAAGCCCATACAAACAAGTACACTTCCAGACCATACATCAGACTGCGATGCCCACTTCCCCCCTGGGAATACATGGAGCAAAGCAAAGTGCAGACCACAGGCCAACGGGCCCGGGTGGTTTATACTGTTCTGTGCAGCCAGCTCACAGTGGCCTACAGTATATATAAACAGGGTTAGCCACTAAACGCTAGCAGGCCAGCCAGACAGCCAGACAAACATTATTGGCCATATCCTATAAGATAACTGATTGGTGCTATCTATTTTAAATGTCTCACTGTTGTCCCGGCAACACAATGGGAGGTGTGCGTGCGAGCGCGCTTGTTGAAATTGTGTAAAAGTGTATATGCTGGCGGTGGGTATTGCAAGGGTCTACAAATGCTTTTGAGAAGTATGATATAGACGGGTCTTAAGGGACATTTCACCGATGGAAGAAACTGCAGTCACTCAATGTTTATAGTATTTGTAGTAGATATTTAATAGTAGCACAATTTGAAATTTGCACCCTGTGGCCAGAGAAATAATGAAGTCTTTGTGTTTGACTGGATTGCTGAATTCCTACAATAACCATAATGCTTTGGTGCACTGCCTCTCCTTGTGGAGAGGGGGGAGGGAGACTGCGTGGAGGTGTGACTTGTAGTCCAGGAAGGAAGTGATTCCACATTTTCGTGACACATTTTGGTCATGATTACAATATCTAACTGGAAAAAGTGCCCTTCTGGGCACAGGTCTCCATCAGGAGGATAGGAGTGTGTGATGTTTGGCAAAATGTTTAGGAGTAATGTTTTTTGTTTTTTGCAACAATGTTCTTCATTTTGTTGGAAATGCAGAACCTAATCACTCATAGCATCTCTGAGGATAGAATTCTGGATGAGCAGGACATGTGCAGCATTTTGTACAAAACGGGTTACTCCTGAAAACTTTGGAAGGCAATCTTAGCCAATCAGTGTAGAATCTGATAAATCCAACAGGCTCATCTTGATCACATGACTACAGAGATCATGTGTACGGATTTGCGTGAGATTTGGATGAAATCTGTGCGACTAACATAAACAATGTGTATTGCAGGGACAATGTTTTTCCATGGCCTCTAGGGAGTGTGGCGTGTGCATACATAAGTTGTATACAGATCGATGCAGTTATAAGTAAAAAAAGGAATTGGCCTGTTATAGCGCCACTGTGAGGCTGATTTGGGAAGAAATAAGTGGCATGTCGTCCTCGGCCTAGTGGAAATGTGCGTGTATAATTTCACAGAAATGGCACACTGTTTGTGATTTGTGGCATTTTGTTCGAAACGGACGAATCATGTGAACTTTGGAAGCCAATCTTAGCCAATCATGATGGAAGATGGTAAATGGTGCAGATCCGTGTTGATCACATGACTATGGAGATAGTGTATACCTAATTGTGTGATGTATGGATAAAATGTGTAAGCTGGTAACGGACGGACTGACGCACGCACACACACACATGTCACACACACACGGACGGACGTAGTGCAAAACATACTCTTCGGCCTGGTGGAGACAAAAACACACATCACACACATAAAAACCCCAGGAAAGTGTTTCTTGTGTCCTAAACATAATACATGGTTTCTAAAGGGGTGAAGTGGCCCTTTAACCACATTAGCATCCCTATTCTGGGCATGTTATAATGGGTGAAGATTCTGTGAAAATACGCAAGCATTCTGCAAAAGACTTTTACATGCAGTACACTGTGAGCTGGGGGAGCCCAGTAAACTAAGGATTTAAGTTGTTAATAGACGGAGGCA
The DNA here is from genome assembly GCF_963924005.1 of Protomyctophum bolini. NCBI lineage: Eukaryota > Metazoa > Chordata > Actinopteri > Myctophiformes > Myctophidae > Protomyctophum > Protomyctophum bolini. The sequence goes on from NC_137883.1 coordinate 12,585,637, forward strand.
AATGTCTCGATCAGGTACGGCACTGTGTGTTGTTGTGTCTTTGCCTGCACTGTTTCAGACATGTCACATATGCTTATTTAGCCTTTACTCAACTAAGCTGACATGATGTGAAAAGAGGGAGGGAAAATGATTTAAAAAATTCGGTATCAATATACATGAATTTAACAGGTATTATTTTCATTTTGTGTCATGGTATACACAAGGTATATACCATGGCTTGAGTATTTAACAAACACAGTTTGATATATTGTAAGAATATTAGAACGCCTGTAATTACAGTTGTGTATCTCTATAAAGATAACTGTAAACATTGAGACGGAGAGAGCATGAGAGACACACTCATACAGGATAGACAAGTGCAATTGGAAGTGATGAAGCAAACAAATTAGCTGACACATAATTGGAACTGGAGCACTATAAAACTGAGTCTGATAAATGGGTATCCTCTCCTGATTGAATGAAATTGGCGCCCCAACTAAAAATGTATTTTCTGCTCACTAAAGAAGTGGTTACTGAACAGCATTAACCTTTTAACAAAAACAATATCACCACCTTTAAGCCCTTATCAGGATTCAAATATAGCAAAAGTAGCAGATCTACAAGCTCAAAACGTGACAATTCGCGCCACATTTAGAGCTCGTGAATCTGTTGCTTGCTTTCGTGTGACGCTGCAGTACGATCAACTAGGGCATAATTCGCGAAAGGGCCTACCGGGAAATTACGAAAAAATACACAAATGTGGAGATAAGAGTTTTCTGCCCGTCGGCAACGATAAACTGTGGAAATGGGGCTTAACGATTCATAATCTTTGCTACTTCTCTCCTTCCTGCGGGCGTCTGTAAAATCCAAGGCATATCACTCAGTGTGTTAACAGTCGGCAGACAGGAGGTCTGCTAGGACTGAGTAAGTGTCTGTCTCCTCACTGTACCTGTTTGCCGCCACCCGCTGTGCCCGCTGTGTGCCCACTGCGCCCCGCGAGGCTCACATACTGCAGGCACCAGATTGGCAGAGCGGAGGGGTGGGTGGCGGAAATTAACTAAGTACATTTACTCAAGTTCTGTATTTAACCCATTTAGGCCTGACGTCGAAATATACCTATTCAAAGATTTGTGCCGCATTTATGATTTTTCAAAAATAGCAGACCTACAAGTTCATAGCGTGCCACTCGGTGGCGTGCTATGAGCTTGTAGATCTGCTATTTTTCAATAGCTAAAGCATAACATAATGCTATAACACCAAAAGGGGTTCCTGCCCAAAATGGGTTAAGTACAATTTTGAGACGTTGAGATACTTTCTACTTCTACTACATTACATCTGAGAGGCAGATATTGTACCTTTACATACAGTACATTTAACATGCAATGAAGCCCTATATATTTATAGCTTTGTCTCTAAAATAGACAATTGCATGCTCACAACGATAGTGCTGCGTTCCGTTGTGAGCTTAAAGATGCTTGAAGACGGTACTTTTTGGTGCAAATAATTTTGTACTGTAACTCAAGTATAATTTTGGAAAACTGGACTGTAACGACAAATTCCAGGACTAATTTCAGTGCAAACTTTAGTGCAAACAGTGCATATTATTGTGGTCTTTGCTGTTACTTAACCAGGTTGGTATTAAGTAAAAATAAATCTGAGTACTTCTTCCACCTCTACCAGATTGTCAGATCGTAGGGGTGGGTGGATGGGAGGGGCGGGGGTTGTTAAAGATTGAACACTAACATACAGGAAGCATTCTGAGGCTTTACCCAACATACTTTTTATTTTGCATAAAAACGGCACTTAGCAGATTGCAGAAGCAGGATTTTCTTTTTTTCCCCTGGCAACCTATTCCTGAATCTGAACTTGTAGTTTCAACTGCGTTGTGAACTTGAAACTGTGGTTTGGTTTTTGTTTTTGTTTTCCGTGTCATTGAGGAGAAAATAAAAAAATAAAATATAAACTGCACTGCATCTCATGTGGTATTTGTGCCAGTGTGAGGCAGCCGGGTCTGGAGTCAGGGCAGGCTAGTCAAGAGATATAGCTGTTATTAGTTGTCGAGATCCATAAATCTACATTGATGAAGCCATATATACAGTACGTAGGTGGTGGATGGGAAGGTTGCGTTATTTGAGATCACTTATGCATGCATTCATATTGCTGCTCATAAAACGGTCAATAAATTATGGACTTACACAAATGGTACACACAGGCATGATTGTGAGCGCACACACACACACACACACACACACACACACAGACACACAGACACACACACATCATGGTCACACCGCAGCTAGCACTATCAACACCACACTAGTACCGGTAGCTACTGTACATGAAACACACACACACACACACACACACACACACACACACACACACACTGGTGTGGTGTGGGAGAGCCACTGGAAAGGGAGGCAACGTAACTGGCATTGAACATTCATCGTCCCAGCAGACAGCATGAGATAGATGATAGAACATCACACACACACACACACCTTCTGGTGAAGTTGGACTCCAAGGACAGAGGATACATAAACAAACCCACTTTAACTCTAACTTAAATGAATGAACTGTGGTGTTTGTTTGCACGTTTCAGATTGTGTAACTTTGTGTTACACTCTGACCAGTGCAAAGAAACAAGATTATTGTTGTGTAAATTATTATGTCCCTGCGACGTGTTGTCGACGCATGTCGCAGGGACATGCAAGGACCAGAGCAGGGACATATCACAACCAGAAAGACACTCTGGTTGTAGGGACATATCACAAGTTCACAACCAGAAAGACACTCTCGTTGCAGGGATATATCACAAGTTCACAACCGTAAAGACACTCTCGTTTTAGGCAGGGACATATCACAACCAGAAAGACACTCGTTTTTAGGCAGGGACATATCACAAGTAGACAGACACTCTGGTTGCAGGGACATATCACAAGTAGACAGAAGACACTCTGGTTGCAGGGACATATCACAAGTAGACAGACACTCTGGTTGCAGGGACATATCACAAGTAGACAGACACTCTGGTTGCAGGGACATATCACAAGTAGACAGACACTCTGGTTGCAGGGACATATCACAGCCTTAGAGACACACATTGCAGGGTCGTCACAGATTAATGCGTGCAAACTTGCCATCTCCTTCACACCATCATAGACAAAGGGCTCTCTCTCCACGCACGCACGCACGCACGCACGCACGCACGCACTCACACACGCGCACACGTCCATCAGTGCAGGAGAGGTCATTAGAACTCACCTCGGAGCATGCTGGTCGAGTGAGTGAGAGAGAGTGAGGGCGTTTGCTTTCTGCTGACCTGTCTGTTTGTCTTCGAACTTTCTCTTGTTTTGTCTCTTTTTCAAACATCCTAATCAGTAATGGAGGCTTTGCCAGAAGGGAGGTGAAGTCCGCTGGCTGCGTACTGAACTGTATACACACACACACACACACACACACACACACACACACACACACACACACACACACACACACACACACACACACACACACACACACACTGAGACAGAGATTCCTTGGCTGAATCACAGGATTTCACAGGTGGCCATCATGCTCTGTATGTATGAGACCCTGAACCCACTATTCTGCATAGCCAATGGCTGTGCAGCATAGAGGCATGTCATAGGCCAACGGTTGAGTTTATATAGTGCTATTTTTACTGTTATTGTATGACACTGTTGTGCAGTATGAAAGTATGAAATAACGCGTAAAGTTGCCTCTTTAACATAATTTGTTTTAAACACATTCTCTGTTACATTCTATTAATTAATCCAGTGGTTCTCAACCTTTACAAGCCGTGACCCCGCAAATATTTTAACAGGCATTATATTTACATTTACATATTACCACTGAATTAATCGATAGTAAATGGTCAATAGTTGCCCTATTGTGAGGCTGAGTGAGGCTGTGTTAGAATTCTTGCAGAATCGTATTCACGCTCATGTTTGTTGTATATCTGCAGTATCTAAATAATACAGTGGTACGGCAGTGGCTCCGGAGGTAGAGCAGCCACTTGGGAATTGGAAGTTTCCCGGTTCAATCCCTGCATCATGTGTCCTTGAGCAAGACACTGAGCCTGTGACTGCATGGTTTACAATGAGTGAATGTGAGTGTATTGTATTGTGTCTTGGGATAAAGCCGCTATAGAAATGAACCATTGACTGTAGCGTTTCGCCATTTCCCAAAGCTGTGCATTGGGCTGATGCCGTTGAACTGTTGCTCAACTTTGGCGGTGTGTGTGTGACTATTTGTAACATGCACTCTGTTGTCATCTTTAACGTTATGTGTGGTCTGCGCTGATATCACAACTATACCCACTCTCTTGTTCTGCACCAGCCAGGATGATTGTATAGGGGTCTATATACTCTAATACATATTTGTTTATTAAGGGTGGAGTTACTCTGCTGTACTACCTACTGTATCTGTAACTTTTACTGCTGTATTTGGCGCTTGAATCTCCCCCACGGGATCAGTAGACTAAAGGTATCTCCTTCTCCAAACCATTGCTGCATTACAAGCTAGTATAGGGCTACTGTACACATATCTGTGCATTAATTCATATACAGTATACATACACGCACACGCACGCACGCACGCACGCAACACAATACACACACACACACACACACACACACGCACGCGCACACACACGCTTCATAATAACCCAAATAATCAGTATTATACTGTGGATGGATGGATGGATGGATGGATTTATTGATAGAAAGACAGACGGATAGATAAATCGATAGATAGATAGATAGACTTAACGTGTGTGTGTGTGTGTGTGTGTGTGTGTGTGTGTGTGTGTGTGTGTGGGGGGGGGGGGGGGGGGGGGGGTTGGACGACAACTACCATACATGATGGTGATAACGAGAAGGCCAGGCTTGGTGGGAGAGCCTCTGTCTGCCCCCAGGTACAGGGGGTGTGTGTGTGTGTGTGTGTGTGTGTGTGTGTGTGTGTGTCATGTCAGCAGGAGAGCCCTCAGGCGCTCTGGCACCTCCTAATTAAAACCAGTCAGGCTGCAGGGCAGGGGAGACAGATGCCTGTCACGCACACACACACACACACACACACACACACACACACACACACACACACACACACACACACGCACACACACTCACACACACACTCACACACACTCACACACACACACACACACACACTCTCACACACACACACACACACACACACACACACACACACAGTTTCACAGGTGGGTAGGCTGTCACAAACTCAAAGACACATACACGTTTGTGCAACGACACGCAGGCACGTGTTTGTGCGCGAGTGTGCGTGTGACAATGACAGTAGCTTTAGTAGACACACACACACACACACACACACACACACACACACACACACATAGTGGCACATGCACTAAACACCAGCACGGGTCAGCTATTTTGGGGGCTCAAACCCAACCCGACACACCCAGGTGTAAAGTACTGGCTCTAAAATGTCACTTCGTTTTTAATACAATATAACTTATACAATTGGGGTGGTTGTACTTTGTCTCCCTGCTCTTCTATAGGATACGCGCGTGACATCATCATCATACCTGGAACTTATGCGGGAACACCTAATGAGTGGCAAAAAACTACTTTTGGGCCTTGACAGGCCATAGCTGTACATCCAAACAGAAAAGTCCTATCTGATTGCATTAAACAATGCTAAACTTACTTTGCCCCTCAATTTGCCCCTCGATTTGCCACTCACTTTATGCATGCGCATACCCTCTGGACCTCTGCAAGTATGCATGCGCATACCCTCTGCACCTATGCATGCACATACCCTCTGCACCTATGCATGCGCATACCCTCTGCACCTATGCATGCGCATACCCTCTGCACCTATGCATGCGCATACCCTCTGCACCTATATGCATGCGCATACCCTCTGCACCTATATGCATGCGCATACCCTCTGCACCTATGCATGCGCATACCCTCTGCACCTATATGCATGCGCATACCCTCTGCACCTATGCATGCGCATACCCTCTGCACCTATATGCATGCGCATACCCTCCTAACCTATATGCATGCGCATACCCTCCTAACCTATATGCATGCGCATACCCTCCTAACCTATATGCATGCGCATACCCTCCTAACCTATATGCATGCGCATACCCTCCTAACCTATATGCATGCGCATACCCTCCTAACCTATATGCATGCGCATACCCTCCTAACCTATATGCATGCGCATACCCTCCTAACCTATATGCATGCGCATACCCTCTGCACCTATATGCATGCGCATACCCTCCTAACCTATATGCATGCGCATACCCTCTGCACCTATGCATGCACATTTCCCTCTCTGACACGAAGTTTAACCTGATGGTCCCGATTCAATTTATCCCCTGAGCAAGCAGGTTTCAAACTAAGTTTTAGTCATCATAGCTTAGTTTGTATTTAGTTTCCGTCAGTGGAAAAAGGTAGTTTTTCGTCATAGTTTTAGTCGACGGAATGAATCAAATGAACCAAAGTGACAGTCAAATCCATCATTGAGACATACTGCAGTCCTTTCAATGTGTTACCTCAGGCTGTAATGACGCTCATTTCAACCAACTCTGCTCGTTATCTTTAGTGTTCATGGACGGACTCACGGACACCACATGTGTAAGTGATGTACATACATACTGTAGGCTGTAGCAAACTCTCTCGCACGCACGCACGCACGCACGCACGCACTCAGGTCATGACCCGCAGCAGCCTTATAAAGTGACACATGTTTTCTGAAGAGACACAGAATGAGACATCATGATTACATCCATTAGAATGCATATATAAGCTACACACCTATCTATCTCCATAATATTATCACTGTCTGAGCTCCGGCATGCTGCAGTGTATTGTTAGCGGGCTAACTGCTGTTTGACTGGGGTGGGTGGGTGGGTGGATCAAGGCAGCGCTGGTCTCCGTTTCTCTCCAAGTGATTAGATAGCAGCGCACGCGGGCCAGCGAACATAACCCACACACTCGTGTCTCTAAAACTGCCATCCATCCTCTCTCTCTCTCTCTCTCTCTCTCTCTCCCTCTCTCTCTCTCTCTCTCTCTCCTCACATACAGTACAGGTGGGTGGACCCACTTATTCAAACCAGATCTTTCTTTTTAGACGATGAAATCGGTGTTAGTTTTTTCTCCCTTTGTTTGAATTTGACATCTAATTCCCTTCCACTGGATTTCACACACCATTCTGTTTGGTTTGCCGGTGGTAATGTTTATTTGAATTTACTTTAACCACGTAAGCTCTTTGTTTCTTTATTCATCGTACGATGAATAAAGAAAAAACTGCCAATTAATCGGACACTTCTGACACATTTTGACAATGTTCCTCTATAATGACATGCCCAAGATAGTAGACGCCAGGGTTGAAAGTTAGTACTACGGTATTTGAACTTGAATGTTCCCATTTGCCATGGGCTTAATAATTTGTGCTTGGCAGAGAATGGAGTTTCTCGGCACGTGCATATGTCACTGTCGCTGAAGTTAACCGCTCCGTAGGTTGCCAGTGGTTACAGGGGACTATTTCTGATGATCTTGGCCACCACCACACACACATCTACGTACGTACATTACGAGAGTCAAGTAGCTACAGTACATTATATACTGGTTAAAGTGCACCGAGTTCACTGGCTACTGCGCTTGAATGTTTCATTGGAATACCACTTGCACTACGGTAGTGGCTTTCGACCCTTTTCATATCTAGGTCCATTATTTATTCTGCATTTGAGCCATTCGATCACATTTATTAATTATTTTTAAGAGCTTTTGCAATGCTTAAAATATAGTCCATTATGGTGTTGCATGCTGAAAAACAAAAAAACAATTAAAAACAGATCTACAAGCTTGTGTCGTGGCTATTTGTGTTGTGTGGTGCAACACTGTATAGTACGACAAACTATAAATCAGGATTATGATGCTTACTGCTTCCAACAATACCATATCATCTACAGTCCCTAGCCTGGTAAACCCCTCCCACTTGCTTGACAAAAAATAATGTTCATTGGCAAAATGAAAATGTTGTCAAGCAAGGGGGAGGGGTTTACCAGGCTATACCATCTACCAATGATGGACACGTAATATTTTAGGCATTGTCAGATAATGCACATTGCAAGTTTTGTTGTGATATAAGCATAGTTCATAAGCATTACTTCTACTCCACTACATCTCAGAGGCAAATATTGTACTTTTAATTGAAAACTTTACTTGCTAGTCACTTTGTAGATTCAGATGTTTGTTAGAAAACAATGAGAATACATTAACCAGTCAGCTCTATATACATACATTTCAGCTGATCTACAAGCTCAAAATGAAAATAGCTTTTAGATCTGATAATTTAAAAAGATTTTTATACATTTGAAAACTTGAAAAGGGACATTCTGCATAATGAGTACTTTCTAATTTTGGTACATTTTGATGCCAATACTTTTGTACTCTACTATTCCAGACTTTTACTGGTAACATAGTATTTCTACATTACAGTATTGATACTTTTACTCAAGTAAAACATTTTCAGTAGCCTACGTTTCTTAAAGGCAGACTTTAGGAAAGCAGAAAGGGTGAGAAAGGCTCAACCTCTGGGTGTGTGAGCCTGCCTGCCTGCCCGCGTGGTCGCCTTGTGGTTCCAGCCTGAGGCGTTTGTTTCACCAAGAACACAAGTAGCCTAACACAATGTGCACGCTTTTAGCTGTAACTCAAACACTCAAACACTCGCACCATTTATAGTTGGGAACCAAATGTTGTAATCATTACACGTTGTGGGCTTTTATAGTTTGGGTCCCGGGCAAACGTCTAATCTCTCTGTTGGGTCGCAGGCTAAAAAGGTTTGGGAACCACAAATTTTTAATTCAAGGACCCCCCTATGCATTTAAAATGCATATTTTATAGGGTGGTCCTTGAATTAAAATATATATATAATTGATCTACACTTATACATGAGCTAAATCGGACAATACACTTAAGAAGAAGAAATGAAAAGACATCCTTCTCTCAATGCTGATTAAAACACAACTGTTTGAATTACATACAATACAAGTACAGTAGTATCTTATATACTGTACACATTGTCAGTTTGCGGGGCAGTAAGCTAGGCTCCAGCATGTTGCATATAGTTAACGGGCTAACTCCTGTTGGACTGGGGTGGGTGGGAGGATCAAGGCATGCTGGGTACACACACACACACACACACACACACACACACACACACACACACACACACACACACACACACACACACACACACACACACACACAGAAGGAGTTTTTTTGGCAGGGCTCAGGTCTCCCACCCACGACAGCCTCTTGAAGCCTCATCCCGTTCCTCTATTCGTGTGTGAGGGGCGGCTTACTCACCCTACCCAATACCACGCAGAACAAAACCTGGACCTCAGCGCTATGGAGGAGGCTGGACACATGCGCACACACACGCGCACACACACGCACGCACACATGCACGCACGCATGCACACACAAATGTGCCTGCAAGGATGCAAGCATGTAAACACACAATCTCATTAGTCAAGCATGCACGTCGCATGCACGCACGAACGACACACACACACACACACACACACACACAGACACACACACAGACACAGACACACACTCGTACAGGAAAACAAATGCTCAGGCATACACATTCAGCTATTAATCCACTTACATCGGGTAGATTTACAAAGAAAAAAAACATATCTTTGATGCTTTGTGATGCAGAACCTTTTCATGGCTGTTTAAGTGACTAGAAAACACGGGCTTTGACACAGTCACATTTGTGTCTTCAATGAAATAGGTTCCAGGTGGGCGTCTGGGCGGAGCCGAGTGTGAGCTCTCATTCACCTTTCATAACCCTATTATTCTTTAAGACCCACATACGGGTATTTCGGGGCGTGTCCGAATCTGCTAATGCTGCACAATTAATTAAAAAAAAGATTGCGATCTAGATTCAGACACCTATGCAATCTCATTTTGTGAAGAATCGTTCAGCGCTGTCGAATTAATTTGAGTTAATCTTAGGTTTTTGCTACAATAGAGAGATTTTAAGAGCGGATTAAGTCAAGCACTTTGATGTTGTCTGTTTAAAGCCACAGTAGTTGGCTCCAGGTGCCATAGTAATGTTCATCTTTTGAATGTAGTAATGTTCAGGGTGTAAATGTGTGTTATAAATGAGTTATAAATGGGGTGTAAATGTTTGTAAAAGTAAGTATTAGATAGCTATATTTACTTTGCAATGACTTAGTAATCATCGTACTAGTGTCTATAGAGTGTTTGTTCAGTAACGCAGGGAGTAACAACGATCTGGTACTACCCAAATATAGAACAAATGTATAGAACAAACATGGGAAATGTTTCATTCTGCTACTCTGCCACCAAAATGTGGAATGCCCTCACTGACACCCTCCATTAAAAGATGTAAATCACTGGTTTCTTTCAAAACTAGCCTGAAAAACATATCAGGAGACCACAAGGGGAGGTAAATGCATTTTCCCATAGAAAGGAGTGTCATTCACGGCCAACATCCCCCCCCCCCCCCCTTTCTCCTTTGTGCATATTATTATAGTGTTTTGTGGCCACATTGGAAAGAAGTCCCCAGGACTTTTTTGTGTTATCCTTTTAGCCTTAATGTCTGACTGTACCTCGTGCCGTTTGTATTCATGACTAATAAAGTATCCAATCAATCAATCAATCAATCAATCAAAACAGTTTCCCTTTCTCTCTAGCTCTTTAGTAAACAGAAAATAAATTTTCCGATACCGATATGACCCGATATGACAAATAAGGAGCGATCCGATACTTTCCCCGATACCGATACAGTATCGGGACATCCCTACACTACCCCCATTCACATTATCAGTCACTCGAATGTGTTTTTGTACAAATAAAAGGTGAAATGAGGTCCTTTATTGACTTGCTGGATTGCACTGGCTTATCGTCTATTGCCAGAGTCCTAATTGTGCAAACATATAGAGGGAGTCTGCTCCCTGGAAGTGTTTGTTGAACACACTGATGTAAAAGTATCCTGGTAGAACTCGCAACAATAGACTAGCCAGGATCAGGTTCATTTGTAGAGAGAGAGAGAGAGAGAGAGAGAGAGAGAGAGAGAGACTGACTCGCATGCACAAAACCACAGACTACAGAAGAAGAGGCTATTATAGTACACACAGTGAAAAACGGGTGTAAAGGTGGGTCATTTTTTACACTGTTGGAGCTCCATTAACAGTGTGTGTTTGTGTGTGTAAAGGTGGGTGTGGTCCTGTGTGTGTGTGTGTGTGTGTGTGTGTGTGTGTGTGTGTGTGTGTGTGTGTGTGTCTAATGGATTCTATCCCCAAGTAACCCCTCTGCCACATTGGGTTTAGTTTCCTCAATTATAATTCTTTGTGAAATGGTGAATGAATTGTAATTATAAGGAAACACCAGCACATGGACTGTCGTCATTAAATTATTATTGGAACAAAATAAGAATACATTGTTACCTACGTTCAGTACAAACCTTACGAGTATCCAACATTTAAATTGATAAAGATACAATTCACAGTTAACAGATAACTTAAAAAGGTATATTCACTGTCAGGCAGAAAAGTTTGTTTGTATGTTTTTTCCCCCCGTAAATTAATGCCCAGCTTCGCTATAGCTAGTTTTGAGCTTGTAAATCTGCTATCTGCTACCTTTCAGATGACTATGACAAGAAAAAAGAGAGAAAATAATTTGCTGTCAAAAACAACACTGCTGCTCCCTCTCTACTTCTTTCCCATCTCTTCTCATGGAATACTATACATACAATGATGAAGAGAGTACTTTGCACCTGTAAACCTGTGATGCCATAAGTAAAGATGCCTCTGATTCTGCTAATGTAATATCCATGCTCCAGCTGTTCCTCTCCGATGTGTTGGAACAGAATAATTGGCACAGCCAAGCCTTTCTTACTCTACACAGTATATCTCCAGTACTGTACTGTCCTGCAGAGATTGTAACATTTTTTTTTAAACCTATGGAATGTCATGGGTAAAGATGTAGTAAATACAGTCTGGACTATGGTAAGGTTGATGCTGATTGGCTCCAGTCTAAAGCGGTGAAATAGTGTGTAGGCGTTTAAAAACAGACATACAGTATGAATGACTGAATGTCATCTGAGGCGGAGGGAGGCAACCTCAAACTTACAGTAAGTAAGACTTTACGAATGCCTTCTAAACTCAAATTAGGACCCCAACTTTATGTGGAGTGGACACACATCTGAAAGTGTTTTGTGCATACCAGTGACCCACAGAAGAGAAGATTTGTGTTAGACTACAAAATTATTCAACAATCTATTTTAACAAATGCAGATGTACAAGCTCGCTCGTCTGTTTAACACATCGTTAACTTCAACAGATAATTCCGTTTTAAAAGTAAGAAATCATTTTAGATGGAGTTGTTACTGATGCCTCTAACCATGAGAAAGTCTGTATGACTTATGACAGGAGTGACATACTTTATGCTCTCCAGCTGATTTCAGTTTGTCATGGCATAACCATTCTTTAGAGACAATAGATTGTCATACATAGTCATACATGCTATGACAGTTAAGACATGAAAGACACAATATATCCCCATATTTCATCATACTAATACAGACAGCAAAGCAAAAAACATCTACGTTAGATCTGCTTGAACACCACCACCACCACTTAACATGATCTAAATAGCTCTAAAGAGAATGGAAGAGTTAGATCTTACTGACATCCAATTAAGCACGAAACTGTTCAAAGACACTTACTGTAACATGACAGCATTGAGAACATCTTTTCACAGGCCCTGGTGTAATTAGACTTCACTTTTATCCCGGTTTACACTTTCTAATACGTGAAGCATCTATAACCACTCAACATTCTAATGATCTGTAACAGCATAGTGAAGTCCCTACATTTGCAACACCAACTCTAAAATCATGCCACCCTTCTGAACAAAATACAAACCTCGTCTGACATGACATCCTGTGTTGAAATAATGCAGTGTGACACTGAATGCAAGAGAGCGAGAGACTGTGTTGTTACTGACCTTTTAGAAGAAGTTTTGATTTCAGTTCCTCTCTCATGTGTGCTCTCTCTCCGTCCCCCTTCAGGAAGCTCAGCACTGTCTTCAGTGGCAGACTTGTGAAAGTGAGAGACGAGAGAGAGAGAGAGAGAGAAGCTCAAATTTGCTATGAAGGTGTGTCAGTGATTTAGTCCTAACTGTTATCTAAGAAACACACAAAAAAAAAAACCTGCTACACCCACCCACCAGGCCCATGCAGCCAACACCCCTCCCTCCCTCCTTCTAAACCAAAAGTATTTGGCAGGGTTCCCTACACGTCCACCTGTGCTTAGGGGAGGGGAGTGACACATACTCGCAGGGCTAAGCCTGAAAACCTGCTTCTCAGATAGGACTGAAGGCTGGGTTAGTGGGTGGTGATGCTGGTTCTCTGCATGGCTGGCCCAGAGGTTCTGGGACTGGAAGTTTAGAGACATGAAGCTTGGAAGAGTATGTGGGGGGGGGGCTTCTCTCTTGTAACGGCCCAGGAAATGAAAGAGTGACTGACTGCAAAGACAGAATGGCAGGTCTGCAGGGGCCCTTTTTAGTCTGTGGTGTTTAAGACAGCGCTTCTCAAACCTTTAGATCGCCAGGCCACAGACCCCCACAACTCTGAGAGACTCTACATATTCCATAAGGTTTTTGAGCATCTGGAGTACTTTTAACAGAGTAGCAGCCAAGTCTATGGACTTTTGATGTTTGTTTAGAGTACTACGTGTGACGTCATATGGCAGCCAAGTCTATAGACTTTAAACAAACATTACCAGGTGCCCCTCACTTCACATGAGTGTGATTTTTGTTCCTCCCCATCAATCATTTAACTGGGGAACCCCCTGGAACCCGCTTAAGGATCCCTGGTCTCAAATTGAGAACCAATCACTTTATAAATAATGGATCGGATCGGAGGTCGCAGCATCTTGGTAGTAGGGTGCAGCCATTACGGTGGTGAAAACACAGACGGTTAAAAGTAACAATAAGGAATGTCAAAGGGCTGAGTGCACTGAAGGGTGTGGGGCCGGGTATTTGACGGACTAGTGCCAAACAGGAGCTTAAAGGGATTCGTATCAAGCACGAAACAAAAGACATATCGGAGGAGAAAAGAAAGGCAGTGTTGGTGACAGTATCTGAGCGTATCTGGGCGTGTGCTTCAATGTGCCAACTTGTACCTGGCTGGCAGGAAAGTGTATGCTGTACCACTCTGCAAAGGAACACAATGAGAGGCTGGAATCAATGAAGAGGTCAACCGGGTGGCGGCGGGCATGACAGCTGTCAGCTTCCAAAATAATGTTCACAAACGTCTAACATTTTTGAAAACTTTCCAAAAATTAAAGAGAAAAAAAGAGATTACTAAAAAGGCAGATCTACCATCTCACAACACATCACATCGTGAAGCATTGTAGATTTGAACTTGTAGATTTGATTAAGATTAAATATATACATATATTCTATTCTAGATAAGACATAGAGGGCTCTATTTTCGTCCATGCTAAATCCCTTATCCCTAAACTACTTTGCCTTTTTTGTTTTACGATTTTGAACAACTTTTTTGAATAGTTCAAATCTAGTCTACATCGACACGTTGTGAGCTTGTAGATTGGCTATTCTAACAATTCAAAACTGTTTTTCAAAATAGTAAAAAGAAAAGGCAAAGTAGTTTAGGGATAAGGGGTTTAGCATGGAGGAAAATATAGCCTAAAACAGTCTAAATAAAATAAAGATTTATTTTAAGATGTTAAGCCATTTCACACAATTTCAAAATATACTTTTTATTAGACTAAATCCATCATGATAATCATGTATACTGTACATGTAGTGAAGTGATTCGATTTCAATTAAATTAAAATGTAATTCTAGTGTCAAATCAAAAGTGTCTCAACACTACAGTAGTAGTAGTGATGTTGCCCCTCCCCCCATCTTTCCTATGTTTTGTGTGAGACAAGGAAAAACTCCCTCAGGCAGGCAGAACCAGGCCCTAGGGTGCTGGCCATCTGCCTTGACCAGTTGACCATGTCAGGGGGAGAGAGATAGGAACAGAGCCAGAGAGACTGAAACAAGCAACAGCAGCAACAATATTAGTAACAACCGTAATGACAAAAATGACAGAATTAGCAGGTGTAATTAGCGGTCCACAGTCTTGTTGCATGGAAGTAAACCCTTGGACGTTGAAGTCCAATAGCAGCATTGTCTCCCTGTACTGTCCAATGTTGAACTACCTATATGTTATAATGTGTGTGCAGTGCCAGTTTGTGATTGAAGCGCCATGTATCAGTTGTTCTCAACCTTTTCTAGATCAGATTTTTTCAATCTTAGTGTCTTCCCAATTATATGGGGGGCCCACTTGCAGTATCTACATGTAGGTTGAGAATCAATCCTGGTGTACTGCATGCCATGCAGTACAGTACATCACAATGTACAGGCTGGATGCTTGTGTTCATAGGGGCGGCAGTGGCTCAGGGGTAGAGTGACCGGATGGGAACTGCAAGGTTCCCAGTTCGAACCCGGGCTCCCCCATGCAGAGTTAGACACTTGCTCAAGTGTCCTTGAGCAAGACTCTGACCCCTAATTGCTCCCGATGTGCAGGTTGGTGCCTTGCATGGTTTCCTCTGTCATCGGTGTGTGAATGGGTGAATGTAATGCACAATCTCTGTAAAGCGCCTTAGGTAAAGGCACTATATAAATGCACCATTTACCATTTCATGTTCTGGTCTTCTAATGCGGTGTGACGGTCCACGCCTCATTTGGACAAAAAGCTGTTGCAAAAGTTCATCTTCTCTTCATCTTTGCTGTCACGCTGTATCTAAAGTATCAATCTGCTTTCATTTCTTTCTTTCTGGGGAATTCCACTACGTTGCTTCCTCTTTCCCACGCTGTCAAAAGCTTTCATTCACAATTGTAAGCGTAAGCTTGAGCACCCAGTCAGATTCTCTCAATTTGTAGGTAGCCAATGAGGCCATGGTCTCCCTTCTACAAATATCACTGTCTTTTTCGGACAACACTCCTGCCCCATCTCCATCATGACGAGGTCTCCTTTTTCCCCAGGAGCTCAGCAGAAAAAGTTCATACAGTGTGTTTAAACTTGAGAAAGGGGGAGGCGCTTCAAGGGTACTGCAGCATTGCAATTGCATTCGGAACAAACATTTGAATGTACTTAGACAAAACTAATCATCATAGACCTGTGTGTGTGTGTGTGTGTGTGTGTGTGTGTGTGTGTGTGTGTGTGTGTGTGTGTGTGTGTGTGTGTGTGTGTGTGTGTGTGTGTGTGTGTGTGTGTGCATTCAGTACAGTACGTACTGCAATACAGCTACACACATGCAGCTTCACAGCTGCATGTGTGTAGCTGGTTGGCTTCTGTTCTGTGTTTGCGTTAAGGCCCCTCGGTTCGGGAGTTTACCCTCTTGAACAAACTAACAAGATCACATGTAGCAGAAACTGCAATGCTTTCATCCTGCCACCTGTGGGGTGGGTGCCATTCTTAGATTCATAAAATCTGTCAGATCAGACTGTTTTTCAGTTTAGGGGGAAAGTACAGTATACAGGTGCAGTTAAGGTCTGCAATGGGTAGGAATTAGCCACTTAACACTATAGGCTATACTTGGTTGACCGGAGTCCCCCAGGGCTCTATACTAGGGTAGGCCTCCTACATTTCCTCCCGCTCTACAGTAAATATTTCTCCGAAGAATAGGGACGCTAAGATTCAAGTTGTTGATGACTTTATTGTTCTTCCTAGCAACTTATTTTGTTGTGTTGTAGCCTACTGTATGTACTGGGCTGGCTGTATTGTATTCAAACACATTGTTCTTTGTGTCTCTCATTTCTTTCTTCTCTTTTCTTTCTGTATAATATAATTCTTTTTTCTCTTTTATTTTATTGAATTTCTCTTCTATTGATGATGAGTACAGTCAGTATATACACACATAGAATAGATGTAATTGATGCTTAAGAGAGTTACAATTAAGGTTTAATTTTAGCTATGAATACAGGTGTGACTTTTAACTTGCTCACTGGTGTGCTTTGGCCACAGTTTGAAAACGTGTATTGTATAATGTAGACCACAAAGAAGGTCTACATGGGGCTTGTCACATCAGCAACGTGTTGTGAGTTTGTACGTCGGCTATTTTCAGTGGTAAAGTCTTACACCCCATGCCAAAGGGAGCTTGTAGATCTGCTATTTTCAAAAGATTACATTTAGAAGGTTCGCAGAAGTGGACGGCAGGCAACCTTTTTGACATAAGTGCCATGTTATAATCTTCTTCTTTAGAAATATATTTATATCAGAATGTATACCGATATTAAGCTTAATTAATTGCATTTTTAATTAATTGCATTTTTATAGCGCTTTTCGGCCCTTTTTTTAAGTGCTCAAAGCACTCATTCATACATTGGGAGGTGAAGCGGCGAACAGTCGACGCCAGCATCCTCACTTCCCA
>NC_137883.1:12608121-12728121 GCF_963924005.1 Protomyctophum bolini
GTATTGTAATAAGAGTCAAAATCTACAAAGTAACTAAAGTTTTCAAATATATGTAGTGGAGTAAAAGTGCAACATGTGGATCTCTGAGATGTAGTGGAGTACAAGTAAAAGTATTGGAAATTGGAAATACTATAGTACTTATAGTTACTTTACACCACCGTGTGTGTTTATGCGTTGTGCGTGCGTGTGTGTGTGCGCGTGCGTGCATGCGTGGGTGCGTGCGTGCGTGAGTGAGTGAGTGTTGGTTGCCCATGGCCTGCCAGCTGCCAGTGCGTAGCGCTCCTCACTCCGGCGCAGGCAGAGCCTAATTACAGACGCACGGCTACAGATTTAGCCGGCATGCTAACCAGAACGGAGGAGGAGGCAGCAGGGAGGGGATCGCTGGAACAGTCACGGCTGGACGAGGCCTTCACAAGAGCGGACCACAGGGATGACACACACATCAACATGTACTGTACGTTGGCGCGCACAGTCACACAACACACACACACACACACACACACACTTGTACTACACTTGTGAGGACATCAAAATCTTGGCAATTTTATTTTATTTATTTATTTTGAACGCATAATAATAATTTTAACCTAAAGCCTGATTTGTACATAGTTGCGTGCCAGTCTCGTGCAACTCAGGCACGACTCCCCCAACACCTAACTATGAACCCAACCCTCCCTTAAACCAATGCATGATCCTACAGTAACTGTAACCTCAACCTCAGTCTTTTACTCATTGTAAACCGTACTTGTGTGTGTGTGTGTGTGTGTGTGTGTGTGTGTGTGTCTCTAATTGTCAAATTCTATTAATACTTGTAGAAGTACTTGTACTCACAAGTATACTGTAGTAATGCAATTAAATGCGTGTGCAGACACACACACACACACACACACGCACACACACACACACACACACACACACACACACACTCTCTTAGGGATCTGCTGTTCTCATTATTTGTCATAGAAGGAAACCTACAATTCACTGCATGCTGCCCACCCACCACCACCCTACCCCCTACTCCCTACACACTTCCTTTTGTTCCTTTTGGTACGTTAAGTACATTGGGGGCGGCAGTGGCTCAGGGGTAGAGTGACCAGGTGGAAACCGCTAGGTTCCCAGTTCGAACCCGGGCTCCCCCAGAGTTAGTGTCGAAGTGTCCTTGAGCAAGACACTGAACCCAATTGCTCCCGGTGTGCAGGTTGGTGCCTTGCACATGGTTTCCTCCGGTGGTGTGTGAATGGATGAATGTGAATGAGTGAATGTAATGCACAATCTCTGTAAAGCGCCTTGGATAAATTAAGGTGCTATATAAATGCCATTATTACCATTACCATACCATTTTGATACCAATACTTTTGTGCTCAAGAATTTTTTTTATTCCAGACTTTTACTTGTAACAGAGCATTTCTACATCGCAATATTGATAATTTTACTTAAGTAAAAAATGTGAATACATTTTCCACCACTGCCCACGACTCCACCACTGTGTGTCCTCCATACAGCTGCTCTCAGTGAGCCACTGGTCTTATCCCTCAAATCTGTAAACCCTCTGATGGGACATACCAGTCTGTGCTGTTAGTTTGGTTAGTTTGTAGTTCAACATTTGCCTGATGAAGGCCTAAAGGGTCGAAACCTTGCAGATTTCTTTCCAATTCAGTCTACTATGAAGCTCTAAAAACAAGTGTGCGTATGTTCCTTCTTTCGTGTTGATGTTTGCTGTCCTAAATACAGATACAAAAAGATGTGCACACACAATCCTCTGTCTATGTGAACTGTTAGTTTTTTATTCCATTCTCACACATACGTACGCTGCTCATTTGGTTAATGCGACTCCACCTCCCCATTTTCACATGAGGGGACAACCAAAACTGGGTAAAAGTTATCAATGTAACAAGCTCGCAAAGCATTGTAACGCGTTGTGAGCTTGAAGAGATTAGAAGGGAACTACGTAACAGCGGAGCAAGTACTGTTGTATTGTAACGTGGTTTCATCAAGCGTAGATCGAGGGTTCAAGTTGTTAACTTCCTCTATAAAGCCCTACATCGTCTATATTGATTATTAGTCGACAAGCTCACGACTCATCACATTCGTCGTGAGCTTCTAGATCTGCTATTTCCGGCATGCGATGTGTCATAAATAAATAGTGGCTCTCTCTCTAGGTCGACCTCAGACGAGCCCTCCATCGTTGCTTCCAGTCATCCCGGTTCTCCATACATCTGGCCAGCTCGTTGGTGCTTTGCGCTCCTGCGTCTTTCTTGAGTACTGTACATCCACATTAGTTCCCACAGCACTATTTGCTGGCTCTTGGTGTCTTTGGCAGTGTCCTGCTCGTCTCATTCTCCTGGCTGCTATTTTCTGGCTCACCCTTGGCATTCCATCATACAGGTTCTTGTGTACTCTTGCTGATGTTAAGTACTGCACGCAGCATTCTGGTGTACAGTAGCACCCATCTAGAGACTTCTGCAGGGTTGGCGTTGGCGTCAGGGTCCAGCATTCACTGCCGTACAGGAGAACAGACTCTGCCGTTGCATAGAAGAAACTGAGTTTGTTTTGGCGGGGGAGGTTGGAGGTTGGAGATCTCTATTTGTGTCTGTATAAAATGTGCATAAGGTTGCTGTTGGCCAGCTTACAGCAATCTGTTTGCTATTTAAAAACTTAAGTCCCTTGATAGAATCTATTTGACCAATTACTTGTATGTAGATGTAGGCGGTGCCGCTGTGTGTGTGATTCTATTCTACTGTTGTGTATACTGTAGGCACTGTAGAAAATAGATGCGTATATGACACAAGATGAGAGGGTTGCAGAAGAGTGAAGGCTTGGTCTCAACTTAATCCTACATGGACAGGGGTGTCAATCTTTGCCAATGACGAAACATACTTTTTTTTTGTTTTTCATTGATTAATGTTAGATTACGGACTGACTGACGGACAGCGGTTTCCCTTAATTTATAGTATCCTATCATTTGTGTTTGTGTGTGTGTGTGTGTGTGTGTGTGTGTGTGTGTGGTGGAGTGCTTTGTCTGTCTGCATGCATGCACCCGCATACTGTGCACGCACACGTGCATGTGGACGTGAGCGCATGTACTTGTAGATAAGTTATGCAGAAGTCCCTCAGTGCTGTGTTTCTTCCATTAACAAGAAAGTACAACTCTGTTCTCAGACATCAGTTCTAGATTTCCCATCCTTGATGTGCAGATAAAGCTTCCACCCCAGCCATCAGATTGAAATGTCACTCAAATTTCCGTCGCCCACCTGCCAAACACAATTGGCACACTTAGGGTTTGGAATGAGTAATGACAGTGGTGGTGGTAGATGACAGTTTTGTTCAGTGAATTTAAATGAGTTTTCATGATTTAAGAATATGCTTCCTGTCTCATATGCCCGCACGTACGCACTACGCAGGCACACACACACACACACGCATGTGCACGCGCACACACACACACACACACACACACACACACACACACACACACACACGCACACGTGCAGTACTGTATGCAGTGAGGTATAATGTTCTGGCATGCTTCAAACTGGAATATTTCATGCATTTTTATCGCTACAGTTTAGGAGAAACTTTAATGATTACCACTATTAAACAGCAAAAAAAAGATGTACAGGAAGACATCCAATCTTAAATAGACAAACAAAGAGACAGGGGCAAGTCGGGCGACCCACCGGTCCGTCTGTCCATTTGTCCAGCCGTCCGTATCTATACATAGAACACCAAGTTCATGTACACTGTACAGTCTAAGCCCATAATGCTCTCTTCATTTGAATGACAGGCCATGGTAAATTGGGTGTATAATTGGGGGCACCTGTCTGCACTATTCTGTGTGGGAATACTGTGTGTGTCTGCTACAGTAGTAGGGGCCTGATTCAATTCACTTATTTTAATAGACTAGTCAGATACAGCATGTAAGTGAAAGCCATAATTCCGTGTGTGCTATCTCTCTATTACTGTATCCGTTAAGTGAAGAAGAGTGGAAATATATGACGAGGCAGTTTAAACAGATATATTTAGGGTGTCGGTCAATCCGAACATGGTTTGGTCAAGTTGGGAATGTGAAGTAAACTTAAAGGCAATATTGACAGTTGACACTGAAACCTATACCCTTCAGCCCAGTGGTACTCAAAGTGGGGTCTGGGGACCCCCTCGGGTACTGGAGGACGTTTGAGTGGATCCACAGCTAAATTAGTTTAATATAACATCAAATCAGAATCAGTTTAACCACTTTAAACCCATTTCACAAAGTGGCTTATCTACAAGCTCTGCAATTTTTTTAAACATCTTAAAGAATGTGGGAAGACTAGAATTTCGCCCCCCTTCGGGGGGCTCAATCCTAGTGTCGTTGCAGCGCAATATGGGAAGAAGGAAATTGCGTTGACAGAGTTGACAGACTCCACTTCATGTTTCAGCTGTGTTTTTAAACTCAGTAGTGTGCCCTGCACATGTAGTAACGGATGGGTTATAAATTATTATAATAACAGAAAGTGTTTTTTATTTCTCATAAATACGCAAACATGGTGAAACAACTACAGTCACAGAGAGCAGTGGCAAGGTAGCTGCTGCCTGCTAACGATGCAAACAACAGCCTTGCCTGTCGTGTGTGTGTGTGTGGGGGGGGGGGGGGGGGGGGGGGATAGCACTAATTTTTGACATTTTACTGTGTCATAAATATTTACATCTGTAGCCTATATTGTGATTACATTTGACCGTACATTTGACTCTTGTGTTATATTCTTGTGAAATATTCAGTAAAGTATTGTGGTGAAATATTCACCCCAAGTTGATAAGATATGCAGAGAATATAATACCAAGAAGCCCCAGTTTGAAATGCATTAGGCCACAGACCCCCATTTGATACCATTTGCTCTCTGGGAAAATCAGGGTCCATTTGGTTCCATTTGTATGCTGTTGGAGTATGATGACTGTGCTAACAGTATTATCATAAAATATGTCTCAGTTTGAAGATTCAAAAAAACATATTTCATATGTGTGAGCTTGTAAAGGAACGTTCAACCTAGAGACAGTGTTGCCAAGTCTGATCATTATAAGCTACTTTGGACTTGTTTATCTATTGGTAGTCCTTGACATGGAAATGTTTGAGTTCCACTGCTCTGAAACAACATTAGACAACAAAGTTTGACAGTCAACACTATAATTGATTATTTTAAGACTAATTTCCGGACCATGTTTGATTTACCTACTTTGAACTGGCCTATTAACATTTTTATAGACCTGGTTGCTTGTTTCACTCTCACATCCACGATATGTGGCAACCCTGGTCCCTGGTTTGTTTTGCGTGTGGATGTTTTTTGTGTTGCTTTAGCATCTTTAGCACAGTAGCTATCAGAGGCTGCAGTCATGTGGAAGCAGGAGGGAAAAAGGAAAAAAGACGAAAACACACAGCATTGCGCGGCCGCAGATCTGCCCTTAAACGGCAGATCTGTCGTTTTATGGACCATAGAACGAACGTATGCTGTTAGCTTGTTGCCCCCCCCCCTCCTCCCTCTCTCTCTCTCTCTCTCTCTCTCTCTCTGACGTTCTCTCTCTCTCGCTCGCGCGCGTTACTCTAACACGTCTTTCTGTCTTTGTCTCTCTCTCTCTCTCTCTCTCTCTGTCAGAAAGCGTTCTCAGTTTACTCACAGCACCGTCACTCCTGTCAGTTATTTCGTCGTGTATTGGTAGCCTATATGAGCCCAATATTGGCGTTACGCATTTCACTTGAATAATGTTGTGTGCGCACGTGCGCACGCTGAGAAAGACAGTTATTTAATGAAACTGAAAATTATAACGTGCTGCGCTGTCTCGCCGCCGTATAGCCATTCCTGTGTGTGTGTGTGTGTGTGTGTGTGTGTGTGTGTGTATGTGTGTGTGTGTGCGCGTGTGCGCAAGACAGACGTGCGTGTGTGTGCAGGCTGAGAGCTGCTGACTGTGATTGACGTGTGAGCTGGATAAATCAGTGAGAGTTGGAAAAAGCGCACGCAGAGCCAACTCGCAGGCAGTGCCTCAGGCCAGATGCCTGAGAATCGGCACAGGATTCTCTGGGTCACCAGTGTTGGTGTGACACACACGGCTTCCACATTTAGCTTCATACTGGGTGAAAGTGGCGTTCCAAAAATTATTTTTCCCCTCGGAATTCTTATTCACAATGAGATGGAGTTGAGGTGTTTGTGTTTGCTTGCTGGAGCTATAATTAATGTATTTGCATTAAATGTCCACTCGCGCATCGAAGTAAAAAGCAAGATGGCCGATTGTGAGAGTGAAAAGTAGCTGTGGGGGCGGGCCTGGAGGGCCTATGAGAACACGGAGAAGTGTTGCCAGGTTTGCGAATTGTAAGCGAGTTGTAGTGTGTGTAAATAGCGTGGTTGTGGCCTTGTTTCTGCCCGTTTCTGCCCCTGTTGGGGCAACAGAACATGTCGACCAGTTTTGTTAACCGCTTTTGGTCAGGTGACCAACTCCACAAATGTTAAATTAGATTGGGCAACACAATCTTGTATGTGGGACCCTGGCACTGTGGCGCAACATTCAGACGGGGGTCAGCGGCCAAATACAAAGCAATGAGGGGGGTTTTGGTATGAGAATGGTTGAGAACCACCGCTCTAGTAGCCACACAATGAATAGCATTCAGGTGGAGCTGCCTTGTATCTAGAAACAACTAAAACACAAAAAAGACAAATACAGTAAATAACCAATAACTTACAGTTAATGAGGCCTTAACACCAAGCCACACCAACCATACTGTAAAAGAACCGCCTACCTGCCATGTCAGCAGCAGTTCAACTGCGTAGTGGGTGGTTGGTGGCCTGAAGACCTCATTATGAACAACATCACCCAGTAATCGTTTGCCCTCAATTTCACATTATAGAGAAGAAGTCCCAACTATTTTACAGTTATATTTCACAATGTGCGTGTGCATGTGTACAGTACATGACAGTGTGTGTGCGTACTGCATGTGCGTGTGCAACCATGCATGTTTTTACAACTGTCTGTAAACCATAGGGGAAGTCTGAAAACTCACCTCTTCAGACTCCACTTTAGCCATACCACTTTAGCCCGGAGCACTTGCCCTAGCCTGGACGACCTTGCAGGCTACGGCTCACAACAGGGCTCCGTTGAAAATGTGAAAAGTTGAAATAGGACATTCTGCACAATGAGTTATACTCAAGTACATAATGAATTCCAGAGTCCAGACATTTACTTATAACAGAGTATTTTTATATTGCAGTATCGATACTTTTACTGAATTAAAACATGTACTTTTTCCACCACTGACTGTAGCTATAGCCATGTACTTTTGTTATTATTCCTATAGTAGTCCTCCTCCTGACAGAACATGGAATCATCCAATCATTGGAAGAGTACATCAGAGATGATACCATGCACGCACGCACGCACGCACGCACGCACGCACGCACGCACGCACGCACACAGTCGCTTGTTGGTGACCGAGCATCGTGTTCTTCATGAGTGAGTGAGCAAGCATTTCTGCGTGTGTGTGCATGTGTGTGTGTGTGTGTGTCGGGGGCTTCTCTAAGTGGGGGGACCCCCACTTAGAGAAGCATTGATCTATGCATTTAACATTTCTTTGCATTAATGCAGTTTTTGTGTGTGTACACCCCATGCTGTTACTCTGTGGCATTGTGTGTGTGTGTGTGTGTGTGTGTGTGTGTGTGTCTAATCACTTGGCTCCCTCGGTGTCAGGCTGTGCTCCTCTCTCCCCCCCAGCACTTACTGTAAGTCGCATGCACACACACAGACAACAACAGGCAGACACAGACATAAATTCAAGGTCACAGTTATACAGTAGAAGGAACATACACAAACATACTGTTGAATACTCACACCAGAGTTGCAGTCTGTTCAAATGTTCATATTCACTGCAGTCTATCACATGTCATTTCAGTAATTTCTATTTGTTACTTTCCAATCTGTATTGTGTGTTGAGTAAATTACATTTAATCATTTTGCATTTGTAATTTTATTGTTTTTTTTCATGTTTTTTATGTGGACCCCGGGAAGACTAGCTGGTTGCTATGACAACCGCTAATGGGGATCCTTAATAATTACAATCAAATATGGCAGAAGGTGTGTGTGTGTGTGTGTGTGTGTGTGTGTGTGTGTGTGTGTGTGTGTGTGTGTGTGTGTGTGTGTGTGTGTGTGTGTGTGTGTGTGTGTGTGTGTGTGTGTGTGTGTGTGTGTGTGTGTGTGTGTGTGTGTGTGTGTGTGTGTGTGTGCGCGCGCACACAGTACAGTAGCCTTATCTGTCAAGGGAAAACTACTGCTCCTCTGAGACAAGATCATACATGGTGATACAGAAAGCTTCTTATCAATTGTTTGAATTTGAATGTGGTCACCTGATCAGTGATGGCATGAATTGTTTATTTGCTGGATATACAGTAGTGAGTTATGTAGAGGTTCTGAGGGCTTCTGTGGGGTGGATGTTGGATGTTCTGTGGGGTGGATGTTGGATGTTCTGAGGGCTTCTGTGGGGTGGATGTTGGATGTTCTGGGGGCTTCTGTGGGGTGGATGTTGGATGTTCTGGGGGCTTCTGTGGGGTGGATGTTGGATGTTCTGAGGGCTTCTGTGGGTTGGATGTTCTGAGGGCTTCTGTGTGGATGTTGGATGTTCTGAGGGCTTCTGTGGGGTGGATGTTGGATGTTCTGAGGGCTTCTGTGGGTTGGATGTTCTGAGGGCTTCTGTGTGGATGTTGGATGTTCTGAGGGCTTCTGTGGGGTGGATGTTGGATGTTCTGAGGGCTTCTGTGGGGTGGATGTTGGATGTTCTGGGGGCTTCTGTGGGGTGGATGTTGGATGTTCTGGGGGCTTCTGTGGGGTGGATGTTGGATGTTCTGGGGGCTTCTGTGGGTTGGATGTTCCTACGGCTGGTCAAGCAAGGTCAAGCTTACAACGTACGTCAATTCGTGACACGTTATAATCTTGTAGATCAGCTTCTGCTGCCCTGTGCACTTTTTTTTCCAATCTGAAAGGCAAACTTGTATCTATTCATAATGTTCCAATTTCCAATGCTAATACCACAATTAAATCGCTAATCACATTTCTTTATGTGATAATTAATTGTCAACTTAAATGTGTAGTCGTGACAGCCCTATAGTGCCAGGCCAGTTCCTGCATGGGAACAGTGTCATCGTCTGGAATAGCTGCTATTGGTATTCATTGCTGTATACCAGACGGTAATGGGAGGATTCAATGTGAGTTTTATAGATCCATCATTCCCATGGAGCAGCAGGACTCAGCTGAGTGACATCAAGCTTGTCAGTGCCGTTCACTGGCGTTGATGAGCTATACTGCGGATGGTTCTGGATCAGGGTCCACTTGTCAATCTCAAAAGCGTTTGCGGCCCACCCATCTGACCAAAACCCATCTGACCAAAACCCATCTGACCAAAACCCATCTGACCACTTAGCCTTCCTGCTGTTTTCAGAGCACGTTTAAGGATCGATTTTGTTCAATCGATTGTTTTCCGGCTTGGATAGTGGAACTAAAGTTCTTATTTATTCAGTGAATTTTTCAAGATCTTAAAAACAAAAAAGTAATTTATTTACATTAACTTCATTTTTAAGATCATTTAAAAGCATACTACGACTGACAATGACCGGTGCCAACAAATTGAATAATGAAAACTGAATAATGTACAAGGGCCAATATACTGTAGGCTCATTTATTTTCCCTAAATGCCATAATGATGAAAATATGATATTTCTGTTCATTTACATAAGGTGATTTTATACGACTTTGCAAAAATAATTGCCATTCATTCAAATAATTGCAGGCAGGCATTTAGCTAAGTGTGACAAGCCTAACTGTGACACAGCACTCACCAGCATTAGGATGGGCATCACTTTGACAGTCGAAGTTCAGAATGATGTCACAATCTGTGGTTTATGGAAAGATGTGTAAAAGCATCTCTAGTGTTGAGTCCTTAGGGGTCTGTAACTCTGAGAGTGTACAGAGGGACCCTAATGGACCCGTTCCATAGGGGTCTGTACAGAGGGACCCTAATGGACCCGTTCCATAGGGGTCTGTACCATAGACTGTAAAAAATATGGACAAAGCGTTCCCCGGGTCTAACATGAACGTAAAATGAAGCCTGTCAGTCCTTGCACTGTAAGTCGCCATCTTTCTAGATCCGTTTGGGCCCAGCTGGCCCATTGGCTGGCCCAGACAACGAGGCGGGACTTCCCCCCTTCTTCTTAGTTGGTTTTTATTTTGACTCGAGTGGGTGGGGAATCCCGATCATAGACTGTAACGGTAGCCACGCCCCTCAGAACATACGCGACTTTATGGTAATTTCTTTAATAAATGGGACCATCATTTTCCAAAAAGAATATTATGACATTAGAAATGAGACTTGAAACTAGTGACTGGAAGCAGAAAGTATTCATGAACATGTTTATTAAGGTAATACAGTGGTGAAGTTGGGCCCAAATACATGGACTTCTATGGGGCTATGGTTTTTTTTGGGCCCAATGACAGCGCCACAACAGGCCATTACTGTATATGAACTTTCAGGAAATCCCGATTTCCTCAGTGGCTTCACAAAATATCTGTCTGACTGCCCCCCTGGTCTGTACAGAGGGACCCTAATGGACCCGTTCCATAGGGGTCTGTACAGAGGGACCCTAATGGACCCGTTCCATAGGGGTCTGTACGGTCTGTACAGAGGGACCCTAATGGACCCGTTCCATAGGGGTCTGTACGGTCTGTACAGAGGGACCCTAATGGACCCGTTCCATAGGGGTCTGTACGGTCTGTACAGAGGGACCCTAATGGACCTGTTCCATAGGGGTCTGTACAGAGGGACCCTAATGGACCTGTTCCATAGGGGTCTGTACAGAGGGACCCTAATGGACCCGTTCCATAGGGGTCTGTACGGTCTGTACAGAGGGACCCTAATGGACCTGTTCCATAGGGGTCTGTACAGAGGGACCCTAATGGACCCGTTCCATAGGGGTCTGTACGGTCTGTACAGAGGGACCCTAATGGACCCGTTCCATAGGGGTCTGTACGGTCTGTACAGAGGGACCCTAATGGACCCGTTCCAGAGAGAGTTAAATTAACACCTTTCTGTGGCATAATGCATGTCAAAAGGAGGGTCCTTAATTAAAAAGTTGAGAATCACTGTGGATACAGATAGGAGGTAGAATGGCCCGCTTGGGAACCAGAATGTTCCCAGTTCGATCCCGGCCAGGTTCCCCAGAGTTAGTGTCGAAGTGTCCTTGAGTAAGACTCTGAACCCCTAATTGCTCCCGATGAGCAGGTTGGTTGGTGCCTTGCATGGTTTCCTCCACTTTGGTGTGTGTGAATGTGTGTTTGTGTTAGAAGGGCCTTGCATAGAGGCACTATTTACCATTAAGATCGATCTGGGAACCCATTGGCAAAACAAAGGAAAAACATCGCCCTCTTTTGAGTCAACGTCTGTCCCGAGAGACAATTTAGATACAGTAGCCTGGATACTGTAGAAAAAAGCTTTCGCACACCTATAAATAAGACGTATGAACAGGTGCGTAGGCCCGTGGACATCAATGATGAGAAGAAAGACTCGCACACTGAGTACCGTATCTGCTCGGTACAGTTTTTACTTTGAATAAGGCAACGTTTGGGTATAGCCTGGCGGGGCCAGACTCATAGCCCCGCCAGGCTAACGTTTCGGTCCCTCCGGCCCTTCTTCAGGCTTACATGTAGATACTAAAAGTATAGTACAGAAGAGTAACATCACATTAAAAACACCAATAAAGAAATATGAATACAAGTGGTATACACCTTATGCAGTCGTCCTGCCTGGTGCAGAACAACAGAGTATAGATCTGACATCACATCAGCACAAACCACAGGTAACGTTACAGATTACAACAGAGTGGATGTATAGTCGCACACCACAAAGGTTGAGTAATTAGGACATCAGCCCAATGCAACCAGTGGTGGAAAAAAGTACTACATTTCTATCAATCAACTTATTTAGTATCAATACTAAATAAGTAAAAGTCCGGAATTCAAATTGCACTGCAAAAGTATTGGCATCACAATGTACTTAAAGTATAGCAAAAGTAAAAAAATACTCATTGTGCATAAGGCCCCATGCAGTTCACTAGATAAAAATGTATAAAAGATATTGTATTAATGCGACATAGATTAATGAGCTTGTAGATCTGCTATTTTCAAATTACTGAAATATATATTGGGCTGAAGTATAGTGTGGTTTGTAATAATAATCAAACTCTACAAAGTAACTAGTAAAGCTTTCAAATAATTGTATATTGGAGCAAAAGTATATTGTAATACTCCAGTAAAGTAAAAGTACCTCAAAATTGTACTTAAGTACAGTACATGAGTACATGTACTTACTTTCCATGCACCACTGAATGCAACGCTATACATTCTCATAGCAAACCCTCCAATGTCATGTTGGGGTAGTGGAGGGGGTGGTGTAAAATACCCATGTGTGAATCTTCATTTCTGAGTAAGACACAAATGTGATGGCCCCTTTAGATTATAAAGGAAAGTGTGCAGTCAGCCTGCGTGCACGCACACACGTGCACACACGTGCGTGCACATGTGGGGGCGAATTCTGGTCTCTAGTGTCCATGCAGGGGCATTTGAAACGGGATTGGTGAGCACCATTGAAATGACTTTACAAAATGCTTTTCTTTGTATGCTACTAGTCTTGTAACACACAGTTTATCTGCGTCATTATAATGTGTCATGATTTTCTTCTGCTTATTGCATATTTGGTGCTTAACAATTTAATGTATAGGGGATAGCTGATTGGGTAGAGAGAGGCAACTTGGAAAATGGAAGGTCCCAGCCAGGTTTGATTCAGCTACGTATGTGTAGGGTGTCCATGAGCAAGACACCACCGTAACTTCCCCCTGAGCGCTCAATGTATGACCACCTGAGTAGCCAATAGCTGGGTATAGCTGATTTTCCCCTGTGGCATTAATAAGGTCTACATTACATTAATAAGGTCTACATTACATTAAATGTTCTTTTACAATCCGTCCATCTTCAACCGCTGATTCAGAATCAGATCACAGGAACAACAGTTCCAGCAGAGAGCCCCAGACAACATTCGCCACGTCATCCTGGGGGATGCTGGGGCTTTAATTCCCAGGCCAGCGAGGAGATCCCCCGATCTGGTCCAGGGGGTCTCCTCTCAGTGGGACGTGCCTAGGGGACCTCCCTAGGGCGGTGCTTCTCAAGCCTTTTTGTCTCGGGTCACACCTGTGAATATGGTTTTCATCCATGGCACCCCTGAATTACACTGTCACTTTATAGAACCTTACATTCATGTCATACTGCAGTGTGTAAATATGTGAATCTTTCCCCCTACGATACAGTATGTGTCACGAGGAAACCATTAGAGAATACGATTGTACAGTACATCGTCTGTTTTCGGTAAGGAGGTCTTGGTGGTCCGTCTTACTATAAGTATAGAAGTATCCTGCGTCATTCTTGCGTTACGGCACCTACAGTAGGGTGCCATGATCTTATTCTTTCAGTCATGACACTTCATGACCATAGATGAGAGTAGAACGAAGATGTTCTTCTATATTTATCGCTAATCAAGGCCAGCGGTGTATTAACACGTCTGGGTCTGTGTGTGTGTGTGTGTGTGTGTGTGTGTGTGTGTGTGTGTGTGTGTGTGTGTGTGTGTGTGTGTGTGTGTGTGTGTGTGTGTGTGTGTGTGTGTGTGTGTGTGTGTGTGTGTGTGTGTGTGCGCGCGTGTGTGTGGCATGGTCGTGGGACCTTTCGGTGGTTGCCATGGCAGCCATGGAACCAAGAACCAGTTGAGGTTATCGTCATGGTGACGCAAGAGCACTTCCTCCTTTGTTTCCTGTTGGACTAGACTTCACAAGAGGAAACTGATAAGTGTGTGTGTGTGTGTGTGTGTGCGTGTGTGTGTGTGTGTGTGTGTGTGTGACAGAGACACAAACACACACACATGTAAAAATCTTAAGTGTTCATTTATCTGTAACTCTGAGAGAGACTCAATACTGAGTACTTTACACACACACACACACACACACACACACACACACGCACACACACGCACACGTGTGTGTGTGTGTGTGTGTGTGTGTGTGTGTGTGTGTGTGTGTGTGTACGAACGACCGGGCCAACACCCTCACATACTCTTCCCCATGCAGCAGAGTTTTATTTCCATGCCCTCATCCTCGCACCCCTCCCATGCCCCGGCTGCTGTTCCAGCTCTCTGCAGCCTGAGAAACACACACACACACACACACACACACACACGCACACATCACTGGTGACGACCTCAGACTCACACCCAGGAGACACTGACCTAGAGTCCTCCGTTTCCTGCTCTCTCACAGCCCAGACTGAAACGACCCATCCCCACACCACGGCATGACCTGTGTGTCTCTGATGGAACCTTATGAATGACAACTTCTCAAACATTTTCCCATCAAGGACCCGATATGCAAATGCATACCTGATATGCATTTGGCTGTGGACCCCCATTGAGATATTTATATTTAATTTAACCACTATGGCGAATACATTGTACCACATGTACTGTAGTATACATGCTGTACAATGTATTCGCCATACGCCCAAACGCCTGTTTCGTATTGGCGAATAGCGGAAATATCAGAACAAGCTCACAAAGTGTTATAGGGTAGTGAACTTATCTGCAGAAAAAGTTGTGCAGGTGCCAAAGAATATGGGGAAACAATAAATAAGCGTGGGCGTGTCCGTGTGCACGTTGCGTGCCGTGCACGTCGGAATAAATGATATATATATATTTTTTCCAATTAAAAGAAAATAACAAATATTACGTTCTGGCACAGGTGGGGTGTGCTGCTAAAATGTAACCAAACGTTCCTGGCACAGATTGTATCACATTGTAGTCGTGTGCCGCTTAGTCATGTGCTGCCCTAAGTATCAAATATTGTGTCAATTCTCTGCCAGCAAGGCAGAGAAAACAGTATAATAAGCTACCATACACTGCATGGCACTATAAGTCAATTTCATATTATGTGAGTCAAACATTTCAAAGACACTCCCCGGAATTTATCTGGCCTGTTACTTCCCGTGAGCCGCTACCCACGGGCGCCCCGATACGTTATGTTCCAACGAAGTGTTTTAAAAGCAGTGACCTGGCCGGCGTGTGGGCTGTGCCATTAGCTCCAGCTTCTTTTTTCACTAAGAAGATAAGACTGAAATATATATAACGGCTGCGATGTGCAACGGGCTTTGGCTCAAATACAAAGGAGTGAAGTCAGCCTTCACTCCTTTGGTCCAAGGTTGTTTAAACACCCCTCTACTGGAGACACTTTTCATTTAGTAGAAAGCTGAAAGTCATAATAACGAACAATGCTGTCGGGCAGAAACCTTGTATGTCTAAAACTGTTTTTGCGCATGAAATTACCTCATCTACAAGCTCACATCACATCACATTGTGAGCTTTTAGATCAGCTATTTTTGCTACTTTTGTGTGACATTTTGACAAAAAAGTAAGTCAAAATATAGAGATACAGTGCAAGGTATCTGCCCGACATTGACATTGATGATATTATGATAGCTAGAATGTGACTGTGAGAAGAGAATGATGTGAGGATTGTACCTGCCCACGACCAGGTCCAAGTGTCCCACAGAGGGGACAGATAGCTTTCACCATGAATGTGTTAATTTAAACAGGAATGTCTTATTTTGAACGGGCCAAACGGCAGTTATATTCCTGGACTGAAATGTATATCTGTATAGGCATAGGTGTAGAATTTGTATTTTTGTTTAACTGTAAAAAAGGGAAAAAAGGGTATCTTTGTAATGGGCAGTGGTGTACAGTATTTTTCTTATCTTTTTTGTGAGACTTCACTACATTTCAAAGACACATATTTGACTTAAATCAGGTGAAAACTCATCTACAAGCTCACTACCTGTCGCCTCATGAAACATTGTGAGCTTGTAGATCAGTTTGTTAGTTGTTAGTTTCACTATAATCGATACTTTTGGAAAATGTCTGGAGAATTTTGGCGTTGAAATGTAAAAAAAAATATGTGTAAATGTAAAAACTATTATTCAGCAATGCATTGATATTAAATTAAAATATTGTAAGTATTTTTTAATTCAAATACGCTGGTACATTAACTCAAGTACAAATTTGATAGAACAACTTTCCCTTGTAGCTTTCATAATTATAATAATATTTGAGTATAAAATTACGTGACCAGATTTGACTGAGGGGTTGTCATGGAGCAACCTCCAGCTTTTTACCAGAGGAGAAAAACAGCATTTATTTATTTTATCCAAAATGAGTTAACGGCACAGGCAGACTCTTTACCTACTAGAGCATGTCTGAAATAAATGTCAGAGATGGAATCGACATGTAAATATGAAATAAATGCTAGGTGTAAATGTTAGCGTCCACAGAAGTGAACCTTTCAAGCCTGTTTTCTCAACTCGCTGTTTCTCTGCAAGACATTACTCCATAAGCCATATCTCCAAAACTGGTGGGTCAAACTGAACAACCAATGTGTCAATTTGAAGCTAGGATTCCCTGCCTTCATATGACATGAAAAAACGAAAATGAATAATAATCCAATGACTGTCTGCCATTCACGGTGGGTCACATATACTCTGAGTTCTGATAGTGGCTCACACAGATGGATGGAGGTGGGGTCGCTGTACTACAGCTTGTCTGTTTGGGACCGTGGGACGTCGGAGAGATCATTAGAGCAGAAGGAGATGCGGTGGCCAGATAGATGCACACTGCACAGGGACCATGCTGTCTGGAGCAAGGAGGGGGCAACCCCCAGGCACAATCTGCATGCTGGAATTAGGAGAGAGTTATTATAGGAGAAGTTTGGTAGGACAAACACACATGCCGGAGTGCCAGTGTTGATCTGGTTTAGTCATAGTGGTCTTTGGAATAACAATCCCATTTAGGTTTAGTCACGTTTTAGTCGACTAGATATCATAATATTAAATCTACATTTTGTTTTGTCGACAAAAATGTTGGAGGGCCTTGATGGCGTCGTAACTCGTAATGCCTGATTTTACACTTGGGGTTGCATGCTGAAAATAGCCCTAATGGCCCAGGTCGGCCTAGCGGTCCGAGCACCTGGTAATCCAGCCGTTTAGTGTGTTGCGGGTTCGAGTCCCGATCCCGACGATCTTTGCTGCATGTCACCCCCCCAATCTCTCTCCCCATTTCCTGTCACACTACTGGCTACCTATCAATAAAGGCATAAAAAAGCCCCCAAAAATATCTTAAAAAAGAAAATAGCTAGGATTTTGAATGCCTTTATTGATAGCAAATTTATTGATGCAGGATCTGCTACTTTTGATGCTTTTGTTAGACGCTGTATAGTTAGTATGATCAAGTAGGGCTTTCATTTACCAATATAACACAAAACGTTAGAATTATGACGATAGGAGGTTTCTGCCCGACAGCAACGATAATGTTACACTGTACATGCACATACAAACGCATCAGTAGTGTCCTGAAGAGTGGACATTAGGTGTGAATGCTTCAAGTTGGACTTAATTTCCTCTCTGGCTGGTCGGAGGAGATGCATTCTAATCAGCCTATTAGCGCTTCTCTTGGTGTTGATATTTTCCGTTAGTGTCAGTTAATATTAATTAGGACGAGGGAGGTTTGGAAGTGGAAGCCTTTAGGCTACATTTCTATGATGTCTGCATTATAACTTGCGTCATGCGTGCAACATGCACACATTCACATACACAGACGGCAGAGGAAACCATACAAGACACCAACCTGGCAGCATTAAACTATGGTGAAGGAAATGAGAATGCCCCCCCCCTTTCCTTCCCATGCCATACCCGAAGGCAGCATTCAGGAGAGTTGCCTTTTGAGAACTCTGCTGAACTTTTACGCTGAATAAAGTGTCCTCTGTGTATAAACCCATGTCGTACGCCGCAGCATAGCTAAAGAGTGCGGATCGCACCCAGAAAATACTAGCTGATCTACAAGTGAGCTTGTACTGTATAGATCCTCTAATTTTACTATTTTTTTTTTATCCATTAAAAGTGCCCTTATACAAAATGTCAGCCCCTTCCTCTCTAACTTCCTCTGCACGTCCCTGGTCCAGTGTATTGCTCAAGGACAGTTTGGAGTATAGCTGCATGGGGATCGAACCGGGGAACTGTGCTCCCTCGCATTTTATCGTATATACACTGTAGCAATTTGGAAAACATCACTTCCCATTTGTTATTTGAATAGAAATCTGAGAAAATGTGTGGCAGAGACAGACTAGTACAAGTTGCGACTGACCAACTAACCTAATGACTAAAGACTGATGACAATAACTTCCTGAGAGAAGCGTCTGACTCACCAGCTATTCACAGTAATCAATCAAACTTTACTAATGGGCCTCTTAAACCATGCTACAAAATATCATCATCATCATCATCATATCATACAGTATAGTATATGATAGCATAATGGCTCCCGTGCTGGATGTTGGAAACATTCCAGCGCTGTTACCAGAGCCCCCCAAAACTAAAATGCAATATTAATATATTTAGACCTGAGGACGCATCTGTGTCATCTTACTGTTTAACCACTTTATCCATTATTTTAAGCTTTTGCTGTTGAAAGCAGCAACTTGTAGAAGAAGATCTACAAGTTGTAGATCTGCTATTTTTGAAAAGTCTTGAAAATCTGTGCAAAATACAAATATATCGTATATATATTCTGTCACAGCCAACGTTTTTAACTCATACCTGGGAGGTTTACATATGAAGAAATTACATATAATTTTGGGGCTCCTTGACATGAAATAGTTTGAGAACTACTGACGTACGTATAGAAACATAGATTTTTCAGAAAACTGTCATGATTTTGTAGAATCTGGTCTCAGGTCTAAATGGGTTAATCCCCCGTCCCACCCTCCTCCTCCTCCACGAACATATGAATATTGAACCCAAAAGAACTGTTTATGCATTCATTCCATATACTGTGTGTGTGTGTGTGTGTGTGTGTGTGTGTGTGTGTGTGTGTGTGTGTGTGTGTGTGTGTGTGTGTGTGTGTGTGTGTGTGTGTGTGTGGCAAGCAGGGTAGCGTTAATGTTCTGCATTGCAAATGGAGGGTGCACGGGTAATGAAG
Source organism: Protomyctophum bolini (assembly GCF_963924005.1). Taxonomy (NCBI): domain Eukaryota; kingdom Metazoa; phylum Chordata; class Actinopteri; order Myctophiformes; family Myctophidae; genus Protomyctophum; species Protomyctophum bolini. Next base: position 12,627,239 of record NC_137883.1, read on the forward strand.
CTAGCTAGTGTGTGTGAAAAGGCCAATTACTCGTGTGTGTGGTGACTGGTGGCTGGGAGAGAGCTGGGGCTCCCTCCAGGCTAGAGACAGAACCTAGTAAACACCTCATCAACTGATGAGACTCTCTCTCACACACACACACACACACACACACACACACACACACTATACACGCACCCACTCACACACGCGTGCGTGCGCACCACTGAAGGGGATCATCGCATGACAACATTGGACACACAGACGCACGTAAACACACCAGTGCCACAGTATATGAACACGCGTGCACATATAGGTGTTTCACGGACACGTCTATCTGCAGGCAAGCATGTGCATGTGTGGTCACTCTCTCTCTCTCTCTCTCTCTCTCTCTCTCTCTCACTCACACTCACACACACACTCACACTCACACACACACACACACACACAGGACTCAATAATAATGCACTCAAGGAAACACACATGGCCACAGACGCAGCCCCAATAGATGTTACGAGGCCATCCTAAACGGCGTGCATTGTGCAGCAGCAACTTTTTACACTAAAGAGGCAAGAAGGAGAGGAGACGAGGCGAGGGGGAATGGAAAAGTAAGGAATACAGTACAAAGGATAGGCATGGAGGGAGAAGTACAGTAAGTACAGTAGGACTAAGGAGAATAGGGCAGAAACCTTGTACAGTATGTCCATATTTCAACTTTAAAAAATATATATATTCTCGTCATGCAATGTTACAAAAAAATAGCTAAAAATATCTACAAGCTCACAAGCTTGCGAGCTCTGCAGGCCGTTTTTTAGTTTTTATAATGTGAACGCTGTTTATAACGGTGAGTGGTAAATGGACTCCAAAGCGCTTTACATTACAATTATACTTCACATTCACATGTTCACAGCACAGGAGGAGGAAAGTATGCAAGGCGCCGACCTGCACACCGGATGATCCTTAGCATCTCAATAGAGTTATGGTCCCACTTCCACCTGTTTGTTTTTAGTCTCGCCAGTCGCTACGAGTTGGAATAAAAGATGGATAATACGGTATAACTATTCCAAGAAGTACTTTTAGAAACTTGTTGGATTCATATTATGCCACATCAAGGCTTCTATTGGGTAGGCCCTAACATTGTGATGCAGGGAATTATTTTGGGTAATTCTGATTCCGATTTGGGGGTTCCGTCCTGATGACCACAAACCAGACTGCAATATGACGTTAAGTTATCATCCGCTTCCGACCGGATCATAAACGCGAAATGGAATGCCTCACAGGCTAGGGGTCCAGTGTTTTGTTCAAGGAGGGGCGACGGAAATCGAACCTTCCAAGACGCAGCTCTATCTCCCGAGCCACTGTCGCCCCATTCATAAATAACCAATGAAAAGCTTGTAGATCGGCTATTTTCAAATGGCCGAAATGTATAGGGCTGAACTGGTTAAATGTATGCTTTCTAACTAGAAACTAATGTTTTCAAATAAATGTAATGGAGCAAAAGTACAATATTTTGATCCTAGATGTAGTAGAAGTTAAAAGTATTGGAAATTGGAAATACTCAAGTAAAGTACAAATTCCCCAATTGTAGTTAAGTGCAGTACTAAATTAATGTACTTATTTGACACCACTGCAGTCTGTGGACTGGATGCAGGCCAGTTCTGCACCATTATGACGCCCCCTCTGGTTGTTTGCAATGCATTAGTTTATATAGCGCTGGTTCTCAAAGGGGGGTCTGGGGGCGCCCCCAGGGGGCCTTCAGGGGGCACCAGGGGGTCCCCAGCAAAATGAGGAACGGTTTAACCATTTCAATCCCTTGTGGGTTTTCTGGGGGGTGTTTTCGAAAAATGCTGGACACATCTCTCTCCGAGTCCCTGGCACTCTTATAGTGTGTGTGGACTGGACATCACTTTGTTCCCCCATGCATGCTTTCTGCTAGCACACGAGCAGTGCAATAGCCCATACATCCAAGCTGAAATGTCCAATCTGATTGCATTAAACAATGTCAAACAACTTTAAACTCACTTTGCTACTCACTTTGCAAACGTTTAATATACAGTATGGTCAAATCCGTCCATCACCCGGTTGCCGACACGACTTTGTGACGTGAATATGTCTGAGAATGAGAACCGAGCATTTTTCATACTGAGGACATTAAATACAACATGGTATAGAAGGAGGAGCGAATGGGGAGGAAAAGTGAAAGGAAATGAAAGGAAATTATAATATAAGGGAAAGGAACATACTGTAAAAGCATACTAAAGGAAAGGAAAGGAAAGAATACAGTAGGCACATGGAAGTAAAGGGAAGGAATTTAACAGGAATGAATGAAGTAAAGGAGTGGAGGGTGAGCACAATGAGTTAGATAGGAGAGGGGAGGTGAGGAGAGGGGGGGGGAGGGCAGAAGGAGAGGGGAGGGCAGAAGGAGAGGAGAGGGCAGAAGGAGAGGAGAGGGCAGAAGGAGAGGAGAGGGCAGAAGGAGAGGAGAGGGCAGAAGGAGAGGAGAGGGCAGAAGGAGAGGAGAGGGCAGAAGGAGAGGAGAGGGCAGAAGGAGAGGAGAGGGCAGAAGGAGAGGAGAGGGCAGAAGGAGAGGAGACGGCAGAAGGAGAGGAGAGGGCAGAAGGAGAGGAGAGGGCAGAAGGAGAGGAGACGGCAGAAGGAGGGGAGACGGCAGAAGAAGTAAAGGAGAAGGAGGGTAGAAGAGGAAAAAGGAGCCCCGGGCCCAGCGGGAGGTCAGGCGTGTCACGAGTGGCAGGAGTCGCGGTGGGGAGGTGAAAATTAAAGCAGGCAGGTGGTGTCTTGCACCTTGGCGCCCACCACACCCCACCCACCATCCCCACCCTGCATCTTATACCCTCACTGCTGTGTGTGTGTGTGTGTGTGTGTGTGTGTGTGTGTGTGTGTGTGTGTGGTGCGCGGGGGTGGGGTGGGGTGGGGGGGTGACAGATGATGGACGTGTCAGGGGCTTGGACACACACAGGTGACTCACAGGTGTAGCTGCTGTCTCTCTCTCTCTCTCTCTCTCTCACACACACACACACACACACGCTGCATATCTCAGGAGTCTGCTCATGGCGGGGTGGAGGGAGTGCCAGGTGCCTCCCTGCTCATCAGACAAATTAGCCTGATGTCTCCTCATTGTGCTCGGCGGGGAGTGGAGGCTGTGTGACGCTGCACGCACGGTGACACGAGACCTGTTGGTCTGTGTGTGTGTGTGTGTGTGTGTGTGTATATGTGTGTACGCACACACTGTGGTGGAAAAATACTAAATTATTTTACTTAAGTACAAGTACCAACAATGCAATGTCGAAAGAAATACTAACAAGTCTCATTTCAAGTTTTCAAATGTATTCAAATCCTTTGAAAATAGCAGATCTACAAGATCTTCTATTTTCAAATGGCCAAAATGTACGGTATATACGGCTGAAGTGGTTAATGTATGATTTCTAATAATAATCCAAGATGTAGTGGAGTAGAAAAAAGTACAAATACCTCAAAATGGTACTTCAGTAAATCTATGTAGTTCCACCACTGTGCGTGGGCGTGTGTATGTGTGTATGTGTGTATGTGTGTATGCAGAGAGCTTCAGTTCAAACTACAACTGCAAACTTCTGCAGAGGATGTCCGTAGAAATGGGTTAACTAGTACACACACTCCCATGCGTTTCACGTTGCGACACGTTGTGAGCTTGTAGATCTGCTATTCCTGGCAAAGATATTTGGTGTAGAGTAGACTGGATGGAGGGGAAAAGGAATATTGGGATATGGGGGGGATGGGGGCTTAAAGCAGAAACCGTACGCTATTCCCCCTATACACCTTCCCATATTTGCGTGCGTGCGTGCGTGCGTGCTTGTGTGCAATGGAAGTACTCAGTTTCCACAGATATACCATGATGTAGAAATGCTCTGTCACAACTAATGAGCTAAAGTCCTGCGTTGGTGTCTGTTTTACCTCGTGACAAAGTTTCAGAGTTTAATATTGTTTTGTGTAAAATTGCAGTATACTACAAAACCTCAAGGCAGAGGAGTGCAGTAACTACATTTTGGGGGTCAAGGGTCAAATCAGCCAGTTGGCCAGTTTAAAGCCAATTACTGTATCTCAGTTTCACCTTGGGTGCAGTTTCTGCACTCTGGCTTTGTAGGGCAGTAATATAGGAAAGTAATACTAAGTTGACTCTGCACTTGGTCTGCTCCCCCCCCCCCCCAACACACACACACACACACACACACACACACACACACACACACACACACACACACACACACACACACACACACACAGTCACACACACACATTTGAAATGTTTATTTATGTCCACATAATGAGAAGTACAGGAATACCTTGTTACTGTACAAAGGACATAAACACTGCCAGTGCAGTTTGACAGTGGGAGAGCAGCCAGTTACAACGTGCATGGACGGCAAAGCATCGTTACATACAGTACAGCTGACATGTCGGACACAGGGCAGCAGACATAAATCATGGATAAAGGAAACAACGCCTCCTCCAAATTGAGCGGCTTCCTATAATGGCTGAAACTGAGCAATACCTCGCTAACTGCTTGGCTCTCCTTTTGGAAAGGCCGGCCATTTGTAAGCCCCTCACAACCAACTTATGCACATGCCCTAGGCTGCCAAAGATAAAAACTAAAAGTTTACATCTGTAGCCTAGCTGTGAGATGGTCTGCATTAGCTGCTGATACTTCAGCACTTTGGTTAGAAAGGCTTCTTCCAGGCTATAGTCAAAGGTACAGCCGACCTCGAGAATGAACACCTCTCTATGGTTTTCATTTACAACAATGACATCAGGGGTGTTAGCTGAAATGTTAGAGAACACAGAATCATCATTACACAGGTTAAACATCCTCGGCTTCACAGTAGAATGCTTATAAAGCATAATGGAGGACCTGAAAATGGAAGAGATGTCTTTCGATATCAAATCCACTATTCTGTCATGCCTACATATGTAAAGGCCCCTGTAAACATGGCAACCATTTAAGATGTGGGACATGGTTTCAGCTATTTGTTCATGGCCATGATGGATACAGTGAGGAGCATGATTGCCTGGAAACCAGATGGAGAGATTAAGTTTAGAAGGTAGAACCTGTAATCTCGCTTTCAAAGTAAAAACAACAATGCACTCATCAATGGCAACATTTTTGAACACAGTCACACACACACACACACACACACACACACACACACACACACCTAATCTCTTTGGCAACAAATAAAATATTTCTGCCTGAATGTTCTCCCTCCAGAACATAGGGCTGCTATTTGGGTTGAAGTGGTTGTGCGTGTGTATATCTCAGTTTCATTCACATCCTATGTTGACCTCCGTGACTCAGTGTTGGGTTTCGGTGGTCATATCATCGGGATGCCCCTGCAGCACATGAGCCATAATCATGTCCCTTTCCATGTCTCAACATTAAAGGCCCTCTCTGCCTTTTTTTTTTCTTTCTTTTTTTCCGTACCATGTAATAATAGGGAACTTCCAGTTTGTGCCTCACGAACAGCTTGTAACTCCAGTACAAATCACATGGCCATCATCAAACGCCTGGCGTTTCCCCCCGCCGTATAGCTTATAGCCTATTTCTAAAAAAAGATACTTCCACAACTCGAATTCCAAGAAGTTTTTTCTGTGACTTTACATAGTCTAGAAATTAGAATACATTAGAAAGTTTAAAAAAAAAAGAAGAAAAAAGAAAAACAGGATTCTAAAGCATGGTTAGAGGAGATGTTTGGGATGTGAAGTGAAATTGATAATAACAACATTCACAACGCAGACAGAGAGAGCGTTTAGGCATGAACACACATAAACAAGATCGCTCTGCTGTCACATGGAAACATTGTATGTCCATAAACGCTACTTTTCAGGAAATGGGAGAAAAGAACCAACCTTTTTAGTCACATCCTTTTGTTAATACTTTTGATTGATTGATTAAATACTAACAAAACACGGGGAAGTACAGTTCAACACATGTAAGGTCTGCTAAGACGAATTCAAACCCAAGGATGCACTATGGCTTGTTTCCATTGAGGTCCTTCGTACTCAATTCATCAGAACAATAATGACAGACAAAGTGTACAATACTATATGCAAAACATCTACACATTTGAAATCATCAGTTCAATAATTCTGAAACCCACGGACAGAATTTACCTTGCAGTTTCAAAACAAACCAAAGCTAAAAACAGCCGATCTACAACCTCACAACGCGTTGCGAGCTTGCAGATCGGCCATTTTTTTGCACATCGGAGCTTTCTCCCCGGCGGCGGCGACGATAAGGAACAAAAAGAGAGGGATAGACGGGCAGATAAAAGTAGAGACGCTGAAGGTCAGAGACACAGACGAGGAGGAGGAGGAGGAAGAGCAGGGGAGAGATTCTGAGAAAACGCTCAAAACAGCGAGTCTGTACAGTCTGCGAGAGAGGAGAGGGAGTCATCTGTAACTTCACCCCAAGGAGAGGGAGGGTGGGGAGAACTTTCACCTCAACGCACGCACGCACGCACGCACGCACGCACGCACGCACGCACGCACGCACGCACGCACGCACGCACGCACGCACGCACGCACGCACACACACACACACACACACACACACACACACACACACACACAGCAGTGTTTTCAGCAGTGCCGGGCGGTTAGGTGGGAGGATGCTAGGGAGAGGGCTACACCCTTGTGTGTAGCTTTGTTGTGTGACACAGAGACAGCCCACCCTAGCATTCCCACCCCTATATTTGGCCTTGAATACAATTGCAGGTTTTGAGACGGGACCAATCGGACCGGAGCAGTCAGTCAGGCACAGGCACACACACACACACACACACACACACACACACACACACACACACATCCTCACTCACAGCCTCAGTTTAACTGACAGTGTACACAGATGTAACCACTGTGCGCTTTCAGTAACACGTTGTGAATTACCGTTAGGCCTACTAATTAGTAATAGTGAAGTAATTAGTTGTAGTAATTAGTAAAAGTGTTGTAAAAGTGTAGTAATTGCTGTATAGCTTGTTGAAGCGCTTATATTTTGTGATGAGTGAAATCCAACACAGTGCTCATAACACACAATCAATATGATCGTGTTATTGTTACATTAAGTACAGTATATGTTTTTACTTCAGCTGAGTACATATATCGTGTGTGTGTGTGTGTGTGTGTGTGTGTGTGTGTGTGTGTGTGTGTGTGTGTGTAATTACAGTACACAGTAGTGGTAGGACAGTAAATCAACTGTAGAATGTCTTGGACTGGTCCGCTCTGCCGACAACCTACCCGGTCATCAGGGAGGGACACTCTGAGAATAAATTCAGCAAGTGCGTGCGTGCGTGCGTGCGTGCATGCGTGCATACGTGAATGCGTGCGTGCATGTGCGTGCTTGTGTGTGTGTTTGCACGCCTGCCTGCCTGCATGCGTGTGTGAGTTTGTCTGTCTGTGCGTGTCGTAGAGTGAACTGTACTAGAATCTCATCTAATGCCACGCACTCCGTGTTATTGTTGTTTCTCCGCGAATATCGTGTGTCCACACACACACACACACACACACACACACACACACACACACAGCGTACATTTAGTATGAAGCCAGACAGTGATGTGTCTTTGGCCACTGACCGTGTTGTTGTTTTTTCCTCTGTGAATATGAGAGAGAGAGAGAGAGAGAGAGAGGTGAAGTAGAGCAAGGATAGAGAGAGGTAGGGGAAGTACACAGGGAGAGGGAGCCCCGCTGTGATTGGCCAGTAGTGTACTAAGGCCTCACTCACACCTAAGACACACTTGTAATGTGTCCTGTGTGTCATGGCCGCCTCAATGCATTTCCAATGGGAGTCACATGGTTGGAAGACACTGTCTTCTGTACAGATTTTGGGGTTTTCTAGTAGTGTATGTACGGAATTGCCAATCCGTGTTATTTCACCACGTTGGGTGAGACTGTGTTGGTATAGCCTATTGCATCACGGTCTATGACTTGGCCACTAGAACTGCGCACAAAACTGGGTTATAATTAGCATTGTGCTTACGGTATTTGCATTGTGGGCGTGGATATATTGGGTTTAAGTGTGTTAACCGTTAAGATTTTATTCAATACACAGCATGTCCACATTAACACATTTCGAGGTCTATAAAACCCAGCACTCCGGTTAGCATATTAGCGTTGTTAATACTAGCAAAGGAAACACGATTGCCTAACACTTCCGGTTCACAAGCCGCAAGGTCCTCTTTGAGTCCTTATTTGTAGTTTTTGCATGGCACAGGTAAAAGAACGCCTGAAGAAAAGTGTTTAACTATACAGGTGAGTAAATTGTTATCATAGGTGTGACCTTATTTAAACCACATGGGGGTGTGTGTGTGTGTGTGTGTGTGTGTGTGTGCACGTGCGTGCGTTTGTGACAAAGACAATGATGGAAGGGCCAGCAAATAGAACGTGACTGACTACAAAGCCATATCTCTAACGTTAACACTGGCATGTGCCAACATGAGTCAGAATTACGCCTACACATGCACACGCACACACTGCAGTGCACACATTAGGAGCTAAGGATTTTGGCAGTACTAATTAAAGGCACAGCAAAGATTTGGCAGCGTATTCATTTGTAAAACATGTCCATGCGTTTGTGTTCATTATGTAATATCTGTATGTATGCACTGTGCTCTATCAGTAAATATGATGAGAGAACTCCCAACATGGCTGAAGTTTGTAGTCCTAAATACTGCAAAGGAGTTAACGTATCGGCACTTTCTGTTCCCTCATCTTAAAGTCTGCATTTAGTTGCCTGAAATAAAACAAGGTTAAAAGATGTCAGTAAATGCCACATGTTTATTTTTTTATGTCATAAACAGTGAAAGGGTTAGTTGGAAATATACTTGCCAATAATATAGTACATACACTGTAGTTGCACATGTAGTGATAGTGGGGATTAAACCACAGTCTCCCACCAGATAAAGGGTATGTGCATACAAGAGAGGGACAAAGTGAGTTTAACGTTGTGTAACGTTGTTTAATGCAATCAGATAGGACTTTTCTGTTTGGATGTACAGTATGGGCGGTCAAGGCCAGAAAGTATTTTGTTGCCAATCAGGTGTCGTCAGGCAGACACTTGTTCAACTTTGACCCCTCTGTGTCACCTGGAACCATTTTTTGTCACCAGCAGCAGCATCATAAAATTAAGAAATGCAATCAATGAAAACATTCATACATAAATATTAAATATACTTTTTATCAAGGGATCCAGGAAGATGCTCCTCCTTCCTCCTACAGATAAACGTCATCATTGGAATGGGTCATTACACCCAAACTATACGTGTACACACACACACACACACGCGCGCACACACACACACACACACACACACACACACACACACACACACACACACACACACACACGCACACATCATTAGGGGGTTAGGGTCGGGGGCGACGCCTCACAGGTGCTGTCGCTTCAACAGTTTCTTTAGTCCCCAGTTGGCTAGAACCGTCTCCGGTACAGGATTATCTCACTTTTTAAGAATCTTTTTAATATTTAAGTGTTCGTGGAGACAATCACCTGATGTGGTGGTGAAAAGTTACTTTTGGGGTACTTTTACTTTCCTGGAGTATTTCCAATTTGCTATGCTCTTTACTCCACTAAATCTCAGAGCCAGATATTGTACTTTTAAACCTCATTTGTCCAAAACTGTTTGGATTCAAATTCAAAAGAATCAAAGGTAGCAGATCTAGATTTACTGTAGATGCTATTTCTTAATAGCCAATATAGCTTAAATGGATAAAGTGGTTAAGATGATTGTGATGCTACAGTCGCACGCACGCACGCTCACACACACACACACACACACACACACACACACACACACACACACACACACACACACACACACACACACACAGACCTGTATAAAAGCATCAATACTTAAAGAAATAAATAATGTATGGGAGTCGCAAGTACATCAAGTGGGGAGTTTTTAATTAAAATAAAGGGGCCAGAAAAATCCAACAGTCTCAGCTTTGTGTGGGTTGGCAGCTTGGCTTGAGCCATGCTGCAAAAACATATCCAGACACACTCCTTTTAATTTCACCCACCCCCCCGACCACACACACACACACACACACACACACACACACACACACACACACACACACACACACACACACACACACACACACACACACACACACAACCCACGTTTGGGTAATTTTTAACACCCCATCTATGATCCCCACACTACCATTGTGAGAGTGTTATTGTATGGTTCACACAAGACCAGTTAGTGGGCAGAGAGTAATTGTTCTCTGCTCTTAACCACATGAACCCCAGCATCCCTATTCTGGGGGGGGGGGGGGGGGGGGGGGGGGGGGGGGGGGGGGGCGGTTACCACAAATCGAAAAAGGGCCCATCAAGTACAGCTGCATTCTCGGTTCCATTTGACTGAGAAGTCTTATAAGTTATTAATTCATGTACAGCAGTGGTTCTCGACCAGTGGTCCGGGGAACCTCCATGCAGTGGTCCTTGAGGGGTTCCTGGCTGCCTGGTGGTCCCCACCTAAAATAACAGAGCATTGATAACCAAATGGACCCTTGATAGATCTTTAACTCTTGAGATACGGCGTTGAAGTGGTTAAGTGACAGTGCCTGAGTGAATGCACTTACTGTAGTTATTCAGCACCAGTAAATGACTCTGCAGCTCTGGCTGTGACTCATGTGTTGTTTGTCATGTCCAGACAGACAGCATGTGTGACCAGATACTCTATAAAGCAGCCCGGTCCAGACAACACTTAACACAGACAGTGACACGGACTGTACGTACGGCAGTGGTGGTAAAAGTACTGACATTTTATTTTTTTAAGTAAAGTAAAAGTATCAATATTGCAATGTAGAAATACTCTGTTACAAGGAAAACTCCAGAATTCAAAAGTATTAATTGGCTTCAAAAAAAGTACTCATGCAGAATGTCCCATTTCAAGCAGATACAATGACGTATTGTGAGCTGTAGATCGGCTATTTTCAAATGGCCGAAATGTTTATAGGGCTGATGTTTTGTACTAATAATCTAAATCTACACATTAACTACTATAGTAACAACCGTTTTCAAATAAATGTTTTGTGAAGTAAAAAGTACAATATTTGGATCCGAGATGTAGCAGAGTAGGAGTTAAAGTATTGGAAATCGGCAATACTCCAGTAACACATCAAAAATTCAAAATATAAGCACAGTACTTAAGTAATTAGTTACTTTCCACCACTGCGTGTGTGTGTGTGTGTGGGGGGGGGGGGGGGGGGGTGACGGTTTTATTGACTGACGTAAACAAACATCTGTCATGGTGAACGTTCTAGACAGAAAGGTTGTTCTGTTTTATACATTTGAACAGATGGGGGCAATGAGGTTTGTATTGTGGTTATGTAGGCTAAAGAGCAGGGGTGGAACAATTTCATTATTTCAACAGCGATAAGATTCCCTTCGCGATGTAGGTTGACGTTACGATAGATGGACAATATTGGTTCATTCATGGTCGATGCATAGGGTTCTTGTGGTTACATAAAATGCTCAACATCTTTCGCTTCTCCACAAATGGCAGCTTTAGAAGCCAATCATAGCTAATCAGGATGGATTCGCTATCTTGATCATATGACTATGGAGAGCATGTGTGCCGATTTGCGTGAAATTTGGATTTGTTTGCAACCGTGCACTCCTGCGAACTTTGGTAGCCAATCTTAGCCAATCAGGATAGAGTCTGAAAAATCTGAAAGACCCGTTTAGTTGAATGGCTCTCGAAAGCTTGTGTACCAATTTGCGTGATGTTTGGACAAAATCTGTAGGTGTACTGTCCAAAAAATTGTTTTGCACAAAGCGGCCTCCTGATGGCACTATAAGAGGCCAATGTGAAAACCTTGGGGCAGTGTGTGCAGAGTATGGCTGCGATTAGCTGTCCACAGACGGACGTACGGACACACACACACACACACACACACACACACACACACACACACACACACACACACACACACACACACACACACACACACACACACACACACACACACACACACACACACCAGCGCCACTACTACTATTATCCATAAAACCATTGTTAAAGGTCAAAATACCATCCCCCATCTCTACCCTTGATTACCCTGCATTATATGCATTATTATATTGCATTGGTATTACATTGGGTAATTATATTACAAAACATACACACAACGATCTACAAGTTCACAATGTGTCACGATGCAACGTATTGTGAGCTTGTAGATCTGCTATTTTCAAAAGATACGGTTGAAAACTTGAAATGAGACATTCTGCATAATGACTACTTTTACTTTTGGTACTTTTAAGTACATTTTGATGCCAATATATATATATATAGTATCAATAGTATTGATACTGCAGTGTCGATGTGTTGTACTCAAGTAAAACATGCGAGTACTTTTTCCACCACTGCTCAGACTTAACGGAACTCTCAGAATTGTATCTCTCCTGCAGTTATTCCCTGTGGTACCCGACACCATTCTCACCTCCCTCATGTGTGTCTGTCTGTCCTTCCATCATTGTCACGTCAGCCTCGCTTGCACTCCCTTTATTCCCCCTCTACTCTCACTTGTTCTCTGCCTTATTTGCACCGTGGCTCCAGGAGGTGAGCCAATAATGTAAGGTATGTGTGTCTGCGTGTGAGTGTGTGAGTGCGTGCGTGCATGCGTGCATGCACTAGACTATCAGTGCCACATTTCTTGTGCACGCTGCCAGCTGTAGGAAATCCAGTAATACTGTAAATTCCGGAATATGTTTCGTTTACGGTGAATATGATGGTTTTTTGGGGGAATGCACGATGGCCATATCTCTGCTTTCTGGAAGAAACCACCTAACTCCAAAATGTTAATTTAAAAAAAAAAGAAAAAAAGATCCAGCTCAAGTGGAGTTGGGAGGTTTTCGCCAAAGCACTTTTTAATACTACTTATCAGTCAAATGCATGTGTAAACTGAGTATGTATGGGACATGCAAGTAGGCTACCAAAAGTAAAATTACTCATTATGCAGAATGTCACATTTCCCAAGTTCAACATGTATAACAATCTTTTGAAAATAGTGCAGATCTGCAAATATCCAAAGTAAATGGCTGGTTAATGTACATTTTAGTTCTTCAAAGTAACTAAAGTTTTCAAAGTATCGTGGTGGAGTGAAAAGTACAACATTTGCCTCCGAGATGTAGTGGAGTAGAAGTAAAAGTATTGAATATTGGAAATACTCAAGTAAAGTAAAAAATATACCTCAGAATTGTAGTTATGTACAGTACTTAAAGTATCCAAATGTATCTAGTTACTTTCCACCACTGACTCTGCGTTCCATCTGCCCCTTCTGCCTTCCAGCTGACCCACCTACTCAACGGGTGTTCTCCAATCATGCAGACGCATGCAGACACACACACGGTGGGAGCGTTCCAGATATTTTTCATGTTTCCAGTTTTTCCAGAGACCCTCAGCACCTGATGACATTATTGGCAAGGTTAGGCCTTGATTTGCTTCCTTTCATTTACAGTGGTCTCGGAGCCATCGAAACCACATGAATCATCAACCATCCATGTAGCTTCTCAGTAAAGTGTTGAAACCTGATTGAAACCTTTATTTCAGGGGAATCCATTGAGACCAAGGTTTCTTTTTCAATGGCGCCCTGTGTACAAAAAAGGAACATAGACAACAAGGTACATATAGGTATAATACAAAAACACCCCCCCCTCCCCCCAAAATAAAAATAAATAGCAGGTGCATAAGCCTTCTTCCAGTATGAGGTCAGTTAAAGGTCTTTTTAAAATAGCAAACGAAGGACATCTAACTCCAACATCTAACTTCTCTTGACATTCATTCCATATATATGGAGCATACACCCATACGCTGTGTTGTCCGGATTACACTGTGTTGTCTGAATCCTCCAACAGAGTACCGGTATTATGATATGATATGATAGGGCTTCAGTGGTTAACCCATTCTGACCTGAGATCAGATTCATACGAGGTTTCCACTGGACACACACTGGTCTGATGAACCCATTCTGACCTGAGATCAGATTCTAAAAAATGTCAGTCGTTCTTCGATTTTTCAAAAATAGCAGACCTACAAGCTCGTATCGCGCCACTCGGTGGCGCGATATGAGCTTGTAGATCTGCTATTTTTCAATAGGTAAAGCATAACATGATGCCAACACCAAAATGGGTGCCCGGTCAGAATGGGTTAATGTAGAGCTGTTTGAAACTGTATGGTCCTGGGATTTGTCTACTGCCTCCACCTGCTGGTTAGAAAGATAATTATTCAGTATGTATGTTATTGTTCCTCAACAAATTGAGCATTTGTGAATTAATTAATTAATTACTTTTTTCTCCAAAGAAATTTGGACATGTGCTTTTAAGTTTAAAGCACCATCAAATTTGAATATTTTTGAGCCCCTACTACAGTATATACAGGTTTAATGTTTGTTTTTAGTTCAATGTTTGTTTTAAAAACGCCATTAACAATAAAGAGAATTAAATGTTTGTTTTACAGAGAGAGAGAGAGAGAGAGAGAGAGAGAGAGAGAGAGAGAGAGAGAGAGAGAGGGAGGGTGGGGGAGATAGAGAGAGGGAGAGAGAGAGAGAGGGTGGGGGAGAGAGAGAGAGGGAGAGAGAGGTGGGGGAGTTGAGTTACACAGTAAAATCCTCACAGTTCATTTGTAACTCAGATGTAACCAAATGGTCCATGACCGGTTGCACGCCCTCAGAGTTAAAATATCACTCAGAATGTCACAGTGTAGGCTTTCAACGGCAGGTCGCCCTAGCTGCCTGCACACAGCTGAATCCTCACCAGAGGGGCTGTACTAAGGCACCAATTAGCAGCGGAGAGGGTGCATGATGATATTTCCGTGTGCTTGTGGCCTGGGCAGCTCCGTCTGTGTGTGTTATAAAAGGCAAAACCATAAACATAGAATTAGACAGTACAGGCCCTATGGCTTGTTAAGTCCCAGACTCTCCCCTCCTGTGGCTGCTGAGAGCAACGGTGTGATGTAAACAACACTGGCCAGCGAGCTGTTATTATGTGCTTTTTATTTTTTATAACGGGGTGGTCCACGACATGTCAATATGTGAAGTCTATGAGGTCTGCCATGGTGGTGGTCTTACTTTATTAGTTCAGCTCAGTGTGGGAGAGAGTTCACATCGAACTGGATGGAGAGACAAACAGAGTGGGATGGAGTAAGTCTTGATCTAGTAAAAGGAAGACCGAAAATGCACAGACTCAGACTCATGCATCATCTCATATTGGCCAATCAGAATGCCTGTTGCCTGTGATTGGTTAGCTGATTTGCTCGTTTACATATGATGTACATTTTCCCTTCAATGTCAATGGCATCTAATGTTCTGATGTTTAATTTACGTCATATTTAGCAGACATTTCTCCGTTCATTGTCATTTGTTAATGACAAATCTTGAGACGTGTGTGGACAAAAGCTGTTTATAGGAGGGGCCAGTTTCCCTCAAAAACATGATTCATGTGGATCTCAGACTGCACGTGGCTAAACTAAGTCGGTAGTCCAATTACTATATTATGACATCAGTCATCGCCATATTTGGGAAAGGTTTCAGTATAAAATTTAAGTTACAAACCTATATATTTCCACAATATAAAGCATCTACCTGGCCTGCTAGGCCTTGGCCTATAGGCAGAGTTACACAATCATTTTGGCACTGGAAGTGGGACAGAGAGAGGGAGAGGGAGAGAGAGGGGTCAAGTGGATTGACCAAAGTGACAGAGGAGCTGCAACAAACACACAGAAAAGTTTTATCCGTCAGCACCGCCGTTCGCTATGGGAAAGAAGAGCCGAGTGAAGACCCAGAGGTTGGGGACAGGAGCCACAGTCATCGCTTCCCCCAAAGAGATGATGAACCTCATCTCTCAACTCCTGCAGAGATGCAGCAGCACTGCGGCGCCCTCCCCAGGCAAAGAGTGGGATGAGTACGTCCAGATACGAGCTCTGGTCGAGAAGATACGCAAAAGACAGAAGGGCATCTCCGTGCTGTTTGACGGCAGCAGGGAGGACTACTTCCCGGAGCTGATGTCCTGGGCTCAGGACTGTGGCGCTTCCACAGAGGGCTTCGACATAGCCAACTTTGAAGAAGAGGGCTACGGCCTCCGTGCCACCAGGGCCATCAAGGCAGAGGAGCTGGTCCTCTGGGTCCCCAGGGAGATGCTCATGACCGTGGAGTCGGCCAAGAACTCTCCTGTCCTCTGTGCCCTGCATGGCCAGAACCGGATGCTGCAGGCCATGGGCAACGTGACGCTGGCGCTGCACCTGCTGTGCGAGCGGGCCATCCCTTCCTCCCGCTGGGCGCCCTACATCAGGAGCCTTCCGCTGCACTATGATACGCCCCTCTACTACGAGGAGGGCGAGGTGCACCACCTGCTGGGCACGCAGGCGCTGCAGGACGTGTTGAGCCAGTACAAGAACACGGCGCGGCAGTACGCCTACATCTACAGGGAGGTGCACACTCATCCCGCCGCCAGCAAACTGCCCCTGAAGGACGCCTTCACGTACGACGACTACCGGTGGGCCGTGTCCTCCGTGATGACCCGGCAGAACCGGATCCCCACGGAGGATGGCGGTGGTTTGACCCTGGCCCTCATCCCTCTCTGGGACATGTGTAACCACACCGGGGGGGCCATCACGACGAGCTACAACCTGGAGGCCCACCGCTGTGAATGCACTGCCCTGCGGGGCTACCACAAGGACGAGCAGATCTACATCTGTTACGGCACGCGCTCCAACGCCGAGTTCGTTGTGCACAATGGGTTCTTCTTCCAGGACAACAGCCACGACGGAGTGAAGATCAAGCTGGGTGTCAGTAAGAGCGAACGGCTCTACACCATGAAGGCAGAGGTGCTGACGCGTGCCGGCATCGCGGCGTCTACCGTCTGCACTTTGCAATGCAACGAGCCTCCCATTTCGGCCCAGCTGCTTGCCTTTCTCCGCGTTTTCTGTATGACGGCGGAAGAGCTGAAGGACTACCTGGTGGGGGAGCGTGCCATCGTCAAGATCTTCACACTGGGGAACAGCGCGTTCCCCGTCAGCTGGGAGAACGAGATCAAGCTGTGGAGCTACCTTGAAACACGAGCCACTCTGCTCCTCACAACCTACAAGACAGAGGAAGACCCCGCCACATTAAAGAAGCCAGACCTTTCTCCTCACTCTCATGTGGCTATCAAGCTTCGCTTGGCCGAGAAGCTGATTCTGCAGAAGGCATCCGCCAGTGCACGGGCCAAGAGGCTGCATTTTCAGAAGCAGCTGGCAGAGGGCGCCCCGTTGCCTCGATACGAGGAAAGTGCCAATTTGGTGCGGGAGAGCGTGGAGGCGTACCGAAAGCTTCCAGCTATCCCGCACAAGCTGGAGGAGGTGGAAGAGGATTCCCAGGAGGTGAGCTTCAGCAAGGCGCAAGAGGAGGAGAAAAACAAACTGCAGAAAACACCTGTGCTCCTTGACATGGGGAAGTCGGTCTATGGGACCAGTGCAGCACCAGATGGAGATGTTAACGATGACACTTACCCCACGCAGTTGGTTGATAAAGAGGCGACCAAGGAGGAGGAAATGCCAGGATTTAACTTGACTTTGGACACAATTAAAAGTTCACACGCAACCCGGAACGTCCAAGCTATAGTTGTCACCCTAAGTGCAGATTGAAATGTTTACTTACCAAAGAGATGCATCATAGATTTATCAATACCTTTACTGCCACAGCCCAAGTCTCAGTAAATGACTCATACATATATAAAGATGGAAATAAATGTTACCTATAAAATTAGCAGAACATCCAGTGTTTGGTGCAGTGGTCATGGATGTGCACTAGAGCTCTTTTTCTTTTTTTCCTGGCGCTTGTTTGGACGTTTTTAATGCTATTCACTAGTTTCACATTTCACACACACACACACACACACACACACACACACACACACACACACACACACACACACACACACACGCGCACTGAAGACAGAAGACAAACACAAGCAAGCATGAAGCAGGCACCGTGAACAACCGAATACGTTGAACTGTTCTGTATGCTGAAAGTCAAAATCCCTCCTTTATTTGAATTCAGTCAGTTTATTGCTGCAGTTCATCAACTCAATCATACATGAGTTGACAGTAGTGTTACATGAGTTATCCCTCGTGTATTTCGGATGTACTGTCCACAACATCTCTGCCAGATCTTCTTTTTTTATACTATTTTATCACACGCACGCACACACACACACACACACACACACACACACACACACACACAACATTGAGAAATCACACTTGTGTGAAGTGACATGAGGGGCGCCTCACTCCATTGGTATATTGCAGAGCCATAGAGTAGACAGAGTTGCGACATTGAGGGGGCATAAAACAGCACGGTCACGTGGTTCATGTACTCGTGTGAGCCCTATAGACTCCAATGCATTCCGTAAACTTCCGGTGTCCCTATTCGCCAATAGAAGTCTATCCCCATGAAATGAACGGAGTTGTCGTAACTCTGTCTTACTCTATGGCTCTGGTATATTGTGCCACATGATCTCACATGACGTTTAGGTCTACTGCCTTAAACAAACATTAAAAGTCCATAGACTGGGGGTGCCCGCTGGCCTAGTGGTCCAGGCGCATGCCACATATATAGGCTCTTGCCTGACAGCGTGTTCGAGTCCTGTTCAAGATGACCTTTGTTGCGCGTCTCTTCCCTTCTCTTTCTCCCTCTATCCTGTTTGTCTTCACTTTAACTATATCAATATAGGCACAAAAGCCAAAAAAGTAAATCTTTAACAAAAAGTCCATAGACTTGGCTCCCATATGACATAATTTCAAAAGCCAGACTTTGGAGGGGATAGTTCCCCTCCTTTAAAATGTGATATGAGGACACTATTTTCATTCATTATAAAACTATAGAAATGTTTGATACAACAATGCTGTGACATTCTCATAGTAGGTCAGAACAAAGCGAAGTATTTTACTCAAAGTTTAACATTTTTCAACTCCGCGGCCAGGCAAAAACAATAGGGTGCTCATTTTTGGGTGGCATATTTCTAATTCAATGCATGGCTGTTCGGAGATTACGTGTGGCAGCCATGTCTATGGACTTTAATGTTTTATGGATTTTAATGTTTGTTTAGGGTAGTTATGATGTAATTCTTTCCCAGGAAAGTCTATGGACGTTCATTTTTTTTAGGGTAGTAAATGATGATGTATGATCATGTCATCTTGCTGATATCTTGTGATACGTTTTATTTCCGTCAGTGGGATGAAAACATCAACATGCCCTCCAAAATCCTCAAAAGGTAAATGAGGCGGGGAGACACTAAGGAGGAGATGAGGCGTGTATCACACTATGTCAGTTAATTAGCCTCTGACTGTGACAGCTAGCGGGTATGTGGCCATCTGGAGATGTGAGGAGGACACCCCATGCAGGAGATCTGAACTTTGGTCGTCTATCAGTCGGTCTTATCAGTCGGTCTTTGTGGTCTGTCTGTCTGCTTAAACAGTGTGTTATCTGTTTGTCTCTGTGTAATGTAGTCTTTCTGTCTGGCTAGCCGGCCAGACAGGTTGGCTGCCTGCAGCAGGCATATTCAGTATTTTAGGCGTGACGTGAGCGCCCCCTCCAGAGATACTTCCGGGTCCCACTTTTGTGTCCCCATAGAGTTATACTGTGTCCCTCCGTCTGACTAAATCTGAGACGAAAACAACCACGAAAGTCTCATTTTACCGCTTTCCTTGCAACAACAAAGCTACTGGTCTCGGCTGTGACAGGCCGTCTGCCCCACACTGAATACTATCGCCATTTTATGTCATTGTGTCAACTAAATCCTCATTAATGCAAACTAGATTCAACATACTCAACCCTGCACACATTGTAAATATGCCCCCGAAGTATTGTACTGAGCAAATGGACTGTTACCACTTTCAATAATGATAATAATAGTCTTTATTGTCTCCACATCATATATTTTCTTTGTCATGGACACTTGTACAGAACATTAATAATTCTACTCGAGTTGGAAGCATTAAGACGCATTTTAACCCTCAATGGCTTCCTTTCTGAAAAATAACGTCATTGTGAAAAGATTCACGTATTTAGATATTCTATTTACAATGAGACGCGGGCGGGAGCTGGTGCCACTCGGACCTGGACGTAACGTAGGACTACAAAATGACATCGGACTTGAATACATAATAGGAGAAAAGCTATCAGCACTCAGCAGAGCTTCAGAGGCAGCTGAGAGCCTCAAGATGGATGTGGATCATAAGGGACAAGCCATGGCTGAAAGCTACTTGGACACACGGCTGGGAACTGATCACTCACAGTCTGGTCGCCTGGGCGAGGGAGTCTGAAGTTGAATGTTCCAAAAGACCAGATGACCCCCATAATAGGGTACTATCACTGAAGAATGAAGATGTAACTTAAACAAATGCATCACAAAGTGTATCTAACGCTCAAAATGGCTGGATGTCCACCACAAATGGTGTGGCTCGCTCGGTGGCTGGAAAGACAGCATGGCAGCCCTGAAAGACAGCAGCTGGGGAAGGAAAGGCCAGCAACCCAACTTGTATCTTCTGTGAGGGACAATGCAACTGAGCTATGAAACGTCCCAAGGAAACATACCCACAGGGGAGAGGGGGCCGGGGGGAATATTCAGGCATGAAGGACCCATGCATTTGGACCAGCTACGATGAGATGCACAAAAACTTTTGTAATTTTTCCACCAGATTGCTTTATACGGGTGAATAGAAACGATTCTGGTGATTATGCAAAATTGTCGCAATTATCTCAAATAATTGCATTATGTCATAATTGTGTCAGGCTTAACAACGAGCAGTCTTGGCCAGGAGTCACCCTACATTGCCCGGAATGTCCAAGTTGTAGAAGCTCAAGCTGTTTTCATCACTTGAATGTCACAGCTGGTAAAGCTGAGGCTGATTTGAATGACTGAATGTGCTGCTGGCTAGATTATTATTAACCTACAGTTTGATATATGATATCATTCATCAGTTAATGTATTAATGATGTAAATCTTCAAAGTAACTACCGGTAGTCACTAAAGCTGTCAACTAAGCAATTGTGGTGGAGTCACATCTGTAAACGCATGCACGGTGGCCAGCATGAAAGTCCATAAATGACCAGATTGTTAATTCAGTGACATGGAATATGGAAACGTTCACTCTTTATATCACTTTATTTCACCATGTCATTTTTAGCACTTTACTTGTGCAAAGAGCCTAAATGTTCATCTTTCAGTATGCAAGCCTTTTTGTTGTTTATGTATTATATACTATTTGTTTTATTGTTGCTGCTAGTGCTACAATGTATGAGGAACCAGAACAAAAATAAATGGACTCTTATGTAAACAGGTTGTAACAATAAGACACATTGACGTTGATATTGTATTGAGGGTGCAATGTTACTGTATGTGTTTCTACATTCTATTATAAAAAACTAATTATATTCAAAATCAATAATGAGTGTTAGGTTATATTTATATCTTGTATGTAATGTATGTGTTTCAGTCTAAGAAAAGTGAATATCTAACCATCAGTTGTGGAGGGTGATTTCAAATGTTTTGTGGCCACTTTGAAGACACAAGGTGGAGCCATGTCTATGGCCACATACACCAAACTTATAGCTCCCCCTAGCGGTGGTGCTGACAGTTGAGTTTATTATACCATGATGGAAAAAGAAAATGCCATGATGTCCCCTTTCATTCAGCACCGTCCACGACACCAGACCAACCTCACAAATGATTACCGGTATACTATATGCTACTGTATATGTGTGCATAGTGCATAATAGAAGGAAGTTCCCCAAAGGGGTGGTAAGAGATATTACAAAGGTGGGTCCTCCAGACTCCAGAGTAGACTGAGCAAAGTAAAGAGTCAAAGACAGTAAAGTAAAGACTCCTTCAAAACCGCTCTCAAAGGGCACCTGACCTACGGACGCCTGCAATTCGAAACTGGCCCCTGTAGAATCTTTCTTTCTTTCTTTCTTAACAGTTCCATTCCAAGGAATTTAGCAGCGTGACCGTGACCCCCTAAATTCCTAAAATAATCATATTTGAACTGGGGACACCCCACAACAATTGTAGCCTACTTGGAGTTGAGGCAATGAGGCATTCAATTTAGTTTGACTCTGTTCCACACACAGATATTGTGAAAATTTAGCAGAAGCTTGTGGGGCTGGGCTCCCACAGACCGATCTACAAGCTTCTGCTTGTAGATCGGCTATTTTCACCTTAATAATCAATTGTAAATTACATTTGTTTCTACTGTGTTTATTTACATTATTACAATGTGCAATATACAATTTAATGTCATCACACGATTCACACAACTAAACCAGAGTTTGGAACTTTGGAAATTATTGAAATGAGTGAATCACTTGACGGATTTTCTTTTCTTTGGACATCCGTTGCTCTCTCTCTCTCGCTGGAGAACGAACGCCAAGTCCCACAATGCCTCAGTCCGTCGTCCACACACGTGTCAGTGCGGACGTCACATTCCTGCATTCCGCCTGTTGTCTGAGTCTGGGACGACGTAACAAGCAGCTAATCTTCTCTCTCTCTTCACAACACATAGCAGCTCCCTTCTCTCATCATTTCTGGATAAAATAGAGCCCATGACACGGCGGATCTGATACCAGGAGCTGATCCCAGGCTCACCGGGAGTCCAGGTCTCACACAAAGGGTGAGGATGCATGAATTAAAGCTTTATGAAGCTGTTGTTGGTCAGCTGTGTGTGTCTGTGTGCCGCCAGGGAGCCGCAGGGTAACAGGATCCATACAATGAGCTGGATGTTGTGTGCAAGTTGTGTGGATGATGAGGTGCGTGATGACCCCGGCCAACCGGGCGCTGCGTGTGCGTGTCTGACTGTCTGAGATAAACCTGTTGTCATTTATATTTCGCCACCATCAGTGGACAATGACTCTGCTCGTTGTAGGCTTTTCTGTCTGCGGTGCAACTATTCGACTTTTTATTCCCCAAGCAAGCTAACGCTAGCTCCAGCTAAGTTTAGCAGTGCAGCTTGCGTCACCTTTGTTAACGGCGGGGAGAGTGAGAGAGACCGAGGGAGAGAGAGGAGATCCAGAGTAGGGCGTGGAGGAGAGGCACCAGCCCAGCGGACACACTGGTGTGTGTGTGTGTGTGTGTGTGTGTGTGTGTGTGTGTGTGTGTGGACACGACACGAGCATAACAACAAACCCTGCTGCGATGGACGTGTTTGATATTAGGCTGAATGTTTATGAGAATCTGTACAACATCCCAGGCATCTTGGGCGTGGTGGTACACAGTTCAGTGCTAGAGGCGTGAAAAGTTCTATTATACTGTAACTTCTTGGTTGAAGAACCACTATCGTTTGGTTTTCGTGGTCAGTTTGCACTTTGCAAACCGCTCTGGTTTATGATGTGTGGCTAAAAACATTTAGATGACAGCAAGACAAGGCAGCTCATCATCTTTACTGCAAACCAACAGCCTTAGTTCTGCTCTGACCAGTCACCTACTGTATGGCTGCTTAATCACAGAATCTCTAGTCTATGCATACACATGACAGAATGAAAACACTGACGATTCATTACATTTTAGACTGACTTATATTTTCTAGTAGGCTCCACCTATGGGCCGCATGAGGCTACTTGCTTAACTACAGTGCAGATAGGTGATACATTAAAGGGGAAAAACCTGAATAACTGAGTGGGTAAATCTAACTATAAATGTGCCACATCTCTGTCTGCGTGTGTGTGTGTGTGTGTGTGTGTGTGTGTGTGTGTGTACGGTTTTAATGCAAATACAGAGATCTCCATGTGGGACACAGACAGTTAAAATGGGTGCTATGACAACGGGTATTGATACTACAGAGGTCTCCATACAGTATGGGCACAAATGGGATACAGACGGATAGTTAAAACGGGTGCTATGACAAGTTGACAACGGTTCAGGTCTACAGGTATAGTGTAACCAATGCAGATTCTATCCATGCCATCCAACCAAGCCATCCTCTCATAGTGCAGCTTCTTTGGGACTTGTGCGTCAGGTGGGGTGTATTTGCAGGAAATCACCAGAACAAGCTTTTTTTTAAGGCTAAATGAGTTGCCAAACCTGTAGGCTCTTTGCACCATTCCATTCAGAGGCACAAAGGTGGTGTTGTATGGTCTGACTGTTCCCTATAAAGACAGTAACAGTCCAAAGTTACCCATGACATGCTCAGGATTCTTGGTGTTCAAATATAGATGAGATCAGAGTGACGGCAGTGAAGTCGAGGAATGTCTGCTTGCCACTACAAGTCACCAATGAATTTATTTTCTTCTCACGATTGAGACCGCTCCTGGCTTGGTTGAGGCCAGGTTTCTCAGGTTTAGATATAGAAAACACGACATGGCTAATTATTAGGTTAGAATGTAGAAGAAAATATGTGTGTCTGCATGCAAGCTTGTCTGAGTTTTTTGCTGAGCCTGCATATCTTGAATATAAAATCATATAGACCGTCCGATGCTTAATTTTGTGACAGTGTAGTTCAACAAAAACAGATCTACAAGCTCACCATGTGTCGCATCGAGCTTGTACTGTAGGTCTGCTGTTTTCGGTGTGAACTATTACAATATTTTAATTGAAGAAAACCCTCTAACATAAATTATTCTTTGAATTTAGCTTCCCAATGAACCAGTCCCAACCAAGACTCCACTTTGGAGGCCTATTGAGGATTATTTTCTTTGATTAGCTCAGAGATTTTACCGCCAATATTTGTGTGACCTATATTTTTGTTAATTGATGCACAATTAGTATTGAGACGGACACTACTACTGACTGTAGTACGGTATGTTGCATGACCGTTTACTGGCGGTCACATTCTTGGGGTATTGGCCTATTACGGGACAATGGCACTGTTATGAAATACTCTAGTACTTTTTTAGACTGTTATCTCACGAGAGTTCTCAACATTCAACATAATCTTTAGCTTCCACCTTTGCCCTGGTAAGTCTTCTGAGAGATGACCGAGACTGAGGAGATCAATAATATATATAAATGACAAACACTGCAGGTCATTAGACCAGGCCTAGTCTCCTCCTTCCTCACTGTAAAACCACTGTGTCATTATGACCTCCATTAAGACCTGAGGCCGATTCTAATGTCTTGTAAATCAGTTTTCTTATGTTGCTATATCAGTGGTTCTCGAACCTTGACTCAGGACGGTAGGACCCCCAACATTATTTATTCATATATTTCATTTAATTACAATTTAGGCATCATTTAGCAGACACTCCAGAGCAACTTAAAAATAAGCAAGCAGGTACACACAACCTCAAATGCAGAGAGACATAGTGCCTCAGTATCCTAGGATGACAGGTGAACCAAGAACCAAATAGCATCAGTCAGTTGCATCATGGTGAATCATTGGTGTTGTTTCGGCTTAGTTAAACAATACACTATCAAAAATAATCTGTAGGCCTACATTCATTGAAGGTATAGGATAGCAGGTAAACAGTTAACCTAGGCTAGCATAGTCTAAATAGCATGCTATCTAAATTACATTTTGAACATTGTCAGTCAAGAAAAATCAAGCCTACAGTAAGTAACCAAAACAAAATGATATGTACAGTAGTGGCCAGCTTCACATGACATAATTTACAGTATGGGGTGTATTGTAAACACTGATAAACATAACACAGCATGACACAGGCTGTATAGCAGAATGTAAGTCTGTATTACAGTGGGACATGCTATTCATTATGATTAGATTGTCAAGAAGTGTATGCGTGAGCTCGGAGACAGAGAGATAATAAGAATGAAATACAAGTTAACACACAATCACACGTCCTATTGTGTGAACGTAAGATAGCTTATAGTACCTTGGCCATGTGTGGGGTGGCATTGTCATTTTTGTTGACTTAAGTATTGCAAAGTGCTTAAAGGCATTTTATGTATTAAACTTGTCCTTATTTAGTAGTGTGTGTGTGTGTGTGTGTGTGTGTGTGTGTGTGTGTGTGAGATCTTTTTTTCTTACCCATAAATTCGCACTATATTAGCGGGTATCAGCCACTGAAGTAGTGTGGTTGTGTTCATCTGCAGAAACACTGCCCTCCCTGCATTTTGGTGTTTTCACTTTTTTTCACCATTTGTTTTTTGGTTGCCCCAAAACGCTGCTGTCTATCAAAACAACAGCCCCACGCTAGTTAGTGGCTGATAACTGCTGGTATAAAGGAAAAATATTGGTAAAAAAAAATGTATTGTTTTAATTTGCAAACACAGGGGTAAGTTGCATACTATTATGCTTATGCTTTTAAATGTATTCATTTACTGGCTTTAGGTCAACAGTTGGGGCTATAGCTCTCCATTCTAGCAGGCTGGGATGCAGGCTTCAGCTGTGCTGTGACCAAATCCTTTGTTGTCACTCAGCAGGCCTCTCTTTAGTTGACCCTCAGAATGACCACCGCACCTATATGGTCCATACATGTTCCAAAGCCTGTGAGCTGTGTCGCCTGGGCCTTTGTCAACCTGCTGTGTGTGTGCGTGTGTGTGTGTGTGTGTGTGTGTGGACGGACAGAATGGAGTTGTTGGACTACAGACATGTTCTATGCTGTTCTCCATCACGTCACTAGTAGGACAGGGGGTGGGGGGGACAATGGGACTATTATTTACATGGTCACACACACACGCATGCGCGCACGCACACACAACCTTGTGCTCTCTCCCACATCCACCACAAGCCCTCACTACTAAAGCTTGATTTATACTTGGTTGCATGCCGTGTCTCGCACCGGAAACGGCTGATCTACAAGCTCCTACAGCGGTAGATCGGCACTTTTCAGTGCAAGACAACTCCGTGTAACCAAGTATAAATCGAGCATAATTGTACTGTGTGAGTCTATTGATACATTCTCATAGATTGAGCTCCCAGTTGTTTGCTGACACTGGGGGGGTGTCGTAGAAGGTTTGTCGGACTAGTTTGGCAGTTCCTTTCGTTTTAGTTTGATATTGAGGTTAACCTACAATAGACATAACATAAAATGAGTCTTTTCCCCGGCTTCCAAATAAATGACCAGCATACAGTAGCATCATGTTACAGTCAATGAAAACTTATTGGAAGTTTTTTTTTATTCTTTAGTAGTGCACTGCATAATCACAGAGTGAAACGGGGCAAACTGACATACTAGTAACGGGATTAGTAGTTAACAGATTACTCTAATATCAAATATAATGTATTTGTTTACTCCATTACAGAAAAAGTATTCTCGTTACATAACGCTGTTTATTTTAACACTGTTACACCCAACACTGGAACCTTCCAACCTGTTCCTTTCCCCGTCCTCCATCATGGGGCGGCTGTATTGAGACTAGGATTACTGCATGTTTTTTGTGAGATACCTACCCTAGGGCATGGAGGTTGGAAACCACCGGTCGGTCCGCGGGACATGTCCCACTGGTACGAGAGAAGGGAATCCCAAGTTTTCCCGACCCTCACCAGGATTTTCCAAACAGCGGTGAAAAGTTGACTCTGTCCGGTTACGGAATGAAAATACTAAGGATTCGTCACCACTGACTGGTTTATAAACTGCTTCGAGTCCGTGTTGCGTAGCATAACGGTGACATCACTTTCGAATCCTTGGTATCTTTAACGTTACCGTGTGTTCAGACAGAGCAGCAGCGGAACAATATCAACCTGCAGCCTATTTTGTCACACTCGCACTAATGAAACAAAACACTACACTTATTATTTCATGTCAAAACATATTGAAGTATCAGAGCAGGATGATGTAACCCAGGTAAAGTAATGCATCACTCTGCATGTTTAACTAAAGGTGCTGATGCGCAGCACCCAAACCTCAAAGTGGGGTCCCCGGACCCCACTTTGAGAAGCACTGCAGTAGATGACCTGCTTCTACAGTATATGGGTAAATCCTGACTTTCTATCTGCTGCTGCTGAGATTGCTGCTTTTCTACTGTAGAGCTAGATCCAATTTCCTCTGCCCAGCTGTGTCATATGACCCTTCCACAACAGCGTGTGTCTTATTTCCCGTCTGCTTGCTTCCCTGTGTGCTTTCATCCCTCAGTGTTTCCTCTCCACACACACCCCCCCCAACCTGGCATCACTTCTACAGGGACAGAGTTTACTGTGTCTGCTATGTCTGGGGAGCATACCTGGCATTCCTCTCTCTCCACAGGTCATTAACACCAAGTGACATTGCTCATAAATGAGCAGTCGTCATCTGGGATTTTATAAAATAATACTATCATCATTAGTGCTAGACCAGGGGTTCTCAACGTGTTTGGCTGGGGACCCCGGAAATGCTTTGGCCATGTCTCGCGCCCCCCTCCCCATCCCCAATACAAATGAAATTGAGCTCTATAGTAACCTTAATAATAGAGAAAATGCAACATAAATACATACTGAAACCAGATATAAAGTTTATGTATGCACAATGTGTACTATGTAGTATGTACCCCTGAGGGGTCGCGACCCACAGGTTGAGAACCCCTGTGCTAGACTCCAGAAGTACTCAGCCAGGTAATTAGAAAAGGTTTTTTCGACCACAATGCAATTTATAAGATTTAACGTTGGAGGCTAAAGTGTAGGCCTACTAGTAGAGGAAATCAACGAGGCTTTTGCCAAATCGAATAAGGCTCATTTTCTGAAAACATTGAAATGACATAATTGTGTCATGTGATTAACGGCAGTGATGTTTTTCCTTATCGTGAACGTCAAATTCTGCAATTACATTGTCAATCAATATTATAGTTTGGTTTTGTACGTTCCTCTGAACAAAATGCAACAGTGCTTGTGAGACACACATACTGTACAGTGTACACAACAGTAAAAGTGCGAGTGTCTTCTATTGGTATGTTCTCTGACTCCGACCTAGATTCACGTCACACACTCTCCTCTTGTTTACTGACACTGCTGTGTTATGGGTGGTGGACTGGACTAGTTTATCAGTTTCTTTACCTACTGGTCATGTCAACACCATTTACACTGAGATCAGCTAATTCAGCATCTTGTTTGAAATCCCTCCTCACACTCGCCTAAGTACGTTTTTTTAATAATGTAACCGACACTGATTATTATAGTGATTAACCACTTAATATAATTTAAAATGTATTTATATAATTTATATAATTTAAAAATAATTCAACAGCAGTCGTACAACAGCAAAAAATGTAAATGACAAAATACAAGCTACTTTAAATGCAATAAATAAATGCACAAATAAACTCCTGAGTCCTGACTGGCCGGATCACTTATGTACACAAATTAATTTGGACTTGCTGTAGGCCTACACATACCCTAGTTCCAAATGAGAGACTTTGACTAATTGCAGAAAACACATTAGATTTTGGCCCCAAAGTGGAAAAGTAAATTAACAAAATTGGCAATTGCTGCAAATATCCAGTCAAATTCTGACTGTTGCTGCTTGTGTTATTTGTAGTAATGGTGTGTATCATCCTGTAGTGTAACCTACCATACTAGTAGTAAAACAGTAGCAAGCCCAGGGCATAATAATAACAATAATAATAACCAGTATGATGCCCCGAGGGCGAAAAGCCTGGGTGACGGCAGCCTGATTGGCTAGCACTGGAGCTTTGGCATGGGGGTCAGATCAACATATGGAAGGAATTATGTACTGGCCATATATTGTGTGTCTTGAGTGCACAGGGTTTGATGAGGTCAGATCAATATACTGAATGTCAGAACAGGAAGAACACAACAAATCAACACATAGTACAGAAAACATTACACCAAGACAATACAAAAACATGATGATGTCCCCACTGTATACAGAACCATGCTATCGGCGGGGCAGTTTGTTTAATGCCGTGATGGCCGAGGGGACAAAACTCCTACTAAAACTGACCTTTTTCCATGTCAAGGTTCTGTATCTTTGTCCTGGTGGCATGATGTTGAAAAAGCGATACCAGGGATGATCGGTGTCATTTGATATTGAAAGTGCCAGCCGTGTGACGGACTTACTGTTCATATCAGAATGTGTGGGAAATCATGGTGTAGCAGAACAGCTGGGAGAAGGGAGCTATGTAAAGAGTGAAAGGACATACAGTACAGGGCACTTTATTGGACTTCCAGCTGGAAGATCGGTCAGGTTTCCAGGCGGTGCGTCTAGGCGCCGGGAGGCAAAGCAGGATGTTTGATGTAATGCATTGAAGTCAATGAAAGCCGGTTGGGTTGGACAGCACTATCTTTGAATGCATTGCGACCTTCGTTAAATCATCGGTTCAGGAAAATAAAAGAAGGCGACGGATGACAAACGTAATCTCAGTACTTACATACAGTACGTGCTATTTAGATACCTCAATAAAATGATATAACGTGCGCATCAAAAAAGCAAAAGATCAGAAAACAGTGTTTGATACAGTATGTCTACTTTTATTTTCATGAACAGATCACTGACTTCATTCAATGCATCCCACCAAACTTCATTCAATTTGGGGGTCCTTGACATGAAAATGTTTAAGAACCACTGCTCTGTGGTGCATGCCATGGTGTACTGTAGTAGAACATGTGCTTCTGTCTCCCCTTCTTTTCCGCACCCTCCCTGAGTCGGGACTTACAAGGAAACAGGAAGAGGGAGGAGTGCAGGGATGTGGAGGGAGGGAGGGACTGGATGCTGCAAAAAGGAGGGCTTGACTTGCTACGCACGCACACTAATATGTTCTGGTCGGCCACATGGCTACTACAGTCATGCTACACAAGCATCTCTCAGTGTCACTGCACTGAGAGACATGCAACTGCTGTATACTCCCACAGCTGCTCTATACATCTCCTTACAACTGGGTTTACTGGATTTTGCAGTTCGTGCTAAATAACACCATAAAACCACCATTACCCTTTTAATGTCACGCACCTACTAGAGGGCACCACAAAGGGTGCACGCACCACAGTTTGGGAATCCCTGGCCTACAGTAATGGAGGGTATGCGCGTGACACCATCATCAAACCAGGAAGTTATGCGGGAACGCCTACTGAGTGCCAAAAAACTACTTTCTGGTCTTGACGGCCCATACATCCAAACAGAAATGTCCAATATGATTGCACTCACTTTGCCACTCGATTTGCCATTCACTTTATGCATGTGCATACCCTCTATAGTATGACCATTTGTAATGAGCCAGCAGATATACTAAACTGCATAGCTCAAGCAGTTATCGTCTTTTTCTCCCCCCCCCCCCCCTGTCACCACCCCTTTTGTCCTCCTTTTCTGGGAATGACAAAAACGATGGCGTTTGCACGAAAACTAATTTCACCCACTTTCTTTTTTACACCAATAAACCTGTGATATATGATGTGACAATAGAGCTGTTGAGCTCTACAACTCGTCTGGAGATGAGTTGTAGAGGAAGTTATGAATGTAGCCTTCTGTTGTGGTTGTTTATACAGTAGCTACAAGGAGGGATACTTTATAGACGTGCTTTTACTACCTGATTACTATCTTGTGTTTCTATCCTTATCTTTGTAGGCGCTTTGATTGTTTCTGGCATATTACCTCATATTGTTTTTCACACAATCTTTCTTTAGTTTCTATCCTTGGTGCTCTGTGAAGCGCTTTTTATTATTTGTGAAGCTAAGTTGAAAACATACTAACATAGTAGGGCATTTTAGTCCCATCTCCAACATAACGGGTCATGCCTGTACTTGCAACTGAGGCTGTGTGTATTGGCACTTGTTAATCATGTCATTTAGGTTGACCTTATATGACCAAACCTTGGGATTTACTGGTTTGTCCAGCTCAGTGAGTTGACCAATACACACACTGAGTTGAAACGTTACATGCACGACACGCGCACACATGCACGCGCACACACACAGGTTGTATTTGTGAAATGGTCAATAGTTATTGGCAGCAGTTTCCCTCCGGCAAAAATAGTCTACTAATGGCATCGGACATTATTTCAATGTCTACTAAAGGTCACTTATAGGACATCGGAATCACTCACATGGTGCTGCATTATTGTTTAATTTGGCTAATCTTGCATTTGTTGGATTACTGAAAACCTGTCTATTGTTTTTTGAGAATATTGATTTGGTAATAATAATGTTGTGCGCTTGACAACGGGCTTGGTATTGCCTACAAACTCACGATCGATACGTATCACGATACAGAGGCCACGATACGATATGTATCGCGATACGTGTGGTTTTAGAATAATGACCGTGTGACCTACTAAATTTAGTTTTGAGTTCTAGCCCGCCGAA
This sequence comes from Protomyctophum bolini, assembly GCF_963924005.1. Classification (NCBI taxonomy): domain Eukaryota; kingdom Metazoa; phylum Chordata; class Actinopteri; order Myctophiformes; family Myctophidae; genus Protomyctophum; species Protomyctophum bolini. Next base: position 12,659,455 of record NC_137883.1, read on the forward strand.
TCTTTTGACACATATGTATATGTTTTTGGCTTTTCTGCCTTCATTGATAGTATCAAGTGAAGAGAGACAGGAGAGAGGGAGAAGGGGAGAGACATGCAGCAAAGGTTGTTATGAGCGGGACTCAAACATGCGACGCGCTGTCAGGCCAAAGCCTATATGTAGCATGCGCCTGGACCACTTGGCCATACCCTTGTATGTATATGTTACTTTTGAAAAGATAAATGCAAAAGATTTTATCATATATATCAGAACGAAAATACATTGCATGGATGCACCTGGGACGTATCCTCAGTGATGTATCCCAAGGTCATCGGGGTTTCGTGTCTCGCGAACATCATACCCCTCACTCGTTTGACCCAGCCGGTGTGATCAAGTCCCAACTTACGTCCCAGTAGCTACCCTCGATCAGACCCACTGTACCTCCCAGTCCCTCTGCCGGGACTGGGAGGCACAATTCTGGCATGTGGAGGGCCTAGGCTCTGTGGGAAGGAATACAATACGATTATTGCTGTATCGATAAATTGAACCCACCCCTAGAGAGTTGCTACTTATTCAGTGCTCAGCAAGGCTTATGTAAGGAGGGAAGGGAAATTATCGACACCATGGCGCCATCATTGATGCACGGGGGGTCAAACTCGAGACAGAGGTTCCAATCCATGGAATCCATTTTCATTCAAGTCATTGAGAGCCGGCCGGACCAGCTTATGAACAAACAATATATGTTTTAATGATTGCAACCGTTGTCAGCTGATGGGTAGGTTCAGGGAAATAAGTCTCGTCACATGTCGTTTTCTGTTCTCTTGTATTTCGATGTGCACGTTTATAGACTATGCTTTTGCTGAGGTATTTAAAGAGCACAGTGTCTTTTTGACGTTTAGCTGTCGTCTCACAGCTAAATGTGGGTTCTCTCCCCCACATCGGTGCCCATTCCCAGGGTGGGGTCGGTGAAAGGGCCTTTCTCTGTGGAGTTTGCATGTTCTCCCACGTGTCCCCTTGGGTAGGTCCCCTCACAAAAACATGCAGTAATCCTGGTCTCTATACTGCCTGGCCAGCCGGGGTGCCTGATGGAGGTGAAAGAAACTAGTTGGAATGTTCCTTCCACATGCTACATCCAACCGGGGAAACTCCCCCCTGTCAGATGAAAGGAAGTGGCTTGGACTCCTCATGCATTGAAAGAAGCATGAGGTCAGTCCATTGCTCTCCCCAGGTTGGCGGAGGGCGTGTAGCGCCCAGGATTACATTAGTTAATTGACACTGGGTGAAAATTGGGTTGCAAAATCGTGGGATATAAAATAAAAAAGTGCTCTGTGCTCTTTAGATACCCGTGTAATTGCTTGGTGTTTGGCTGGGCCAAACTTAGTTCTTTGTTACATTATCATATTCAAAACTCTGTCAGTTAGGGCTGAATTAATAATACATTTCTGTATGGTTAATGTGCAATGCAAAGGCAGTGATATGGGCCTATTAGCAATGGGATATGAATGATGAGCGGAAATGCTGTTTTACTGCATCACCAGTCACCACTGACTGTTGTGATATTGTGACATTAGCCAGAGTGCTGGAGATAATCACAACCACGCTGACATCAATTACAACGACACTACATGCACTGTGCTCCTGGCTTCTTGAAGATCCTGTGCTGTTATACTGCATCAGCATTTGACTGTCACTAATGGCTGTAAAATCTCTTCTACCCTATGAACATGGTTGAAAGTATTTGATTTAAGTTATTTTCTTTTTCTTTTCTTTTTTTCTTTTAAAAATAATTTTATTGTATCTGCTATGGCAGATAAGTGAGAGGGACTGTAGCTGTTTTGAGCCTTGCTGGAAAATAAGTTTGTTCTGGTTTTTGTCTAACCTGAAACCTGGCCTGAGTTTCAGCTGGATAGCAGGCAGACTTCCTGATATTAGGGCTGCAACTCTCAATACTTTTCTTAGCAATTATTCTATTCTAAACATACATTTTTTTTAATCAATTAAATTGATTAGTTCGAACATGAACAACAGTATCTCTGTGAGTGAGTCAAACTATTCATGTGAGATCAGATTAAAACCAAATGGCCAGCTATAGAGAGTGGTGTGTGTGTGCCCTGAATGTGCACAAAGACTGACTGCATTTGCAATGTGATAATGATGTGTGTTAATGATAAGTAATAGTATTGTGTGGTCCAAACGGCATCAATCATTTTGTCTGCAGGCTTTTAAAGGTCACTTCTAATCACTAACTATAACAAACGAAAAATCACACCCGTGTGAAGTGAGGGTCGGATCGTATCATCGTACATCATCAGAAATACATCATCTCATTCCGGCCAATCAGAATTTGTGACCTCGCCTTCGTCTTCAATGTTTGTGTTACGCAATGTTTGTGTTTACGCAAACACTTTATTGTCAATTCATTGTCAATGAAACTTAATGTGCCCAATGTGCCGAAATGTGCTGACCTCATCACATTTATGATGACGGCTATGGCCGTTTTTAGCCCAAGGAGTGTTTTTCATGCAAAACTAATGCTTGCAATGGATGCTGAATCATGAATGACCCCTAGTTTGGCACATTACATGCAACTTAAATCATAATTAAAATACATTGTTGCCTTTTATATAGGATGTTAATGGTACCCAACGTTCAAACCCTGAATTTACCATGATCCAAACTTTATATAATTCACAATTTTTGATAACCCTAAGGATCATAAAAAACCTTGAATGATTACTATTGCAATCTCTTTTGGAACAAATCTTAGATTGACTGGCCAATTACCGTTCAGGAATATGACATACCCAATCCCTACCTCTCTCCCGGCTCCCCCTCTCTCCCCCCTACTCTCTCTCTCTCTCCCCCTTCCATCTTCTTGTGGGCATAAAAGGGCGCCAATTCCGTCCTCAAATTGAGGACACAATTACTAAAATTATTAGTTGGATATTATATCTGTGTGTATGTTCCTTTTAGTAAATGTGTTGTTACTATAAATACAATTGTACGAGACAAACAAACAAGCGTAAAGATGGAGAGAACAACCTAGCTTTGCTGGTGATTTCTACAGAGGTTGATGGAGTCAGCAGATTGGCCGTTGGCCAAAACAAGAAACTGTGTAGGGACAAGACTTACTGCATGAGTGGAAGTAGCAAATGACTGGATGAATGATGGGATGCATGGGAAAATATCATAATTGATAGACAGAGAGGCAGAGGCAGGGAAACCCAACACTAATGTGTGCCAATAAATAACTTAACATAATTAGTACACTATGTTTTTTAAGCGGGCATAATCAAAGTACTTATTGTGATACAGCACCTTGTCATGACCTCAGAATGGGCCAGTGGCCTAAAGCAAGACCAAGTCTGATTTATACTTTGATCGTTGTGCGCCAACATCAGCCGAACTACAAGCTCACAATGCTTTTCAGAGACGCATCACCAGTTAATCGATTGTTCCCCCCCCCCCCCCTCCCCCCAGGTGAAAAGAAGCGGCTTGGACTCCTCATGCTTTGAAGGAAGCGTGTGGTCAGTCCGTTGCTCTCCCCAGGTTGGCAGAGGGCCCCACTTGCAATTCCATCCCGACCCACAAAGCATTATCTCAGTGGTATAGTAGGATATAAAATCCCAGGACTCCCCAGTGAGTTCCCAGGCAGCAATCTGCAGGTACCATCCTACTACTGCTCTCCAGGGGTAAATCCTCTTTGCATGGCTGGTGATCAAGCATTGATGTAAAGGAGCTTATAGCAGCAACAGGCAGTGATTGGGTCACATGCAGTGGTGGAATACTAAGTACATTTACTTAAGTACTGTACTTAAGTACAATTTTGAGGTATTTGGACTTGAGTCCAATACTTGAGTATTTGCAATTTCCAATATGTTTACTTCTACTTCACTACATTTCAGGTCAAAAATGTGTACTTTTACTCTGCTACATTTATTTGTACACTTTAGTTACTGGTTGTTACTTTGTAGACTTGTATTATCATTATAAAACATACATTAAGTGATATGTTTAAAAGGTTTGTTAATTTTTGTTTGTCATTTTAGCCGATGAAACCGAAAATCTTAAAACGTGAATATCTCTTGATCTAAATCATTCCGTCCAATTCTAAGCAAAGATGATGTGTTAGACGGCCCATCGCGGTCCCGTCGCTAGTCGCGTTAGAATGAATCATACCTCCCGTTGTCGATCGCCTCGGGAGTGTTTTGGCTACATCAAGCTACTTCCGGGATAGCGCCTGGTCCGTCACTAAATGTGCTCCGCTGCTATAAATCGCTGGGCACTCTGATTTAATGGATTCAGTAACCCCAGGCGTTTGGTTAACAGAGCTATTTAACACTTGTTTTAACAGCAAAGTATCAATTTCACCCCCCCTTTAAGCATGTGCTGTAATCTATAGAATTAATTTTGAATGGAGTAATTTCAAAATTGACATACTGTAGTTTAATATGGTCCATGATCAAAGCCAAGGATTAACTATCTTTTTCTAACTTCTTTCTAATCCCATGATTCCGTAATCCATTTTTCACCCGGTGTCAATTGCCTAAAATGTAATCCTGGGTGTTACTCTGCCAACCTGGGGAGACCCCCAAACTGAGCGCATGCTTCCTTCAATGCATGAGCAGGTCACTTCTTATCACCTGACCCGGGGAGAGTTTCCCCGGTTGGACGTGGAAGAAACACGTTATTCCAACTAGTTCCTTTCCCTCCATCAGGCACCCTTCATGCTGACCTGGGGGTGGCAGTTTAGAGACCAGGATAACTGCATGTTTTTTGTGAGGGTACCTACCTGCCCTAGGGGGCAAACTCCATTCAGAAAGGCTGTTCCGCCAACCCCACCTAGTGTATGAGCACTGACGTGACACCAGCTGCTCCCAGCGGGAATCGAACCCGCTGTGTGTGATGAGCTTGTAGATCTGCTATTTTTCAATAGCTAAATTATAACACAATATTTAAAACACCAAAAGGGGTTCCCGCCCAAAACGTGTTAATGACCTTTTTTCTTTTTTTTGTGGTATTCAATTCATACAGCCAACAATGGGTAGAACGCTCCCAAAATGCAGATTTTGGAAGATAGATGTGTCACAGAGCCATTGCTGGCTGTCTGAATCCAAAAAAAGTCATTAAAAATTATTGCTTATAGCAGCTTTAAGGGTGTTTTTATTCAATTCTTTGTCATACTCACTAAGGTATTTTCTCCCCCATCATCACCACACACAGGGCTGGTTGCCATGGAGAACTCATCAGTGGCGTCTGCGTCGTCCGAGGCAGGCAGCTCGCGCTCCCAGGAGATCGAGGAGCTGGAGCGCTTCATCGACAGCTACGTCCTGGAGTACCAGGTGCAAGGCCTGCTGGGAGACAAGGCCGATGGCGAGCCGGACGAGGACAGCGGCAGCAAGATGCCACAGGTACACTGCACGCCACTCACAAGTATTACATCATCGCCTGATCGCAAACGTTTCAGATGATCGCAATTATTTTTTGCATGAGCATTGTTTCCATGTTGATTTTTTTTTTTCAAAAATAGCGGAATGTTTTGGAAAGAAAAAATGTCTTTTTCTTTCTTTGAGTTATTTGTCATAATCTGCACTGTGCAATTTGTGATTGCGAAGCCTAAAAGGCAAACGGAAATACAAATTGTAACGTTCCAATGTTCAATGCAAAAAAAAAATCTTTAATCGCAATTATTTGTGTGACAATGAATCATCAACAAGCTTTACTGTTGTAAAGTCCCATCCCGTCTGTATTGACAGAAAATATAGTCATTTATAGGGAATTCACACTGAGACGGACTCAGTCCGTTTGATTCGAACCCGAACCCGAATACGGTTGCTGGCCATGATTCACATTGGCCTTGATTTTTCCGCACCCGAGTACACTTCATTCAACTGTATGCAATGCTTTCACATGGCAGCGATCCATATCCGAGTACACTTCATTCAACTGTATGCAATGCTTTCACATGGCAGCGATCCATATCCGAGTACACTTCATTCAACTGTATGCAATGCTTTCACATTGCAGTGATCCATATCCGAGTACACTTCATTCAACTGTATGCAATGCTTTCACATGGCAGCGATCCATATCCGAGTACACTTCATTCAACTGTATGCAATGCTTTCACATGGCAGCGATCCATATCCGAGTACACTTCATTCAACTGTATGCAATGCTTTCACATTGCAGCGATCCATATCCGAGTACACTTCATTCAACTGTATGCAATGCTTTCACATGGCAGCGATCCATATCCGAGTACACTTCATTCAACTGTATGCAATGCTTTCACATGGCAGCGATCCATATCCGAGTACACTTCATTCAACTGTATGCAATGCTTTCACATTGCAGCGATCCATATCCGAGTACACTTCATTCAACTGTATGCAATGCTTTCACATTGCAGTGATCCATATCCGAGTACACTTCATTCAACTGTATGCAATGCTTTCACATGGCAGCGATCCATATCCGAGTACACTTCATTCAACTGTATGCAATGCTTTCACATTGCAGTGATCCATATCCGAGTACACTTCATTCAACTGTATGCAATGCTTTCACATTGCAGTGATCCATATCCGAGTACACTTCATTCAACTGTATGCAATGCTTTCACATGGCAGCGATCCATATCCGAGTACACTTCAATCGGTCCCAAGACTACTTCCATGTAGTCCCGGGTACCGTTGGGTGATCTGCTCCCGGGAACGGTACGCAGTATTATACTGTAGTTAGTCTAGTTTTAGTCCACAAAATTGCATTTAGTCAGGCCTTGATGGCGTGGTGATGCCTGATTTTTTTTTAAATTGGATGCATGCTGAAAATGGCCAAAATACAAACCCACAACGCGTCGCGCTGCAAAAAGTCGTACTGATTTGCCAAATATTTGGGTGCCCACGCCCACTTGCAATGTCTTCAAGAATTTGGTCTCAAGTTGTGATGTGTGAAATACGTGAAGCTATACCCTTTTGGAAACCGTCAGCTACAAGCTTCTTCATGCGACCATGGCTCACAAAACTTTATTTTAATTTAATATTTAACCCATTAAGTCCAGAGGCCGATTCTACAAATTCCTTCTAATAGTTCTCACACTTCTCACTCACACTTTCATAATTCAAAATTATTCAATAGCTTTTAGACATCGCAAATAGACTAGAGCTACAGTATTGTACAAAGAACAGTCATTACAGTATGTACAGTATGTACACAATGCTACTTCCTACACTCGTCCCTTTCCCGGTGCTCTACCTTTTAAAATCAAAGGTTATGTATATGCACACAGGGCAACTGTAAGTGGGTTAGTTTACCCCCCTGGGGTTACAGTGCCAGCTGTGCGTTCACTAAATAGCTCAGAGAGGAAACACAATGCTGCTGTAGTCAGAGAGGCCAGACTGAGATGGTTTGGAACTTTGGACATGTACAGACTCAGAGAAGGGATATTGGTAGAAGGATGCTGAGGTTGGAACTACCAGAGGAGATGTATGGATGGGGTGAAAGAGAACATGAAGTTAGTTGGTATGAGAGAAGCTGAGGACAGGGTGAGATGGAGGCAGATGATTCGCTGTGGCGACCCCTGAAGGGGACAGCCGAAAGGAGAAGCTGTAGTCAGAGATGAGAGGTCTCTCTAGGGGGCAAGATTTGTTTTAACATCTGCTTTTAAATTGCTTAAAAAAAGGACTGTGTGTGTGTGGAATTGGATATACAAGCTCACAATGAGCTTGTATATCGGCTATTTAAAAAAATAAACAAAACAAATCTTGAATCACAAAGTAGTTTGATAACTACTGATTTAGATTTAGAAGGCTTTTGTAGAATCGGCCTCAGCAGGTCTTATTATATTTCCGGAAATGGTGCTGATATGGTGTGTTGTAGATGGGCCCCATGGACCGTCCAATGATATGGTGTGTTGTAGATGGGCCCCTGGGACCGTCCAATGGATCCATGGTGCTGATATGGTGTGTTGTAGATGGGCCCCTGGGACCGTCCAATGGATCCTTGGGGATCCCCAGACCATTTATACCCTCCACCTACATTCACTAGCGATATTTCTCTCTCTCTCTCTCTCTCTCTCTCTCTCTCTCTCTCTCTCTCTCTCTCTCTCTCTCTCTCTCTCTCTCTCTCTCTCTCTCTCTCTCTCTCTCTCTCTCTCTCTCTCTCTCTCTCTCTCTCTCTCTCTCTCTCTCTCTCTCTCTCTCTCTCTCTCTCTCTCTCTCTCTCTCTCTCTCTCTCCTCCCTCTCAGTGGACAGACGAGTGCAATGACAGAAAAGATGGAAGTTGGTCATCTTCATGGGGACGTGGCTCATCCAAACCGGTACGTAACTGTGTGTGTGTGTGTGGGGGGGGGGGGGGGCTATATTTTTATGTCTAAATTTGTAAGCTATATTTCGGTGGTCTTACCGGCATAATGTGTTATTTGTGTCATTTGCCGTTTATTTTATTTTTATCTTGAAGCACATAGATAGGGATGCTTGTTATTATGAAATGTGCTATATAAATCAACTTGACTAGACTTGACTATACCTGCATGTTATAAACATTACACAGTTAGCAATGTTGAATCCCAAAACACAATTACCGGTAAGTCATTATTAACAATGTATTTAATTGTTATGATCATGACAGGCCTACTCACTGTCTTTCTCCTCAGTCTAGGGTGAATGTGAGCGCCGTAAAGTTGTTTTACTCCTTGCCATTCTTTATCCTTCTCTCTCTTTAGGATGAATGGGAGCACAGCAGTAATGAAAGTACAGGCTCCAGACCCAGCTCAGGTTCTAGACCAGGCTCTGGATCGCGCTCTGGTAGCAGGGGCCGAAACAACCAGTTCAAGGGCCCTACCAAAGTACAGGTACTGTACATATTGTTTACACGCATCTTTATTCACGGTGTACAGAGAAGGTGGCTATATACCGTATATATATATATTTGAGGGGCTTTTACGCCTTTATTGATAGGATGGTAAATGGTGCATTTATATAGCGCCTTTATCCAAGGCGCTTTACATAGATTGTGCATTACATTCACCCATTCACACACACACATTCATACACTGATTGCGGCGGAAGCCGTTATGTACTTATCTAATCATAATACTCCTGTCTGTTTTCTAGAACGGAACGGAACGGAATCGAGAGGGCTCACTGGACATCCTTGGGACAGACATCTGGGCTGCTAACACCATGGACTCACACGGGTAGGTACCCAAGTGTGTGTGTGTGTGTGTGTGTGTGTGTGTTTGTGTGTGTGTGTTTGTCTGTCCGCTGCTAATCTATTTTACTATTAAATAGCCTGGGTCCAGCCCCTGAATCGCTAGACTGTCATTCAGGTTCTGGTGACACTGTAGAAGCCAGGGTTTTCTCGGTTGATAATCTAACTGGTGGCCCGGCCTGATCGCGATAATCCAGCAACCAATCGCCAAAGAGTCCCACTTTGGCCACGCCCCCATCTCAGAAAATTGCTGCAGGCAACTATTAAACCAATCATTGTCAAATTTCTTGTCAATGCTGGCATACCAGCATGGTATTATAATTCTGCCTTTTCATTTTGGTCCAAGCCCATTCAACTCAGTACAAGCTGTCGTGAGTCAGACTTTGGCAGAGCATAGTGCTGATGATTGGCAATGTTTGCAGTTTGCACCAGGATTTTTTAATAAATACATGCCGACTCTTGAAAGCACGTAGTATTGTAGAGGTGGTGAAAGTGCACGATGGATATTTTGGAGGATGTGATGTGACATCCCGGGACAAAGACAGTAGACGATGTACAACATGCCATGTTGCTAGGATGTGGATACGTATTCATCTGGATATTGTTATTGTTATTAGTAGTAGACCTAGTACTACACGTTTCATTGAATGGAACACTGTATTGACTTACATTCTCTCTTGACGAACGCGTGGCTCTAGTATAACTCAATGGGTTTCTTTTAAAATGGCATTGTAGAATAGTGAGTCAGTGACTGGAGGCTGAGACCGGTTGCCATGGTAACTGCTGCAAGGCAACACCGCCTCTCCCGTGCTGTAGTTCCGGCCACGGTGGCAGATGAGCGCTCAGACGCATGATGCTGGGGCTGTTCATGGCTGGATGATGCAAGCGCCAACACAGAACAGAGTTACAGACCATTTGGCATTAGCTCAGGGGTAGAGTGGCCGCTTGGGAACCAAAAGGTTCCCAGTTCGATTCCGGGCTCCCCCAGAGTTAGTGTCGAAGTGTCCTTGAGCAAGACACTGAACCCCTAATTGCTCCCGATGAGCAGGTTGGTGCCTTGCACTTTGAGAACCACTGAGTTACACCATTGCTCGGCCAGTTGGTCTAGCCGTGTGTGTTTGTGTGTGTGTGTGTGTGTGTGTGTGTGTGTGTGTGTGTGAGACCATGTTGGCTTTGCGTTATTATCAGCTGTTCTCTAAGCCAGTGTCTCCGTGTGTTACTGCCCGCACAGAGTACAAAACACTGATGTTGACCTACAAATCAGGTATGGCACCCCCTTATCCTCAAAGCCTCATCCAACCCTACAACCCCTCCCACTCGCTCAGATCAGCTAACAGAACCGGTACCTTTGCTAAAACACGTCCAAGACTCTCCTCCCTTCTGCCCTCCCAAACTATTGCAGTTAGAACTGCAGACTCACTCCCAATCTTCCTCCGTAATCTGCAGACTCCACCTTAGCACTTGCCGTAGCACTTGCCCTAACCTTGCACGCTTAAATCCAATGTCTAAAAACGTATAGGAAAAAGCTTCAAGATCGTCTATTTTCACTAGTTTGCGTCCCGGGGAGACGGCACATTTCTCTTTTGGGTCACGGGCTAAACGTTTTGGAACTACTGCTCTGGAGCGTCGGCTAAATAATGCCTAAATTGTAATAGTGTGTGTGTGTGTGTGTGGCCTTGTGTTTAGCGGTGCAGGATGGGACGTGCAGCCAGAGAAGCTGGACTTCAGCCAGTTCCACAGGAGGCACTACAAAGCCACGGCCAAACACCTGCCACACATCCACCAGGAGGGGTAAGGCCTTACGGATTCATATGTTATCACTGCATTAAATACACAAAATCAACCATTATCAGGACATTGGAATATGGCCATACTGGCATACTAGACGTTGTGGTGTTTGGCTGTGTTCACCCGGCCTGCATGCATACAGCTTGGTGCAGACATAGCCTGGTAAACGACTCCCCCTGCTGGACGTGTCGGGGCTAACTCTATGGTCGGGGCATGGAAACTAGGGCGTACTAATATAGGGCGTACTAATATTTACTATTCTCTGCCTATCGGGACGCAATCTGTCTGTATGCTAAGCTGCTGGTCACGAACATTCTCTTGATTATGGGGTGATAACGTTCCAAGCGGGTGGTCTCCGAGGGCGTTTTCAGCAGTGGTGGAAAAAGGAGTCACATTTTTTACTAAACTCACTCACCGAGTGCCATCTAGTGGCTGGAAACGTTCCCGCACATGCCAGCAATGTAAAGTGTACGGTAGACGGTATCATTTTGAAAGCTGTTCGAAAACAGACGACCGGAAGTGAAGAATAACGTGTCCTGCGAGACCAGCAACCAGGTCTATGAAAACGAGCCCAAAAGAAGCGACTAGGCCACATTAAATTGAAGTATTGAAATAAATCGGTAAATAGGCTGTAAATAGCCAATTCAAAAGTTCCATAAGCTCTTCTTCCAGACAACGGTAAACAATGGTAAAACATATTCTTTCTCAGTGCAAACTAGTTCATAATGTGTTTGCTAACGTGCTGTTACTTTAGTCAACCAACTCTTTGTTGTTGCTACATATGACACAGTTCTGAGTAGCAGCATATGGATTTAACACAGTTCAATTCTAGAACTAATTGCAGACTATAGTCAATATTTATGCATGCATAATGCTCGATTGCATGTGACATATTGATCAGTATTTCTACCAGTATTGGTTTCCAGACTGCAGCAAGCATCTATTCTCTGGTCCTGTTATTCATTGTTTTTAAATGTTACATTTAGCTTCATCAGCCATGTTTCTTTATCAGTATCCATTCTCTACTTTCCCCTAATGCATTGCAATTGATTGCAGCCTGTAGTCTTTTGTTTTTCTATTTGACATTGATTGATCTCGTCTGTCTGTGTTTGTCGATAGTGAATGTTCCTATTAATTCTGTCTGTCTGTCTGTCTGTCTCAGGATGATTAAAGGTAAAGTTGATGACGACGATGGCATAGACATGAACGACATAGAGAGATTTCTCCCCCATCTACACTCGGTAAGTCACAATCTAAACACTAAACATTACCCTTACGCAACCTATACTCTCCAATCTATTTGAGTCTATTCTGTAATCTATTCCGTTTGTAATTGTATAAAAAATGTCTCATGAATCTGGACTGGAATGACAGGCAGCACAGTGTTCTTAGATGAACAACTATCAACACAATCAGCAAGTTTGTTTTCAGAGAGCGCTCTCTTGTGGCACAAGGAAAACAATACAGGCACAAAAAAGTTATAAGTGATTCTTTTGATGTGGCATTTCTTGTGTGTGTTATCTTCGAATATATATATTTCAATAATTATATTCTAATACAATGCCCAACACAATGTCATTATGCAAGAAAATAGGCATGAAGTGTGTACTGGTAGGGTAGTGTAAGTGTAGTAAGGTCTCACCAATGTGTAGAACAGTTATGAGGGTCTATGCTGGTGGCTTCACATACAATCCGTGTTACACTGGTGACACCTAGTGGTAAGACGGAGGTGTTGCAGTTCCATGCTGAATGGCCAGAAAGGGCATTGACAAGTTGCTACAGTACAGTATACTGCCCCCTCCCTATTAAGTATACAGTATACTGCCCCCTCCCTATGTAAGTAAGTAAGTAAGTAAATTTTATTTATAAAGCACCTTTCTTAACAATGTTACAAAGTGCTGTACAGTGACACAATAAAATCAGTCATAATTAAAACAGGACAGTAGAACAAGCAAATAAGAACAACATAATCAAATCAAATAAAATCAGAAAAATGTTCCCGAAATAAAAAGGTTTTCAGCAAACTTTTAAAAATATCCACAGACTCAGCATTTTTCAAAGTGCAAGGCAGGGCATTCCATAAAGTAGGTGCAACTACTGCAAAGGCACGGTCTGTGGAGAGGGAATTGAAGTACAGCTCAGCAGTCGCAGGTGAACGTGGTGTTGGCATATTTCTCTGGTGTATCGATGATGCATGTATAGCACATAAAATAATGAGTTTTAATAGCGTGTCTTTGTGACCAGGCTGGACTGAGAGCTCATTGTCGTAGTATTTCCACGTCCATGACTTCTGTAGAACCGCGGTTCTCAACGTGGGTTCCGGGGACCCCCCAGGGGTCCTTCGGGGTGTTCCAGGTGGTCCCCAGCTAAATTGATTGATAGTTGGGCATATAGAAGTTCCTATATGCCCAACTATCAATCAAACCAGCAAGGTTTAATTTGGTTCCTATTGGGAACCAAATTAAACCTTGCTGGTTTGTCTGTAACTCTGAGACAAATGGAACCCGTAAGGGTCAATTTGGTTCAGTTTGTATACCTCTCAGAGTAAATGATCTTTCAGGGTAGATTGGGGCTCCCAGAGATAAACAAACATATCAAATGGGGGTCTGTGTCCTTGATATTAAAACAAGTTTAAGAATTAATGGTGCAAAATCCTCTGAAAATAATCTGTCATTACGCAGTAGCTCTATAGTTAAGTTTGTAGCAGATAGTCAAATGTCAGTTGTGGTTGTCACTCAAGCGTTGTGTTTGTCCTGGTTGTTACGCAACTCGGTCAGGGTTGTTGGAGGTTACCTGGATGGCGTAGGTGTTCTGTCCTCTTCCTTCCAAAGCTTCTGGGTCCAGCGACGTTGTCTGCCTTCCTTCCCCTCTTGGCTTCAGAGACGCGCTGCCTGCTGCTGTTGTTAATTCTTTTACCTCTCCTCATCTCTCGGCCAAGCAGGCCCCTTAGCTACTCAAGATGGCTTCCTCCTTTTTAATGGTCTGGCAGCCAACGGAGCTGTTTCCTTTCATTCAGATAGAAGATGGGGGTCAGCCGGGTCCGTCTGGTCTGTGCTTTGGATAGGATGTGGGCTGGTACTGGGATCCAGCGGAGGTCACAAACACAACGCTGGGAATGCTTTGGATAGGATGTGGGCTGGTACTGGGATCCAGCGGAGGTCACAAACACAACGCTGGGAATGCTTTGGATAGGATGTGGGCTGGTACTGGGATCCAGCGGAGCTCACAAACACAACGCTGGGAATGCTTTGGATAGGATGTGGGCTGGTACTGGGATCCAGCGGAGGTCACAAACACAACGCTGGGAATGCTTTGGATAGGATGTGGGCTGGTACTGGGATCCAGCGGAGGTCACAAACACAACGCTGGGAATGCTTTGGATAGGATGTGGGCTGGTACTGGGATCCAGCGGAGGTCACAAACACAACGCTGGGAATGCCAAAGCCCATGGATGTGCTCGCTCGCAGTCATTCTCTCTCTCTCTCTCTCTCTCTCTCTCTCTCTCTCTCTCTCTGTGTTTTCTCATACAAATAAATCACCCTGTCTGACTTTTGTACAATATGAAACTGTGTTTATAGTCCTTTATACAAAGTGTCGCTCACTGGAAATAGCCGATCGACATGCTTATACTTGCGCTATTTTCTACTGGCGGCGCTGTCGTACAACAAAAGCATACATGTTTTAAGATCTCCTGTTTTTCCGCATGCACTGGCATCATCATCATCATCATCTCTTGGCCCACTGAGAGGGCAGAGATGACGTCTGAGAGGTCGGAAGGTCACCGGTTTGCCAACCTACTAAACTAGAAGGAATGTGAGCACAACTTCAGTCAGACATAAACAATACGACAATCTCTCTGGGTTCACGGCTCCAAAGAATCTATGATGGAGAGAATGATAGCCAGCGCTTGGTAGCATACCCTGCCTGCTGCCATTGAAGGAGCACATTTTCTTACCTCCAGGAGCTATTTTAGTTCCCAGACTGTAATGTTGTAAATGTTGTTGTGGTTCGCAATGTACTTGCAGTGAGAAGGCATTGTCGGAACCTATAGGCATTGCATAATTCTATGAGTCCGTAAGTACTAGAGCATTTGCCTGCTATTCATCAAAGTGCTCCACAACACTTTACATCTGCCCTGGTCATGTGATTCAACGACCAATTAACACGTTTCAGTGACTCAAAGACTCAAATACTGTTGGTCAGTGGTTCTCAAAGTGGTTCTTGTCAAGTCGATTCACCAGTGTTCTAACTTCTTTGAATAGTAGCTTATTCAAATATGGTCTAATGCATTATGTGGTTGTAATGCTATATTTCAAGTAGCTAATTCAGCTGGTGACCGACTCACCCTCCCTCGTGCACACGTCTTGTGTACGTCTTCTTTACAAAATGAGGAATAGATATTAAAAAAGCCGAAGGTACTGTTGTGTGTGTGTGTGTGTGTGTGTGTGTGTGTGTGTGTGTGTGTGTGTGTGTGTGTGTGTGTGTGTGTGCGCGTGCATGCATAATTCTGCTCTATTCCGGTGCGCTGCCTGGGAAAGCTCGCTGCTTTGAGGGGAAACTGGGTTTCCTTTTCCTCTCGGTGAGTGAGGTTGAGACTTTGGGAGGTTGTAGGAAGACGCTAGAAAGATTGACCTGTGCAAACGGCTTCTTTAATGGCCTCTGTGGAATACTTGTGCACACCGTTTCCACTGAACCCTCCACCCTGTGTCCTATTGTAAGGAAAGCAGGCCAGAAACCTAATCATTGATTTGTACTAAATCCATACACTGACAGATGCATACAGTACATATACTGTATGTGTGCATGGATCCATACTTGGACCGGCCTTGCCTTCGTCACTAAAAGCTCACTAGTAATGAATCATGACAACAATGAAATATTAATAATAATTATACAACGGGTCGTTTCGAGGAAGCAATTTTCAGATTCTAAATCCTGACAGTTTAAAAAAATAGCAGACCTACAAGCTCGTAGCGTGCCACTCGGTGGCGCGCTATGAGCTTGTAGATCTGCTATTTTTCAATAGCTAAAGCATAACATAATGCTAACACCAAAAGGGGTTCCCGCCCAAAATGGGTTAAAAAAGTTTTTTCAGCGATTTTCTTAGTTTTAAGGATAACTGTTGTATAATTGCAATATTACACTCGAGGGGGCGGTTTAACGTCATTAATGCACGCCTGCGATGCTGCAGGAACTAGCCCGCAAGGAGAGTTCCTGAAAGCAACGCAGAAGTTAAACCACCCCCTCTCATGTAATATTGCTTAATCATACATGTACTAATAATAACAATAATCACATGTATAATTTCCAATAATAATTATACTAACCATAATAATCGGACATGTATAAAGCACTGTAAAATACACTATATAATACTGTAACACAATAGTAATGACTCATGTCTACAGCACACTTGTTCCCTTCGTCAGTCGATCAATGTTTTGACCCACTAAGCTCATCAGCCTAATATCATATCAGTATGACTATGAACGTTATGTATTATGGCAACCACTCTGTGTGTTGGAGAGAGCGAGACTAAGAGACATAGAGAGAGAGAGAGAGGCCGAGACGTCTGTATGGCTGACATCCTGAGCAACAGCAGCCAGTAACTTTATTTATGCAACTTGGCTGCTATGTGCGGAAGTCATTTTGGAGCCAGTTCAGTTCAGTAGGTTCCTGCTTGCATTTGATCACGTTCAACGTTTCCCCCAGGGATCAGCAGGCCATTTTTTCCCTTTTTTTCCTCACTTTATTTTTCTTCTGCAACAGAGCCAGCATGCCTGTTGCGCTCCCATATAATTATGATAATGGCTGCAAAATGCATATTCAACTAGAAAGGGAAATATACGGTAGAAGAATGTTGCTCCACTTCTGAGTCTAGTTTTAGCCGACTAAATCTACAGTTTAGGCTATATTCTATTTTGGCAGGCCTAGACGGTGTCGTATTGACTCATTTGACACTTTGTTGCATGCTGAAAATAGCCGATCTACAAGCTCACAACGCTGTGAGCTTGTTGATCAGCTATTTTCAGAGCGCAACCAAACATAACATGACATTTCTGTTAGTTCTACTGGATCTCTTCATTAGGTTTTATTTGTGGCTTTTTATTTGGTGATCCATCGGAGGGTTCCCAGTTCGCTGGCTCCCCCCGGGTTAGTATCGAAGTGTCCTTGAGCAAGACACTGAACCCCTAACTGCTGCGGGAGAGCACGTTGGTGCCTTGCTTGGTTTCCTCCACTGTGTGTGTGTGTGTGTGTGTGTGTGTGTGTGTGTGTGTCACTTTAGAGACCGGCGCTATATACCGCATTTACCATTCACGGTGCTGTTGAGGGGAGGGAAGTGGGGGTTGAACAATGAACACGAGGGGGAGAGAGAATGAACATCCCATCTTGTGATCAGTGGTTAAATCAAACCGAAAGAGGAAGAACGCTGGAGTCTGGAGGCCAGACGGTTCAGACGGCTCGGCCCCTTTGTCTCCAAGCCTACGTGCTCCACAGCAGCACTCTGCTGGAGGAGGGGGCTGGGCGGAGCCCAAGGCTTTTTGGGGTTTCCCTCTTGAGAACTGCCCCCTAACTAATAGGGTTCATGCTGTGTCCGTGTCCCACACTCCAGACCTGCTTCCTCCCTCCGATCTGTGCGCTAATCCACAGGTTCCCAAACGTTTTAGCCTGTGACCCAGAAGAGAAATATGATGTCTCCCCGGGACCCAATCTACAAGCTCACAATGCGTCACGATCGGCTATTTTTTACAAAAAATTGTTTTCTAATTTATGGAATTTTCTTTTATTTCTCCATGAAATTACTGAAAAATAGCATTGAGTTTGTTTGTAATTCATGAAATGAAACAGTTCTTTTCTGTATTTTGTTTGTTGAAATAATTAAAAACGAAATGTAAGAAATAAAAAATAAAGGGACCCAACCGCGGACCCAAATGTGTCCTGCCTGACCCACAAATGGGTCCTGCCCGACCCACAGTTTGGGACCAGTGCACTAATTTCATTTTATTTTCCACCACTTTTCTCACCGTCTTTTTTGACGGCCTGGCTCTGCAGGGAGCTAGCAGTCTGTAATTGGGTCTGTTTGTCTGTTTGTACAGAGCTAATCTCACTGGACCGATCAGCTGCAAAGTTGTTGTGCACATTGTCAGTAGGCAGTAGGTACAGTTAGCACGCTTTGTCACCGGGCGGTGGTGTGAGACTGCTGGCTCTGTTTTCTCTGATGGTCCAGCCTGGGACATGTCCACAGACAGTTGTTGGTAGGGTTTCAAACTCTCTACACCTTGGAGTGTCCAGAGGATGAGGCAGAAGGACTTGCGAGGTGTTTTAACTGACCCTGTTGTACTGTCTATGCCACCATATACAGAGACCTTGGTCATTTTCCTTTGTGTGGACATAAGTGTGTGTGTGTGTGTGTGTGTGTCCAAATAAGTTTTCTTTTCTTTTTTATTTATTTTTATATTTAACTTTTGGCTTTGATTGGGCTGAAGCCTTTCCCAAATTTGGAGTCATTATGTCATTATATGTCGTAGATATGTCATATTATGTGTCCCAAACCTTTTAGCTCAAGACCCAAAAGAGAAACTAGATATTTGCCCAGGACCCAAACTAGTGAAATAGCACTACTCACAAGCGCAGATCTACCGTGTTGTTAACTTGTAGATGTGCTATTTTCAACATTTTTTAATCTAAATCTTTTTAAATTATATATAAGTAGGCCTATATTTTAAATGTAGGAAAACGAAGAAGAAAAAATTACTCGTGACTGACCCCCCCCCACACACACACACACACACACACACACGCCCATTCCCACGTGCACGTCACAGGAGATCCATCACGATTGAGATTTATTTCCCGTTGTATTATATTATGTTGTACTTAACTACCTCATGTCCGCTTCCAGGCGCTATATTTCATCCGTCCCTTTCTCTCTCTCTCTCTCTCTCTCTCTCTCTCTCTCCCACCGCCCACCCACCTCTTCTCCCGTCATCCATCCATCTCTCCCTGTCGCGTCACAGGGGGGGCCGGGGGGGGCAGCGGGACAATGTCCAGCGGGGTCGAGGTGACCTGTAGCTACTTCCTTCCTGCTATTGTTTCTGAGCCCTACGACTCCTTAGGATTCTGCTCTCTGGCAAGTGGTGGAAGAAGTACTTCAAGTAAAAGTATCGATACCTCAATGTGGAAATAACTCTTGTTACAAGTAAAAGTCCCGGCTGCGGGTACAGGCTTTAGTTTAGACATACTATTGGTCCGACTGTCATTAGACCGACAACCTACCTCACACCCTATTGGTCCGACTGTCATTAGACCGACAACCTACCTCACACCCTATTGGTCCGACTGTCATTAGACCGACAACCTACCTCACACCCTATTGGTCCGACTGTCATTAGACCGACAACCTACCTCACACCCTATTGGTCCGACTGTCATTAGACCGACAACCTACCTCACACCCTATTGGTCCGACTGTCATTAGACCGACAACCTACCTCACACCCTATTGGTCCGACTGTCATTAGACCGACAACCTACCTCGCACCAAAACAAACTGGTCAGGCTCCTACTTGGCCTCACCCCCCGAACCCACCTCACCCCTGCCCACTTTGACAGGATGGGATGGCTTAGGGTCGACGACAGAGTACAGCATCTTGCAATGGGTCTGGTCCACAAGATTCGATACACCACCAAGATACCCATGTACCTGTCTAAATACTTCCTTAAAACACATTGATTGCCATTGAAGAGTGTACTCGTCATTTGAACGGTTCACTGCCATTGACATGAGTATACTCATGTCAGGGTTTTCATTGATTACGTTATATTGCGCTACTTTGCCAATATATGAATGGCTCTGGGTTGCAAAGAGTGTGATAAAACCAGAAATGATCTGGACGTGAAAAGTCTGCCTCTGTCTCAATGTAAATAGATAGATAAAAAATGCATTTAACTCAGATTATTTTCCCAGATTGCGATTTGAAAACTTGAAACGGGACATTTTGCATAATGACTTTTCACTTTTGGGACTTTTTGTACATTTTGATGCCAAGACTTTTGTACTTTCACTCAAGTACATTTGAATTGAGTTTTTCTGCATTCCAGTATTTATACTTTTATTTAAAGTGCCTTTTCCACCACTGCTGCTAGTGCACCTTCAATCTCCCCGGGCGATGAACCCTGCACCCAATACGATCCGAGATGTAGTGGAGTAAAAGTATTGGAAATACTGCAGTAAAGTAAAAGTACCTCAATGTTACTGAAGTACAGTAAGTAAATAGCAGTGCTAAGAATAGCCAAACTATCAGAAGTAGTTCCAATCATCCTCCAAACTGTTGCACTGTGCTTCACACTGCGTCACATACCACTGGGAGAGAAGACTATAATTGTACTGCTGTTACTAGGCAACCGCTTTTCTTTTCTTCCCAAGTTTAAGTTGTTTACTTAGTGCGAGAGAGAGGCGGCGAAAGAGAGACATTATTATTATTGATATGAAGCTATCTATGACATCTATGAAAAAGTTTAATCCGCAACATAATTGAATACAAAATGTAGGGGTCCCTGCTTCATCTCTATCTCAGCTTAAGGATCCTTTGATCTACAAGCTCACAAGCGTGTGGGACTCCTTTGGGGGTCGAGAACGAGAACCACTGCTGGTCTGTAAAGTGTAATGTATGCTACCTAACTGAAGTGCATACAGTACATGCATAACAGACTTTCTCCTATAGAGCAGATGAGCAGACTGTCAGTGTAGCTCGAGCAAGCGGAAGTTTAGTCTAGCCTAGCCCCGGACCTCAATTTTGAGATCCGGGCTTACGCACGTGACTTCATGAACGTCCGTCCACCGTGCTGCAATTCCTCATTTCACCAGTAGGTAGTGGCATCTTCAACGTTGGATAGCCTTACTGGGGGCTTGGCACGCACACTACTCATCTGCAACCTATTGCTCCAGAAACGGCCCTGTGATCATGTTGCCACTGCGTTGCAGTCGTGTGGAAACCTTGTTCAATGTCCAAATTTGTTCAATATTATAATAAAACCCACAGACTGACTTTTTTTTAAACAAAATAAAAACAATCTAAAAAACAAACAAACAAAAAAAACAATCTACATGTAGATTGGCTATTTTGGCTACTTTTATGAGACACTGTACTATGAGGAAGTATAGGGCATTAATTCACAAAACAAAAACATAAAACGTTGAAATGTGGAGATACGAGGTTTCTGCCACGACAGCGACGGCAGACTACCGGAGCCCCTCTCTCTCTCTCTCTCTCTCTCTCTCTCTCTCTCTCTCTCTCTCTCTCTCTCTCTCTTTGATCCTACCACGGCACTGTCTCCTATAGGTATAGACATCTCTCTCTCTCTCTCTCTCTCTCTCTCTCTCTCTCTCTCTCTCTCTCTTTGATCCTACCACGGCACTGTCTCCTATAGGTATAGACATCTCTCTCTCTCTCTCTCTCTCTCTCTCTCTCTCTCTCTCTCTCTCTTTCTCTCTCTCTCTCTCTGGCTCTTTGATCCTACCACGGCACTGTCTCCTATAGGTATAGACATCTCTGTACGAGGGCTTTGATACTCCGCTGTGGCGCTGGCCTTTTGATCTCTGCGCGTCAAAATGAGACACGCATTGCATGCCTGTAGGACCACACATCATCACTAGGCACGTTAGCGGCTGATTTATGCTTTCGCTCTCGCTGAGCGTCAAAAATAGACGATCCACCTTGCGAATGTTTCCCCCACAGAATAGGGAGGCTGGTGTTCAGGTGGTTAAACAACATCAGCAATAGGGGAGCCTCAGCCGGAGGCTATGGCCGTTCAGGGGTCCTTGAGAAGTTAAATGATCTACAGCTACAGTAAGGTCACAACTTTGACTTTGAATGAATTTGTTTGGGAGCTTACTTTTAGCCTATTACTTTTTTGCTTTTACTTTTAGCTTAAACTTACTTTTAGCTTCTTTTTGAAAAACTAAATCAACAAAAACAAGAACGATGAAAGTGTGGGATTTATATGTATGTGGTTGTGGACGTCACGATTTTTTACATTTATATTGTTTGTTTTTTAGTCTGTTGAAGAGGATTGTGCCAGAAACCTTTTCATTAAACTTACAATCCAGATAGTTTAACTTCTCTATGATCTCTGCCTGGTTATCAAGCACATTGCCTACCTAACGGGTACCAAAGATGTGCACACAATCTCCTCATTGATCTATCAGGGGTGTCCTTGACATGGAAAAATGTGGGTTCTTCTGTTTAGTACACTATAAGCTGTTAACTTCTAACCCATTAACCCATTTAGACCCGAGGCCGAATCTAAAAAATGTCTTCTAAATCCTGACAAGAAATCCTGTGTTTCTATAATACAGTGGTTCTCAACCTTTTTCATGTCAAGGACCCCCAGAATTATCTGTATTTGGCTGCGGACCCCCATCTGAAATCATGTTAAAAACGTTCGCTCTGAAAGAATATCTATTCAAAGATTTGTGCCACATTTTCTTGATTAAAAAAGAAATAACAGATCTACAAGCTCTTAGCACGGCACTCTGTGCCGGTAACAAACCTGAATGTGTTAAGACCGGGAAAGAGGGGAGCATGGTGGTGGAGTCGGCAGCGCTGTCGCCTCACAGCTAGAAGGTACCAGGGTTGATTCCCTCCGGGAAATCAGCTAGCGTCCATACCCTAGGTAAGGCTGGGCAAGGCAAGGCTTGGCCTACACTGTTGAGTGCATAAACGGAAGTGCTGGATTTTACCGGAAGTATCGCTCAAGGAAATCGAGCGTTGATGCTTTACACATCTGTTTGTAAATCACAAAAGTGTTGTGATTGGTCGAAACATATCGTAAACCAGGGGAAATGCATCTTACGGAAGGCCCGACTCTCTGCCTTCGGTCGTGACCAGGCTTTTCTCTTCGCAGATGAGTAAAGGGCCTTTCAAATGTGAAGCGATTTAACGCGCCTATATAGTTTATTTCCAATGAGACCTGTGTTTTTGGGCGGAGCAGTCGCGGTGTGACAACGCAAGCGTATTTACGTGAGCGCGGTCCCGTGAATTTGTTGCATGCGTGCTCGTTTCGTGCACACGCCCGCGACTCACCAGACCTCGATTCTGTTTAGCTTTTTGAGTGGTGCAACCACTCCAAGGAACAGCAATGTCCGTGTTCACCTATGTATTGGTTCACCTATGTGACGTTAATGAGCACCAGTAGGGGGCGCCAGAAACAGAGAGAGAGATAGTGCTGCAGCCTGCTCTGTTGCCTGCTAATGAGAGAGAGAGAGAGAGGTCGGGGTGGGGGGGGGGGGAAATTGCACCACTCTGTTCACACAGGTGTGATTTTTTTTACGCTTGTGTTGTCGAGCCCCTCTTGAGAAGACCTGTAGCAGACCTCTCATTGATCCAGGCAACAATGTGTGCGTTCCTCGCTTCCCCTTTGAAAGGCCCTTAAGGCTGGGATTGGCTACTAGGGGAGGTACCCTGCAGTATCCTGGTCTCTATACTATACTGTATACTCTATAGTACCTGGTCAGCCGTGGTGCCTGATGGAGGGAAAAGGAACTGGTTGGAATAACATGTTCCTTCCACTGCTATGTCCTACTGGGGAAACTCCCCCTGTCAGGTGATAAGAAGCGGCCTGCTTCCTCTTAGCAACAAGTAAGAAAGCGATCACACGACGCTGGTACCAACAGGACCCACCGACGAAAGAACATTGGATGGACATTACTGAGGAACTGTATGTTATGGAAAAACTAACATTCATACTCATTCATCTCCCCAGGTTGGCAGCGGGAGAGTAGTGCGCATGATTACAGTTTAGGCGTTGGCACCGGGTGAAAAACTGGGGAAAATGGGTTACAAAATTGTGGGATAAAAAACCCAGACCAAGACCAGTAAATAAAGTTTTTCTGAAAACATAGGATTTAGAACGCGCTTCAGGTCTAAATGCCCTAATGTGCTTCTGTAGAGAGGAAAACGCTTCAGGTCTAAATGCCCTAATGTGCTTCTGTAGAGAGGAAAACGCTGAACAACAAAACTATGTTTTTCTCTTTGGATTGCGGTTTAGTTTTTTGGGCAGTAGAGGGTGTCCAACTGATCAGCGTATAGCTGCATCTAGACCATGTACAGACAGTAGAGGGTGTCCAACTGATCAGCGTATAGCTGCATCTAGACCATGTACAGACAGTAGAGGGTGTCCAACTGATCAGCGTATAGCTGCATCTAGACCATGTACAGACAGTAGAGGGTGTCCAACTGATCAGCGTATAGCTGCATCTAGACCATGTACAGACAGTAGAGGGTGTCCAACTGATCAGCGTATAGCTGCATCTAGACCATGTACAGACAGTAGAGGGTGTCCAACTGATCAGCGTATAGCTGCATCTAGACCATGTACAGACAGTAGAGGGTGTCCAACTGATCAGCGTATAGCTGCATCTAGACCATGTACAGACAGTAGAGGGTGTCCAACTGATCAGCGTATAGCTGCATCTAGACCATGTACAGACGATGCAGTAGAGGGTGTCCAACTGATCAGCGTATAGCTGCATCTAGACCATGTACAGACAGTAGAGGGTGTCCAACTGATCAGCGTATAGCTGCATCTAGACCATGTACAGACAGTAGAGGGTGTCCAACTGATCAGCGTATAGCTGCATCTAGACCATGTACAGACAGTAGAGGGTGTCCAACTGATCAGCGTATAGCTGCATCTAGACCATGTACAGACAGTAGAGGGTGTCCAACTGATCAGCGTATAGCTGCATCTAGACCATGTACAGACAGTAGAGGGTGTCCAACTGATCAGCGTATAGCTGCATCTAGACCATGTACAGACAGTAGAGGGTGTCCAACTGATCAGCGTATAGCTGCATCTAGACCATGTACAGACAGTAGAGGGTGTCCAACTGATCAGCGTATAGCTGCATCTAGACCATGTACAGACAGTAGAGGGTGTCCAACTGATCAGCGTACAGCTGCATCTAGACCATGTACAGACAGTAGAGGGTGTCCAACTGATCAGCGTATAGCTGCATCTAGACCATGTACAGACAGTAGAGGGTGTCCAACTGATCAGCGTACAGCTGCATCTAGACCATGTACAGGCAGTAGAGGGTGTCCAACTGATCAGCGTATAGCTGCATCTAGACCATGTACAGACAGTAGAGGGTGTCCAACTGATCAGCGTATAGCTGCATCTAGACCATGTACAGACAGTAGAGGGTGTCCAACTGATCAGCGTATAGCTGCATCTAGACAATGTACAGACAGTAGAGGGTGTCCAACTGATCAGCGTATAGCTGCATCTAGACAATGTACAGACAGTAGAGGGTGTCCAACTGATCAGCGTATAGCTGCATCTAGACCATGTACAGACGATGCAGTAGAGGGTGTCCAACTGATCAGCGTATAGCTGCATCTAGACCATGTACAGACGATGCAGTACAAGCACTGCTGTGCATCAGAGGAGCAGACGGCACCAACACCAAACGTTATACAGTGAATCTAACACTATAGCTTTGGGATTAGCAGAACTTGGCATTATAGCATTCTGTGCACAGTCGAGCAGTTTGTGAGGGCTTCAACAGGTAGTTCCAACGGCGCAGTCTGATTGGTTGAAATAGCTATCTACCCTTGCTTCAAACGAGCATGACAGCACAGCATGCTTGAAAAGAGCATGACGGCACACCTAAAATCAGCTGTGCTGATCAGATCAGACTCTCGAGGAGCAGACTCGCAGAAAGGTTGCTATTTTGAGAGAGAAATATAGATTGTGTGTGCAGACGTGCACAGTAGCAGTCATAGATTGTCTGCTGATGAGAACCATCTGAGGCAGAATTACAGCTACTGATAATCTACAGGAAAACAATGCTAACAATATAGCTGCAAGCAGCGATAAGACGGGGCCAAGCAATAAGACAAATCACACCCGTGTCAACTGAGCGGTGCAGGCTGCTCAACAACACCCGCTGGCTACAGTAGCTGCAGAAAGTTTTTCGGCATGAGGAGACGCATATGTTTATTGAAGTTTTATTGCTGACGGTCAAGCGGTTCATGAGCACCCTTTGCCCTCAACCATATTGCCAAGCCAAGCCGAAAACCGAATGGTTTTGCCAGAACTGCTATTTTTGGCAGAAGAAGGGAGAAGAAACAATAATAAGGGATTAAAGTCTCTAAGGGCTTGGCCACTTAAAACATACAGTATGCCCTTCTCTCTCTGTATTTCTGTGTCTCTGACTGTCACCCCTCTCCTCTGCCTAGCCCTGTCACAAGTATTACATAATTGCAAATATTTTTGATAATCACAATTACTTTTGCATAATGGTCAGTTTCCAAACAAAAATGCAAATTGTAACGTTCCAATATTAAATGACAAAAAACAATTAAATTGCAATGATTTGTGTGACAATGAATCGTCGACTGTCTCCCACTTCCATATTCTGTTTAATTTTAACCAACAGGAATCTGAATGCAAAAGGAACTATTACTGTATGTGTGATCATAGATCAACTTGCTGCTGCATTTGTGTGCAGAGATTAAAATGGGGTGCATTTTGCATCCCAAAACGCAGTTTACTGTGCTAGGTCCCGCATGCTGTCTGGAACAACAAAAATGTTTGTTTCCTTGAATTTGCCTCCGGGGGCACATCCCAGTATAGAATGAGGATGACAGGATTTTGGCCCAAATGTTTCCATTCCCACTAATCCCCAATGTACACACGTTCTGAATGCCCCTGCCGACAGATTCAGCAGCGCAGCTCGGAATCTGTTCATGACAGATTAGAGCTCGGCTGACCTTCTCCAGCTCAGCCTTCAGTCAGGTGCTTGCAGTGTGCTGTCACAGTTTGGGATGGATGCTGGCTGTCTGCTTCACCTTGTGACACTCTATCTCCCCCTCCCTCCGTCGCTCCCTGAATGCTGCAGCATACGCACGCACGCACACACACAGACACACCCACACGCACACACACAGACACACCCACACACAGACCCACACACCCACACACAGAGACATACACACAGTCTTGCTTCTACAGCTTTTGTGACTTACTAAAATACTCTATTATATACTTTATCTGCCCCTTTTGATTCTGTTGAAGGTCTCAAAAGCAAACCCCTTCGATATTTTAAATGGCAATAAAAGAGGAAGACCGAGGCAAAAAAATAATATTGAAAAGTTTTTTTTTAAAAGCCTTTATTGTAGCTAAGGCATGGCAAGAATTACATTTTTTTCTTTACACCTACACGTTGTGGCACACACCCTTTATCAAGCTGACTGCCACTTTCTGTTTGCCAAAAAGACGTGCTCCTTTTTCTCTCTCTAAGTTTGTTGTACGGGTAGTTTCAATTCGCTGCAGCCACAGACTGGAAGGACCTATGAAAAAACTCTGAAGCTGGCCACTTCCATCTCTACGTCAGCTATTATCTAACTGCTTGACATTCTTAAAGACAGTCTGTCCCTCAGCCCAGTTTCATTCTGCTCTTTTATTCGGCTCCGTTTTATTGTGTGTATTTTAACCGTGTTGTGTAATTTATGACATTTGCATTGTTTTATAGTGTGGTGTTTTTATTGTTTTAACGTGAATCTTACTAGCTCAGTGGTTGTGGTTAGTGTCCGCCCTGACAGTGGGAGGCCGGGGTTCCCAGGCTGGGTCATACCAAAGACTGTTAAAATGGGACCCAATGCCCCCCTGCTTGGCACTCGGCATCAATAGTTGCATTCGGGGTTGGATCAACTACAAATGATTCCCGAGAGTTGCTGCGGCTTAGCGCTCCAAGAGATGGATCAAATGCGGAGAACAACGTTCGCATACAGCAATGTGTGACACAAATAGTAGGACTTTAACCTTTAATGTTGATTTTCTGTTAGCCCCCTCTCACTAAAGAGGCTTTGCAGTTATAAAATATGTGAAACTTTGTTCTTAATCTTTCTTTGCCTGGTAAAGAAGCTTAAAAACACACACGCACACTCATTTCTCTCTCACATCCACGCCTCTACACAAATTATGCTGTATGTACGATTGTACGGTAACCATGGAGACAACAAACAGTGGGATGCTGAGCGGGGAGGCGTGGACTGCTTGATTGACAGACCTGATGTTTAATGGATGAATCGTGCTTCTAGCGAAATAACAACTCCAGTCACACGTGTCAGTCTTACATACTGTTGGCACATATCTGCACTTTTGCTCAGTGGAAACCAAAGCTATTCAGTATGTTATGGGCCGACGTTAGGTGAATGGGTTGGGTAGAGAGTTTTGATTCCTGGCCAAGGCAATGTGTCGAGATGTTCCCTGAGCGAGACACTTAGAGTGTCGCCTAACGCAGTGGCTCCCAAACGTTTTAGCCTGTGACTGCAAAATGTGATGTCTCCACGTGACCTAAACTAGTGAAAATGGCAGATCTACAAGCTCACAACACGTCGCTTCGACAGGTTGTGCACTTGTAAATATGTTACAATGAAGTGTAAATTCAGCATACGCTTTTGAATTGTTACACAAAAAAATAATAACCGTGTTGCTCTTGTTTCTTTACTTCCTCTCCACAGGCCTTTCCACCGTTACCTAACGAGGCTGAGATTGCACACACGAAAAAGCTTTTCCGACGCAGGAGGAATGACCGACGGTAAGCATGCGCGTGCCCACACACACGTGTGCACGTTTGTATTAATATACTTGTGATAACTACGGTAAATACCATTTAAAAATACATCTAACCCTGACGCCAAACATAGCCGATCTACAAGCACACTACCATCAACAAAAATGTGTTGTGAGCTTGTAGATCGGCTATTTCAGACTTAACTTAAATCTTAACTCCCAAATAATAGTACAATTTGTCCTCATACTATACTTGATATGGCCCTCACAAGTATAATAATACAAGCATGCACGCACGGCACGCACAAAGACACACCTCGGGGAGAGAGTATGTTGTTTCCATGTTGATGTCAGACACTACAGTGCCAGGCCTAGAGCCTTAACTCTTCTCCCAAGCCAACGTCAAGACAGGAATGTAAGACTGCGTCATAGACGGGCAAAAAAAGACGGACCAGATAATGCTAGTTTTTCATATTTAACGGGGCTGCTCCACTAAAAAAAGGATTTGTTTTGTAGCACTCACTATGTTGTTGCCACAAAAGGAAATTATTTCCCCTAGTTAGTGAATTAACATTTATTTGCTCATAATGTTCCTCGTATTTTGTAGATCATCAAATGATGATGTAAAAATGAAACTAATCCCAAAAGCACTAGCTTGTACATTTAAGTCATCCATTACAAGTCTTCCAATGTCTTTTGGAAAGCCTTTAAAGATGTCAGTTTTAACCCAAATGTGACTTCATTCAAGCCAATTTTAAATTCCTGATATTTAAGAGAAAACCTCTCTCTTTCATTCTCTCGCCATTTCTCCCGACGTCACTGGAAAATATTTCCTCGGTTGCTAAGTAACAGACACAAAAGAAAAATATTTGGGTTGTCTTTGTGGATGAAAAGGCAAAATAAGTTGAGCCATAAGAGAGACTTCTAGACTCAGTTTTGTATAATTGGTGGTGACTTGAGTGTTGAAGAATGACATCATTGCTGTCGGGGCAGAAACCTTGTATCGATATTTCCACATTTATTTAATTTTTTATTGTAAATGAATGCCTTATTTCACCGTACAACAGTGTGGACATTTTCTGATCTACTGTTATATCTACTGTTTTCTGTACCTTTTTTAAACCTTGAAAAGTATTAACAAGAGCTTGTGATTAAATAATAAGTATATTGTAGTAAGTAAGTAAGTATATTGGAAGCATCCTGAAACGTTAGGGTTTTGAACATACAATGGGGGGGGGGGAGTACTCAATTTGTTTAAGTAAAAGTATTAATACTGTAATGTAGAAGTACTCCGTTACAAGTAAATGTCTGCTATTCAAAATTTACTTGAGTAAAAGTACAAAGGTATTGGTATCAAAATGTACCAAAAGTAGAAAGTAAGAAAGTTGTGCAGAATGTGGCATTTCAAGTTTTCAAATCTATAAAAATATTTTGAAAATGGCAGATCTACAAGTTCACAATGCGTCGCAATCGCATGATGATCGAATGATTCCTTTAACAAAAACCTCTTCTCAGTGAAACAGATCTGAGTTGTAACCATACTTGGTACACTGGTTCACTCTACATACACCAAATCCCGGCGCCCAAAAATAGCCAATCTATAAGATCGGCTTTTAGATATAGGCTATTTGTGTTGCCTCCAGAATAGGGGGTGTTGGGGTTGAAGTGGTTAAGGGCAACTTCTCAGCTGCTTGGGTTGACCTACTGTATGTTCTGTGCGCGCGTCTGCGCCTATATGTCCATGTTTGCGAGGTGTGCATGCATGTGTGAAATTGTGGCCGCCAGGCACAAACCTTGTATCGACATATTTCATATTTTCATCTTTTATGTAAATGAATGCCTTAGTGAATGCTAGTGACACGGAATAGAAATTTAAAAAAATTAAAAAGCCGTATTATAATTTGAGGGGTGCTGGCCCATCCTATATACAGTACAACATGAGTTAGACTTTAATATATTAGCGCCCCTCACTTCACACGGGTGTGATTGTTTTTAATCAACATTTCAGAAAATATTCAGCTACGTATAATGACATTCCCCAAATCAGGACAGCAGGTGTGTTTTTGAGGAGCGCTAACCTCTCCTATATACAGTTTAATGTTTTTCCTTAAACAAACATAAAAAAATGACATTGACATGACGAGTTTAATGTTTGTTTTGTCTGATAATTACGTCATAAAAGATGTGTATATACAGTATAGCGCCCCTCACTTCACACGTGTGTAATAAGAGGTATTAAGAGCTTGTGACTAAATGATAACCACATTGGATCCATATAGGACGCGTTTGGACATGCAAGGTTTCCTGTCCGACTAGTAGCGACGACGTGTGAAATATCGCTGAAGGTTTAGCCAACCAGCGGGGACTTTTCCATCTCCAAACTCCTGGCCACTGTGTGCCTGTTCCCTCCACCTCTGGTCCTCCTGACCCTGCAGGAGTGGGCTGAGTGCAACCTGTCCTTTTGGCTCTCTTTTGACTTACAAGAACCAAGCGAACCGTAAAGTATACAGGTTCAGGGTTTGTTTCCATATGAGATATATAGCTTTATATACTGTAGCTGGTTTTCAAAACCTAATTTGGAGTTTCGCTTTTAAGATGGAGTGCCACGATAATCCTAGTCTTTATACTCCCTGGCCAGCAGGGGCGCCTGATGGAGGGGAAAGGAACTGGTAGGAATAACGTTCTTTCCATGCGTGTCACCCTCTGTCAGGTGAAAACTGAAAAGAAGCGGCTTGGACTCTTAAGTGCAACGATTCCGTTCCGGGTTCCCCTCCGTAGCCCAAAAGAACAATGTGTGTGCTTTGATGGTGTTGTCCCACCAGGCTATAACACAAACGTACAAACATCAGCCCCATGCAGCGAGCATCCCAGGCTATAACAGACTGCTGCTGCAGTTGTGTTCTTGCGGTTTGCTTCTCCACAGTAACAATATGTCTCAGGGAAGCCTATAGAACCTCCTGTCTCTGTCCGTACTCCAGGGAGAGGCACGCACAGAGGTTGACGAGTCCTTCATGCCGCAAGGCACAGAGACATTGAGAGAGAGAGAGAGAGAGAGAGAGAGAGGGAGATCAGGGCCAGAGACAGTCTTGTGTTGTGACCGCACATTTTGGTTTAGTTTTGGTCATAGACTTTTGAATAAAATGTCATTTTCTTTTAGTCAATTTTTTTGTTTTGGTCTAGTTTTAGTCAACTAAATATCATGTGGTTTTAGTCGATTTAATCTACAGTGTTTTTGTCGACATAAATGTATTTTGGTGGGCCTTGATGGCGTCTTAATGACAGATATTACAGTTGGTTGCATGCGGAAAATAGCAGATCTACAGTATACTATAGATGCTTGGCACTTTGGGCCAAAAATAGTGTGTGTGTGTGTGTGTGTGTGTGTGTGTGTGTGTGTGTGTGTGTGTGTGTGTGTGTGTGTGTGTGTGTGTGTGTGTGTGTGTGTGTGTGTGTGTGTGTGTGTGTGTGTGTGTGTGTGTGTGTGTGTGTGTGTGTGTGTGTGTGTGTGTGTGTGTGAGAGAGAGAGAGTGAAATGTACAGGATAAAGAAACCATTTCAAAGTTAACTTTGATGCCATGGTAGAAACTGGTGATAAAATAAAGAGTGAATTGATCATTTGACCCTTTTTCAAAGTCTCTTCCTACTGTACTGTGATTGCTACTCCACATAGCAGATGTTATTGCTGGGCGACATGACTTCAATACATGTTTAGTTCACACTTTTTGATGATTATATATATATATAGCAGATCTACAATGGGTAAATGTGTCTGCGGCCCAAAAATGGTCAACTCGGGACAACGAATCTCAGGTGGGTGTCCGTCCCATCCAGCCACGACAGCCACCAATCACCACTGTCCTTTCCCGTCCCATGGTTACAATATGTCCACCAATCACCACCTTCCTTTCCCCTCCCATGGTTACAGCGATCACCACCGTCCTTTCCTCCTGTCCCATGGTTACAGCCGTCCAGCCATTTCACTGTTTTAGTTGCCATGGCATTCTTCACTCTTGTAGATCGGTGGTTCTCAGACGTTACTCTCAGAGTTACTTTAGGGATGGGACCATATTATGGAAAGTTTGTCACGATTATTGTGGCAAAGATATTTGCGATGAACCATATTATCGCAATAATGAAAATACTCTTAAAGCTTTTGTTTGACCACTTGAACAAACCTATTCTGGAAGGAACGTTTGCAAAAATATATATATCTACAAGCTCACAATGCGTTGCGAGCTTGTAGATCTGCTCTTTTTGATGAATCAATTTGTGTAGATTGAAATAAGAGTGCACCAAATGCACTCTTATAAAACGGGTCTGTTTTATCTAAGTATAGAGGGTTTAAGTGGTACTGAATTTGCAGCTCAACAAAAGCCAATTTATCCTATTTAACGATAAATTTAAATCTCTTTAATACAATTCTTTTTTTTGTCACTATTGGCGATTATCGTCCCATCCCCCTAGGGTCCATTGGGTTAAGAGTCCCTGGACCCAGTCTGAGAACCACTGTTGTAGACCCATGCATGTAGAATGGATTGTGTAGCTGCTGAACTGCTAGATTGAGTTTTTATGTTTTGTTTTTTCTCTCTACTCCTCTCCTTTTGATTTGCTTGTTCCTCCTTCCTGTACTCTTTTTTCTTCTGTCGTCTTCTCTTTTTTTATCTCCTCGTAATTGTTTTTCAACCTCCTTCGGCTTCCGTCGTGTTTTTTCCTGCTTCGCCATGTTTCTTTTTTCCCATCCATCCCATTGTATCTTGCACGGTGGGATGGCCCTCCTACTTCTGCTTGTTGTAGAGCGAGTGGTCATCTCAGCCGGGACCATCTGACCGTAGTGCTGCCCACCGGCCCCGGGGGGAAACGGAGAGTCTCAGCCAGGTCAGTGGAAAACAGGCCTGGGAACAGTAACGGTACAGTCCAGTACGGCCAGGTCAGTGGAAAACAGGCCTGGGAACAGTAACGGTACAGTCCAGTATGGCCAGGTCAGTGGAAAACAGGCCTGGGAACAGTAACGTACAGTCCAGTACGACTGCAGACGTATTGGAAGTACAACCGTTTGGTTGCTCTTGTCAAGGTGGTGGTGGTGGTTTTGCTTTAATACATGATATCATATGGTGTAAAAGAAGGTGAACAACATAACAATATAAGGTATAATTCTATCACAATTCCTCCCTCAGGCCACTCCTCAAAAAAGATGAGTAAGAACAAGACCAAGAGTGTCTAAAAGCCACGCTAGTTACACCCAACTGGACCATTAAACCAAGTTAAAGGAGTACAAAATGACAGTTTTTTTTAACCCTGGATACTTGTCACATTCTTAAGCCAATAATTTGATGTCCAGCGGTGGTTCCCTGGAGACACAAAGGAGACTTTGTTGTGAGCTTGTAGTTCGGCTATTTTCACTATTTTATCTGTGGAACCGAGTCAAACTAAATGCAATGCCTACAATTCCACGTGCTTGCCGGGGTGGGGTGTTCCCCAGTTCAAATAACAGTATGATTATTTTGGGGGGGATCACGGACTGAAAGGTTTTGGAACCCTTTGTCTTGAGAGATCATGTCAGAACCCCCAGATGCACACCCAATATCTAATATAAAGCCCACCAGTGAACTTTGATTTGTGATCTTGGATATGACAATTACCTCAGCTCTATGTGGCCTAAGGAACATTTTACATTTTTAGTTTTTGATCCTACCGGTAATCTACCTTTTTAGAAAAGTAGTGCCACACGGTGTTATTTCACAAGGCTAATTCAAATGCATGACTTGCATCACTTTTTCTTTAAAGTTTCACTCAAAGAAAGACATTTTCAGAAGGTGACAAATTGCAGAATGTTGGCCTTCCTTCTCTGAGCAATGTGGTCTCTTGTGTGTTCAATCCATTTCGGTTTTATTTTCACCTTTCCACTTCAGCCTCCACCTTCTTTAATCAAGGTTACCATTTGTATTAGTTTTTATGTGCTTTTGACTTCAGTCACACTTACATTTTAATTTGTTATAAAGTGAGTTTTCTAGTTTCTTTCTTTATTTTTTATTTTTCTCCTAGTTTCAGTTTGTTATGGGGTAGTCTGGCAAGATTCAAAAAGCTCAGAATAATACGAAAAGAGCAGATCTACAATCTCACAAGCCTTTGAACTTGTAGATATGCTATTTTCACATTGTTTGACAATAGCTGGCACATGATTCAGATTTTTTTTCTTGTCACTTAGATGCACTGTTTAGGTACATGTAAAATCAATTATATATACTTGCGCTCGGACGCTCATGATAAAATTACCTAAAACCCTAAAACAATAAACACAACAGGGCAAGATTATCAGTCAAAGATAGTGCATAGTGCAAAGTACAGAGTTATTGCCCAGTCACTTTTCACTGTCCGATGTCCTGTGAAAACATTTAAATACTTAAAGTGTGCGCTTTGAGGAACTTGTATCCCTTCACTCTTGTATACCCTTTCTGTGGGGTCTTTATCGATTCCCAGGGATTTATTGAGGCAGACGTCCTCCAGACTAGGCAGCTCACACCCAGGGATGTTCTCAGCAGTGCGAAAGACCCTCCTCAGCGCCTTGTGCTGTAAAGACACGTAGGGGACATTTTCTATACGATTTGAGTTCATTTTTAGGGTTCGGAAATCGGGCCGTTCACGTCATTTTCAAATGACGAATAGTATCAATAATTATATCCATAGCATGATATTAGACTGGATATTGTCTGTGATTGTGGATATTGTACTATTGTGATATGGTTATATGGTTAAGTGTTCTATAAAAAGAAATATCGGATCTGGAACCTATTTAGTTTTAGTTAATATTTTGTAAACACACTATACAGTCTCTGTGAGTTAACTTTTTGTCTGTAAAGCCTCAACAAAGTAGGGCAATAATTTATGAAAAGAAAACAACACAAGAATGTGAAATATGAGGTTTCTGCCCGACGGCAACGCTATAATAAAACATTCTCTTTGTCTGGAACTTTATTATAAACTAACTGAATGCTTGTTGGCAACACGTGCCCCTCCGGTTGCAATGCCCATTGTATCCTGTTCTATCAGGGAACTCCTTGTACCCGCTGTTATGGTACCCTACCCATTGTGCCCGTTGGCGTGCATGTGGGTATACCAGGGGAAATAAGGGAGGGCCTCCTCCTCCTAACACTCTTGTTTGTTTTGTATGTTTTGGAGAGGTGGAGGAGTGTGTGTGTGTGTGTGTGTGTGTGTGTGTGTGTGTGTGTGTGTGATCAAAATGACTTCACTCTTTAAGAAAACTTCTTTAGAAATAGTTATTCCATTTCCATACTTTACTATGGCATGAGACTAAACCTTTCACTCCTTTTTAAATTAACAATACTTTAACTTAAAGTTGGTGCGATGTGGTTTTGAGATTGGACTGGTTTTCCTTGCTGCTGTACCACATACAGTACTGTGTAGTGTGTACGTGGTCTATTGCCTTTTCTGGATGCAAAAGGTACTTCTGGAGCGTAATGGAGTGTAATAGCAGAGTACTACCACTGTGGAAATATCCATGATATTGGTATTTGTTAATGTTTAATATTAGAATGTTAGTGAAATAACATCTAATTCCTAGCTTGTCTCGGAAGTGGTCTGGGGCAGGAAGAGGGGTAGAGAAGGAGCACAAAACCCATATGTCAGTGTCCAGAGCAGAGAGTGCTAGGGGGGAGAGAGAGAGAGAGGGCATGCCATGGAGTGCCACTCGACCGCATGGCTAAACAAAACCCATCTCATTCCAGGAGACAACAACAACAACAACAACAACGAACGCAGAGCGGCGGAGGAGATGGAGGCAAGAACCAGAGTCAACAACAGCAGCAACCATCACTGCAGCAGCAGAGGGACCAACAGCTGTCCCCACAACAACAGCAGCAGAACTCACCGGAGCAACCAGGAGACAGCCGGAACAACGGCAGCGGACGGCCCCCTCGTGGTGGCGGGGGGCGCCAGGGGGGCCCGCCGCCGCACCACGGCTACAGCCAGAACCGCCGCACCTGGCACCACAGCCAGAAAGGACAGGGTCACCACGGACAGACGCACCTCACTGGTGACAAAGGACTAACCCCCAGAACCACCAAAGAGACCGGCGAGAATGTCAAGGAGCCCGGCCCATCGCCGCCGCGGGAGCCTAGAGGCGGCGGCGGCGTCAGGGGTCCCGGCGAGTCGCCCACGTCCGCATTGACGGAGTGGAAGGAGTGCGTCGCCACCAGCCCGCCGGGGAACAGGGAGGCGGGCGAGAGCCAGCTGGACCGGCCCCAAATCAGCCTGCTGCAGTCCTCCAAGGAGAGGCTGAGAGGCAGGCTAAAGGACAAGGTAGGAGGAAAGCTGCTTACTGCGTGTCAGTCTGCATTACTGCAGTCAGCACGCACGCGCGCACGCACACACACACACACACACATGTACAGTACTGTACACACATGTTTTTATTACTGTAGTTGTGAGGACATAAAAACGGCATTTTATAAATGCAGTTTTTTTTTATCCGAAGTCGGGCGCCCAAAACAGCCGA
This sequence comes from Protomyctophum bolini, assembly GCF_963924005.1. Classification (NCBI taxonomy): domain Eukaryota; kingdom Metazoa; phylum Chordata; class Actinopteri; order Myctophiformes; family Myctophidae; genus Protomyctophum; species Protomyctophum bolini. Next base: position 12,696,531 of record NC_137883.1, read on the forward strand.
TCTACAAGCTCGTAAAGCGACACGCTGCTTGTAGTTCGGCTATTTTGGGTACAACCAACACACACGTCTTACTAGTCGTGAAAATGTGCATTTCCACTGAATTATGTTCAGTCACACCCACAGACATGCAGACTCAGATCATCAAACATTAATCTTTGCTTTGTTCATTGTGTTACTATTCACACACACGCACGCATGCACGCACACACAGATTGTGTATTTTAGCATGAAGAGGGTAGAGGTGTTCCCACGGAGGAGCTAAAGTAGCTGAAGCAGCATTAGCTAAGAGTCTTTGATGTTTTCCTCTTGGTGTGTTAAGTTAGCTAGCCACCTGCTGTTAGCTTCCTCACTTCCTCACTGCAAACCCTTAAACCACCAGGTTTGTTTTGGTAATTCTGGCTCCCCTGCTGACCTAGTAGGGCATGTGGTTCTCAAACTAGAACAAAACAACGTTCCCAAAGTGGGAGGCCCAAGTCCAGGGAGCGGCAATGCATAAGGGGTAGAGTGACCGGATGGGAACCGCAAGGTTCCCAGTTCGAAAAGTCAACCTTACAATGGTTTTACAAGGAAATTAGCCAGGGATAGGTTACCCAAAAAGCAAACCTTCACTCAATACAACAGTAAATCAGTAAATTCACACAGACACAGAAGAACTCAGTTTGATTTGTTTGTATTGATGATTCCAGCCCACACCCAAAATCCAGTCCAGTTTCCCAGGTACCACAGTAGTAGCGTTCACACTTCACAGACACTAATATATATATATATATTATATATATATATATATATATGCGCTGACGTTAGTCTGTGTGAGTACTGGGATGTACGTGGACATGAATACTTGTGGTGGTGTGAGTGGGTGCCTGTGTGCGATAGCCGATCGCTACAGTAGATCTATTTTTCAACAGCTAAGTTAAGCTATAAGGTGACACAGATCTGTCTGTCTGTCTGTCTGTCACTCTCTCTCTCTCTCTCTCTCTCTCTCTCTCTCTCTCTGGGTCAGGAGGAGGTGGGTGCGGAGCGGGCCACCTCCATGCCCCAGCGCATGGACCGGCTGGTGGAGCTGCTGAACATCATGAGGAGCAACGGCAGCGGCGTGGAGCGCCAGCTGGCCTCCTTCATGGAGGAGGCGCAGGGGGAGGCGCAGTCCGAGGAGACCCTGTCCGAGGTGCGTCCGTCCCCCCTCCCAGCCGTCATGTGATCTCATCTTATCTAGCCTGTATGGCTAATTAAGTTAATTGCTTATTGATGTTTACAGCCCTGGTGTCAGTGTGTGAGGGGCAGTGGTGTCCTTGAGGGGCTTCCAAACTGACCCTTAGAAGTCTGTAACTCCGACAGTATGTATGGGGTCCGTTTGGTTCCGTTTGTATACTGCTACTGATCTACTCCATTTCTCCGTGCAGGTGGTTAGCACCATCTACTCCAAAGCTGTGTCGGACCGGAGCTTCGCCGCCACCGCCGCCCGGCTCTGCGACAAGATGGCGCTCTTCATGGTGGACGGCACCAAGTTCAGGTCCCTGCTCCTCAACATGCTGCAGGTGAGATGCATCATGGGACACAGGGTGGTGGTGGGGGCACAAAACAACAACACCGGGTTGAAAAGTGGTTAATGTTCAATAAATCTTCAGAAAAAGCCATAACGCACGCACACGTGCATGTGGCCGTGTGTGTGTGTGTGTGTGTGTTGCTTTTTAAATATCAGTGGGTTAATGAAGAAGCCCTGGAACGGTGGCTTGAGAGACACTGACTAGACTTATTTCAAAACTGGGCTTGGAAAATGCCACGGGAGGCCTTGTTAGTTGTGAGCTTGTAGATCACTTTGTGCCACGCTGCGAGCTTGTGCATCTGCTATTGGACATTTTTGAAAAATCTTGAAGGTGTTTGAAAAGGGCATTTGTAGAAGCGACCTCAGCAGGTCTTAATGGGTTAAGGTGCCGGTATGTAAGTTCCAGTCACAAATCGGTCATGAAAACACGGACTCCACCACCACAGCTGCCCTTTAGCCCTCATTTATATTTATCAGTGTCACGCGCCGTCAGGACGGGTGACGGTGCGTGACACTGACTGCGTGTCCGACTGTAAATCTGCCATCTCTCCTCCACCTCCTGCTCCCATCCTGCTTACAGCTCCTCACCCAGAGTGGCATGGATCAGTGCCTCCGTCGCTCCCTTCCTTTATCCCCTCATCCCTCACTCCTTTTCTAAATGCCAGATAGATAGCTACAGTATGCCCCACGCACACACACACACACACACACACACTGCCGCTGGTTTCCTTCTGATGACACGCAGACTTAAAATGTTAACCCACCTGCTGCATCGCCACACTTTTACCCTTTCACCTCCTTCCCTTTCTGCTGTCATTATTCTCATATTTGCTTGCATTGCATAGTTGCCGATACTATACCGTATACTATGGCCGATATTTTGTCCTAACCGCTATATGGATTTGAGTGTGGTCAGCCACACTCTACCTGTTCTGTCTTTGAGTGTGCTCAGCCACACTCTACCTGTTCTGTCTTTGAGTGCCGTCAGCCACACTCTACCTGTTCTGTCTTTGAGTGTGGTCAGCCACACTCTACCTGTTCTGTCTTTGAGTGTGGTCAGCCACACTCTACCTGTTCTGTCTTTGAGTGTGCTCAGCCACACTCTACCTGTTCTGTCTTTGAGTGTGCTCAGCCACACTCTACCTGTTCTGTCTTTGAGTGTGGTCAGCCACACTCTACCTGTTCTGTGTTTGAGTGTGCTTAGCCACACTCTACCTGTTCTGTCTTGATTAGACTCTGACCCCCTGCATATTGTTTGGGAGGTGCTGTACAGCAGGTCTAACAGAAGAGAGAGTTTACAATTCAACACTCATCCTATCTATCCTATCATATGAAGGAATCTCTGTCTGTCTGAATACGTTTTTCTCCTCAGTGGTTTCACCAACCAATGTAAACTAACACACAGGCATTCACCATTGCCATACGACAGTGACGAAGCATGTTTTTCCACTTTCACAAATGTAACTTAAATATAGTTTTTGTGAGTTCTGCAGAGTTTGGTGGTTACTGCAGGGCTCTGTTGTCACGCTTACGTTCCTGCAGGCTATGGGATATCCTTCACATTTTTCAATCCCATTTTGTCTTTGCTTCTGGTAATGATCCGCTAAACGGATCATTACCTCTGTCTGTCTGTGCGTGCGTGCGTGCGTGCACAGTTGTCATCTGGTTGTCAAGTACGGCGGTTGTCTGTTTTGAATGTGTGTGTGAGGCCTGTGAAGTTTCCCTGTAAGAAGTGTGTGTGATGCTTGTCACCCCAGTGTTACAACCTCACTGGGCTCTATAACCTGGTGTGTATGTGTGTGTGTGTGTGTGTGTGTGTTACTGTACAAGACATTATGACAAAAGCTGTTTTCTGTAAATCACATCTATCCCAAAACAAATTCAATTCATACTTTGTTACTGATTTTGCACGTACACAGCATCTCCTCTCTCAAACACACACACACACACACACACAGACAGACACACACACACACACACACACACACACACACAGACAGACAGACAGACAGACAGACAGACAGACAGACAGACAGACAGACAGACAGACAGACAGACACACACACACACACAGACTGAGCCTGTGCATTTCTTCCCCCCAACAGAAGGACTTCTCTTGTCGGGAGCAGCTGCAGCAGCGTGACGTGGAGAGGTGGCTGGGCTTCATCACCTTCCTGTGTGAGGTGTTTGGGACCATGAGGAGCATCGCAGGAGAGCCCTTCAGGGTGCTGGTCTGTCCCATCTACACCTGCCTGCGAGAGGTTGGTGTTCTCAATGTCACAGTGTCCCAAAGTCACACACAGCTACACCTGCCTATGAGAGGTTGGTGTTCTCAATGTCAGTGTCCCAAAGTCACACACAGCTACACCTGCCTATGAGAGGTTGGTGTTCTCAATGTCACAGTGTCCCAAAGTCACACACAGCTACACCTGCCTATGAGAGGTTGGTGTTCTCAATGTCACAGTGTCCCAAAGTCACACACAGCTACACCTGCCTATGAGAGGTTGGTGTTCTCAATGTCACAGTGTCCCAAAGTCACACACAGCTACACCTGCCTGCGAGAGTTTGGTGTTCACAATGTTACAGTGTCCCAAAGTCACACACAGCTACACCTGCCTGCGAGAGGTTGGTGTTCTCAATGTCACAGTGTCCCAAAGTCACACACAGCTACACCTGCCTGCGAGAGGTTGGTGTTCTCAATGTCCGAAAGTCACACACACACACACACACACACCTACACTTGCCTCCTACTAGACTCTAGTCAGTGGTTCTATATCTGTGGGTCGGGACCCGGTCCCCACATGGTTTTGGGACGAAGGTAAAGTAAAGACTATTACTGCATCAAAAGTAATGATGATTAGGATTTGTACTGTATCTTCATGTCGCTAGCTTCCATCGACAATGGATGTGAAACTGTAGCTTTGTATCTGCCAGTGTGAACGCTTCATCTCAGTAAAACCTCTGATCTACACCATCATCTACAGTACGTGCCAAGTTCAGAGTTCATCGTTCGGTTTGCGGTTTTGAGTTGGCGTTTAGTGCTGTATACTCACCTCTCTTTAGTATATCAAACATCTTCAAAGCCTTCTGTATGGGGATCCTCTCCACCTACAAACCGGTTCCCTTTCTACTCGCCGCGTACAGATGTCGGACAGATGAACCTGAAACCTGAAACCACAATGACCCGGCTCACTTCCCTTTTTTAAAAGAAACACGCTTCCTTCTTTTTGGTCAAAGCCAGTCTAGACGTTTTGATACCGCAGTGGGTGGTGGTCCAGACAGACAGACGGTAAAGCTCCGGACTCTCTGTTCAGTTCCCATCTGTACAAACCTTGTATGTCCACTGTCCAAAACGGTTCCTTTTTTATAATTATCTTTAAAAGCATTTGAAAATAGTGAAAAGAGCAGATCTACAAACGAGCTTGTAGATCTGCTATTTTCAATTCAAAGGAGCTATGTCACATGTTATATATAGAAGGTAAACTTTGACAGAAAAAGACTCGCTCACCGTATAGAAAATAGAAGTAAAATTCCTTAGACTGAGACTTAAGAAGAAAAATAATCCTTTTATTTTATCATGCTCATAAAGTGCTCTGTGCTCAAAGTGCAATTAAAAAGCAAACGTTGGCCCAGGCGGTGGCGTAACCGTCTGGGCACCCGACTGGTAATCCAGTCGCAGTGTGCCGCGGGTTCGACTCCCGAGCCCGACACGGCCTTTACTGCATGTCTTCCCCCATCTCTCTCCCGTTTCCTGTTAGCCTACTGTCTGTCCCTTCAAAAAACCAATAAAAGGCGTAAGCCGCAAAAAAAATAGCAAACGTTTCTGTCCTAAGACCTTCGTCAGTGCTATAGCTGTATATATTTATATATAGCACTGACGAAGGTCTTAGGACCGAAACATTTACCGCTACCGTAGTCAAGTTTGGACGAAGGACAGTTTTCTCAGTGCTTCAATATATAGAAGGTATAAAGCTTTTTGAAACAAACTGCACCGAGCTTTTGCAGTCATTTTGGTAAAAATGGCAGCGTTTTTTCTCAAAACGATTTAAATGGTATACAAAACAAGTTTAAAAGTACCAGCTCTGTTTGCATGTGTACAGTAGGTTACTATTTGCCATTTTCACTGTTTAAATGACACTCTTTTATGACGAAGTAGGGCATTCATTTAGGGAAAAAAACCCAACCTAAAACATTGGAGATGCAATGTTTCTACCCGACAGCAACGATATCCACAAAATATACAATGTTTCCGACAGATGAGTTTATTAGAGAAGACGAGCTTTGAAAGCTGAGATCTGAGAATTTTAACCCCGAAGAGAGTTCAAATGGAACCAATTACGGGTCCTTTGGTGTTAAATGAAATAGTTAGGTTTCTCTGCGCAGCAGAGTGGAGTTACAGTGGGTAATGTATTTACCTGAGCCACAGGAAACGGGAGCAGGACAGGAGACAGAGAGACGGCACAGTGAGTGAGCAGAGAAAATCAGACCGTGGTTGAAATATCATTTATAGAGGTGATGATAATCGTCAATGCCGGAGGCCCTGTGCCGGAGGCCATGTCTTTGCCAAGTTGGCTCACACCACACAAACACAAACACACACACACACACACTACTTGTATTTAACAAATATTCACACAGTCGCACAAACACACACGATTGAGGCAATCCACTATCGATTACCTCAATTTTATTCGATTATAATGGTGAATTAGCATTTCATTAAGTTATCCTAATTAATATAGCGATCAAATACTAACTAAGCATTAGTACAGTGCCTTCCTCTTTTTTCTTTTTAATATAATCTTTTAAATGCGGCCTAACCAGGAGATTGTCATTAACCTATTATGAGCTGAGGACGATTCTAGAAATTCTTCTTTTTAATTTGCTCTGAGAAAGGCTGATTGCCGAAACGCATTATTTAGCGTTCTCAATGAAATGAGAAACGGGATCTGAGCCAGTCTTGCATCTTTTATTTTGGAGTGCCGCTTTTTCCCACTTTGGTGGTTTACGATTGAAGTTATATTTATAGCTGAGTACCCACTGCCTAAACTTAGGACAGCACACCTACCTTTCTTTCTTTAGCCCATTTTGGGCGGGAACCCCTTTTGGTGTTTTGAACATTATGTTATAATTTAGCTATTGAAAAATAGCAGATCTACAAGCTCGTAGCTTGTAGGTCTGCTATTTTTGAAAAATGGTGAAAATATTTATTTCAGAAAACTGGAGGATTTAGAAGAGTTTTATTTTATTTTGAGGTCAGGCCTACATGGGTTAGACGATTCTCCAAATGTCTTCTAAATGGTAACGGTTTTCTCAAAAGAAATGATGCATCAGTGGTGCTCAAAGTTTTTGTATTTGGCCACCGATCCCCATCTCAAAATAACTGCGATCCGCTCATTTGTTGTTCCCTGCCCACACACACACTCCCAACACATCTACGTTGTTAACACGGACCCATATTCATTAGCCTTAACACAAACACTACATCTGTTCTGTTGCTATGAAACTGCCCATATAATGTTACCATTTAGCTTCTAGATAAAAACAGTGTCTCCACATCAACATGGTCCAAAACATTAAGCTTGCATTAAGATTAGGATAAGATTCTAGATGAGCTTGATTTTAATTGAGAAAATCCATGTCAATCGCATTGAAGACATTAGTCACCCTTCAAATGAAACGTCACCATTTTTAGATTCTACCTTTTTCGTTATATCTATCTTTGATCTTTGATCAGCTTTGATGTCAAGCGTTTTTTTTAGCATACTTGAGTTGGTGTACAGCATGTCTGCTTTTAACCACTTACAGTAGGGCCACTTCACCCATTGTCAACCTATCTTCATATACTGGTCCACAATAATGCTTATGGTAGTACTATTTCTGTCTGCGTCTCGGCGGAGGGCTGTGGACAGTTCAGAAACCTGCCTACCAGTGACATCATTGGTAGGTAAGATTTCAACCTTTTTTTATATTTGATTTTATTAGTCATATAAACGGAAGTTATTGTAAAACAAGAATGACTCTCAGTCATAAGTAACTGCCACGTGCAACAAGCTCTTGTAGTGCCCGTTTTCATTCGTTTTTCACTCACTGTGTTTTGTTATGGTTGTCCTCTAGCTCCAGCTAGCTCATAACATTAGCTTCTGTTGTCACTCACTCTGCGTTGCGGTGTTCAGAGTATGGGTTTTTATGCCGTTGGAGGCAGCCAATCAGGAATTGGTCGTCACTAAAGTCGCCACTAAAGTCAGCTTTACGTCGTCAGTAGTGGTGGGTGTAAATGTAGTCCAGGCGCTTTTCGAGCACCTGGCAAAAAATAATGTCACTGGTACGCAGAACAGAATGTCACTGGTACGCAGAACAGAATGTCACTGGTACGCAGAACAGAATGTCACTGGTACGCAGAACAGAATGTCACTGGTACGCAGAACATAATGTCACTGGTACGCAGAACAGAATGTCACTGGTACGCAGAACAGAATGTCACTGGTACGCAGAACAGAATGTCACTGGTACGCAGAACAGAATGTAACTGGTACGCAGAACAGAATGTCACTGGTACGCAGAACAGAATGTCACTGGTACGCAGAACAGAATGTCACTGGTACGCAGAACAGAATGTAACTGGTACGCAGAACAGAATGTCACTGGTACGCAGAACAGAATGTCACTGGTACGCAGAACAGAATGTAACTGGTACGCAGAACAGAATGTCACTGGTACGCAGAACAGAATGTCACTGGTACGTAGAACAGAATGTCACTGGTACGCAGAACAGAATGTCACTGGTACGCAGAACAGAATGTCACTGGTACGCAGAACAGAATGTCACTGGTACACAGAACAGAATGTCACTGGTACACAGAACAGAATGTCACTGGTACGTAGAACAGACATTATAGTGAGGATCAGTTATATGAAGATGAGTTGAAAATGGGTGATGTGCGCCTCTAATTAAGTGTGGGCCTATGTGACGCGTTGTGAGCTTGTAGATTGGATGTTTTCGCACATTTTTATTTTCTTTCAAAAATTTGCCCAAAATGGGGATGACAGAGTCAATGCTGTACCATGCCGATCTGGTACATCGTTTAAAAAAAGAGTCAATTCATGTCCAGGCCTTGGACGAGCATTGAGCATTTCTGCATTTTTGGAACCACATCACAACACGCAAGCGTTGCAAAAAAAAAAATGAAAACACAAGATGATCTTTCTCAACTCCTTGCCTGGGTTTCCTGTGAATCCACCGCATGTTTTCCAATGCTTGTTAGGTTTGGCAGAGCAGCGCTCTGAGAAACAATGATGAAGACTAAACCTGTTCTACAGGGGAATGGGGTTTTCCTTTCTGGCAAAGCCCTGTATTATTTAGTCCTGTGTTTATCTGGCACGCCAGCATCCAGGGAAGTGAGTAGGTACGAACAACTTGGCTGTTTGAGTCTTGTGCGTGAGTGCGTGCGTGCGTGTACTTTCACTTGCATTTCTGAGGGCCAAATGTCCCAACAAGTCTAGTAGAATTTCTGAAATGGAGATTGTGAGGACCATGTTCCTGGTCCTACAAGGAAAATAGATTTGGGCAGTTATACATAGAATTATGAAAAGATTTGGGTTCGATTTCGGGCTAACATTAGACATTTAGAGGTTAGGAATAGAGGCTTGGGGTGCACGCGTGTGTGTAAACACTGCTCATACAGAATTAAGGAAGGGTTTAAATGCTTGTTGATTAGCTCTTTCCCCTGGCCGAACACCTGGCTTGCTGCCTTCATGCCAGTTTGATGTCTTGCAGGAAAATAATATTTATCATAAGGATTAGCAGCATTAGTCATGTGTCTAATCCTGTTCATGTGGCATCCATTCAAATGTGTTTCAATAAAACATCTTCCGAAACGTATTAGGTTTATTCACGCGCCGTGTTAGGACCTTATGACGTCGCTGTCGGATGGAAATCGTGCATGTCCGAAACTGTTCCTTATTATTGTAAAATAATTATATATTTTAAGGTAGTGAAAATAGCTAATCAACAAGCTAGATCGGATAAAGTGGATTCCAGGGACTCTCTCTCCTGTAGTGCGGTCCAGATGAACCCTTTACAGGTGTGTAACTCTTGACGGTAGACAACAGGTCCATTTGGTTCCATTTGTATGTCAGATTTCAGGGGACACCTTGCAATTTAAAAACAGTTTTAGAACCCCCCAACGTTCATCGTATGATGAAGTAGGGCATTCGTTTACGGGATAAAAACTGAGATACAAGGTTTGGTTTGGGTTCCGTCTGTCGCCTTGTGTAATCTGTGGTTTTTTTAAATGGTGTCCTATCTTGTCAACTTGCAGCTGTTGGAGTCCACAGATGTGAAGGAAGACGCGGTCATCTGCTGTTCCATGGAGGTATGGACTCACACACGTCATCATCATGATTTCATATCATTTATATTAGTCATCATCAATTTAATTAACAAAAAGGCAGAAACCTTGTATCTCCACATTTCTTGTTTTGTTTGCCACATATTTACCCTTGTGAGCTTTCAGATTGGCTATTTTCACTGCTTTTGAAAGGAAAATAATACAAATGTCTTGTCTATAGTGCCCAAATGTGGGACTATTCCCTAGTCCCAAGTTCTAGCATCTATCTTTAAATATATATATATATATATATATATATATATATATATATATATATATATATATATATGCTATCTAAAATTCGAAATAACGTGTTTAACATTGTGATCCGACACATACATTACATACAGTACATACACCAGACAGACACATGGGTCTGGATCTCTTCCAAACCCATCATCTGTGCTGCCGTTAAACATTAATGTCACCTCCCTCGACGGATTAGAGGAAAAACATGGCAGATGTCAGCAAACAGCTCCTCTTCCCTTACTATACATACTGTATGCGACCATTGACTCGCCATATTGGTTGCACATGCAGGCAGTGTACACGCACGCACCACACTGATGGCCAAGGCACAATTATTACATAATCACAATTATTTTCAATGTTACAATAATGTTCAACGGCAGAAACACAAATCGTTCATCGCAGTTATTTGAGCGACAATTAGACGTCAAGTGAAATGTCCTAATCGTGACAGCCCTGGTGCGCGTCTCTATATGTGACAGTGACAGACGGAGTGTCAGCCATGCTGACGTTGTCCACATGATTGTCATTGAGATGACTCGTCTCGTCAGTACATCTGTTACATGTATAAGTCAATCATGCTTTGTATGCTGCACATTTCATACAGCATACACAATTAAAATAACTAGATTGTGTACCGGTATATACAGTGCAATAAAAGCAATGACAATAAGTTAAGAACTATAGGTACTTACTCATAGGAGACATTTAAAGTTAATTCAAATTAATCTCATTTTGGTCCTTTTCCCTTTTTTCCCTTTTTTGGAACATTTTAAGAAAATTTATTTTATTGACCTTTATTTACTCAGGGAAGACCTTCAAGGATGCCCTGAATATAATATAATCACAACATAATAGAACAAAACAATTACATTTTAAATAAAGTGCAATACAAATAACATCACACATGACAAGAATCACAAATGAGGGCTACTCAAGCAGGTGCGGTGCTTACAGTACGTAATGCATCCTCATGTCCGCACTGCGAGCTTGTACGGCTGCTATTTTTGAACATTTTTAGAAAAATCTTGAAAGTGTTTGAAAAATGTTGAATACTTTAGAATTACGAAAAGGTTTGAGAACTAGTCATTTAGAAGGCATTTGTGGAATCGACCTCGGGGTCTTCTTAACGGGATACATCCTGTTTCTCCTTCCAGTTGCAGAGCACGGGGCGTCTCCTGGAGGAGCAGCTCCCGGAGATGATGACGGAGCTGCTGGCGGCGGCCCGCGACAAGATGCTGTGTCCCGCCGAGTCCCAGCTGACCCGCTCGCTCCTCATGGAGGTCATCGAGCTGCACGCGCACCGCTGGACCCCGCTGGAGGCCCTCACCACACAGTACTACAACCGCACCATACAGAAGCTCACCAAACCCACCGCATAGGACCACCCATGGACACCCCACCCAATAGGCTCTGTGCTCAGCAGAGTCACCGCATAGGACCACCCATGGACCCCCACCATAGGCTCTGTACTCAGCCGCCGCATTGGAAATGAATTGGTGGCCCTTCTCTGCTTCCTTATTAAGAGTCTCTGTTCCATTTAGTGTACGTTTTTAATTTCAAGGACCCCCTAACTCATAATGAAAGTGTCCAAATGGAACCATTTGGTTCCAAGCACGCTTGAGTGATCCATTTCAGTTAAAGGCTCTCTCTAGGTCGTCCTCTCGGTTCTCCATACATCTGGCCAGTTCGTTGGTGCTTTGCGCTCCTGCATCGTTCTTGAGTACATCCACGTATGTTACTGTAAGATGTCCTCTTGATCGATGCCCATGTGTTGGTTTCCACAGCACCAATTTGCTGAGTGGCAGTTGTCCTGCTAGTGTCATTCTCCTGGCTGCTATTGTCTGGCTCACCCTCTTGGTACATACAGGATCTTGTTGGTAACATGTACACTCTTGCTGATAAGTACTGCATGCAAAGGCCGTGTGTAATTTTCTAGGAATGTTCCTTTATAGAAGAGGTTTCATAGAATTCAGCCATAAAAAGTCCATATAGTAGTAGGTAAGTCGATATTGTTTTATGAGAATATTTCAAAACTCCAGTCCATACTGGAATTGTTTTAGAAGACTCCTTGGGTTTGATAAAAGTTCCCTGTAATGATGAGATAGGGATGATTCGTTTTTTTGGAGAATGCGCATCTCTTTCCACTTTGAATCTGCCGTCTCAGGTGACGGAAAATTGTGTATGATTGTTTTGACTCAGAGTACAGGGCCATTTGGAACCCACTCAAGGACACTTTGAGGCCCACTGGTGTAGCAGAGTGTTTCCAGTGAGCCAACATGCACAATAATAATAATAGACCAGAATGGAACAGAGCCTTAATTAGTATCATCGGTAACACCTGTGAAGGAAGTGTGGAAGGGGCCCAATTTCTCTCCAAAATGGCTGCTGTTCATAGACCCTCTATAGAGGGGCCAGGACTACCACAGAAAGCCCGCCTCCACCACCACTACCGCATAGGAACAGAGCTTCCTAGAGCAGTGGTTCTCGAGATTTTTTTTTTTTTTCCCCAAGGACCTCCAGTTTGCTAGGCATTTGAACACAGACCCCCGTAACGCATGGAGTGTGATATATAAACACCTCGGGGTAAGGAAACATCCCGTCACCCCATCAGTAAAGATGCTGCGAGTAACCTTTAAACATTTGGTTCGTCTCACATGAAACCTTATCCTATCCACAAGATTAAAGATAAAAGTGCAATACTATATACACGATATGCCACCGTGACACTTATTACACGTACAGTAGATGGGTTCACTGCTCTGAGATTCCAGATTCAAAGAAACTTTTATTTGAATTGGTGTGTTCTTGGCTTAAACAAAAAGATACAATATAACATATAGTGTAAAACATTTTATTTAAATAGCTTTTATAAAATAAAATAAAATCCCACAATGAGATGTCGTCTCATTGCCACGGTCTAATGAAATAAGCCTTCTTAAAAATAAATAAGAATTTAAAACTAAAACAACATCTTAAATAATCAATGCACAAAGATCATCAATACGTGGATGTGTGATTTACCGCTATGTCAGCGGTTGTCTGCATAGAGGCTTTTAAAACCATCAAACACAGACATTTACAAAGAACAGACACTCTTCACCCATGGCCAGTAGGGGCGCCCTTGACCACACGGTGACTAGTGAGGGGACGGGACAGAAAGGGAGGGGGGGGGGGGTGCTATGCAGACGACAGCGAGGTCACGACATGCGTGGGAGACGGGGAGGGGACGGAGGTCAGCATGTCCGTAGGGAGGAGAGGGAGATCTTTCCTTCAAAGATGAAGGGATGGGGGTGTTCCACGTCAGTCTGTCCCTTTGTGTTCATCTGACCCCCCCCTCTTCCAGCCTGTGTCTCTCTCCATCCAGGCCCTCTTCCAGCCTGTGTCTCTCTCCCTCCCCCTCTCTCTCCATCCAGGCCCTTGGGGGTCCCGTCTGTGTGGCTGATAAAAGAGAGAGCAGACTCCCAGGGCCACGGCGCAGGTCAAAGGGTCCCCCGCTTGCCAGGGCCTTGAGCTCCAGAGCAGCCTTTGTCCTCCCGTCGTCCTCCCCCCAGCATGGAGTCCTTTGTGTGGGACTGAGACAGTATAGGAGGGCCTGTAGGCCCGGCCATGGCTGGGCTGAGCTGGGCTGGAGGGCTTCTGGCTGGCAGGGGAAGGGTGACAGATGGCGACTGGAGCCCCCCCATGGGACGACACACTCCTGTTAACGCCCCACCCCCCAGTGCGTCATCTAATCCAGTGATTTATCAACCTTTTTTAATTTCAAGGAGCCCAGTGTGCTATGCAATGGACCACAGACCCCCATAACTCCTGAGAGTGTACAACATTTGGTTCCATTTGTACAGTTTCTGGCCGGTAAGATCAATCATTTAGCCGACAAACTGTTCAACCTTTTACTCTACACTCGCATGTTTTGAGGACATCACATCAACATTGAAAATGGCTGAAAATAGCCCCAGTGACATCGCCACACAACTAAATATAAAATAGGGAAAACTCTTAATCCCGACCCCTAAACCTAACCTAAATGAAAAAATAAATAACCTAAATCCCAACCCGGCCTTAATCTTTTCCTAATTGTTCATCTTAATAAAATACAATATTTTTTTAAACCAGAAAACAAACCATTTTCTCTTGTATGGACCAGGACAATTTCCCTCATAATGTCTGCTTTGTTTCTACTATACTCGTGGGGACATTTGGTCCTCACAAGTATAACAAATACAGTACACACACAGCTCACTGGGGGATTCCTTGTTTTTGTTCATTAGCTACGGTGGGGTTTGGGGAGGCATTTAATTTCCTCCGTGCTTTGTCCACGCTTTTATCTTCAGTATCTATTTTATTATTATATTTTTTAAATCATGTATTGTTTCTATTGTCAACGTGTTACTATGATTGTGTGAAACTCATCTTTATAAGATTTACAAAAACAAGTACGTATGAGATATTCTAGAAGTAGGCCTTATTGCACAGAATGGATTTGTTTTGCACTGTTATGGGGCTTTCTGCTTTTTGAAAGTTGGAAATACACACAGAAAGAAAAGAAGGCAAAAAGAAAAGATCGTATTGAAAGTTGAAACGGTGGTCGTGGGTTAGAATTTCAAAAGGAAAAACCTTGGATGTGAGAAACATGCGGTAGCGAAGGTTTTGGACGTGTGAGAGATTAGTGGCCTTGTCTAAACTACCCATATTTGTACGAGCATCCTTGTTTTTTTTGGGGAGGACTGGCTGAGAACGTACTCTTTGACACTGTGCTCACTGGAAAAAAACAAAAAAATTCAGCAAAAAAAAAAGAAATGCTAAAAAGAAGAAAAAAAGCATGGCCCACAAGACACAGTGAAACGCTTCTCCCCAAGTTGTTCTCCCTCTATTCAAGCCATTCCTTGCAGTGGACATTTTGCAAGTCTTTTTGTTTTTTGACCGTATAACCCATTTTTTGTTTTTTGCTTTGTTTTTAGGGGAGAACGGATAAAGCATTAACCTGTGTATATTTGAGGACTTGTTATAATAATTATGAACATTATTAGCTACCGTAATTTCCGGACTATAAGGCGCACCTGAATATAAGCCGTACCAGCCAAATTTAGGGAAAATCCCAAATATGTATAAAAGCCGCACCGGACTATAAGCCCCAGGTGGCCCCCTAGTGGCCGTTTCGTTAGCTCAGAGCCTTAGATGGCTCTGCGTTAGCTGTAAAAATCCATAGATTAGCCGCACCGTTGTATAAGCCGCAGGGTACAAATCATGGGTAAAAAGTCGCGGCTTATAGTCCGGAAATTACGGTACTCCTGTGTGATTCTCAAGCCCCGATTTCTACTTCGCCGCATGACGGCGATGCTCGCCGAAAAGGGTTTATTTGTAAACCTTTGTAAATGGGTTGTTTTGGGCCGGGGCCACCGCCGTGCGGCGGAGCGCAAGTCGGAAACGTCATTCTGGCTGAGCTGCTAATTTGGCGTGTGTGCTATGATACCGATGTACAAGCCGATCAATCCTGTACCGTTTGTGAATGAGTTCTGTGTCTAATCCATCATGCAGTTGCAGTATATTTGCGAGTGTTTAAAAAGGAAAAGAAAAAAAGGATTGAGAAAAGGATGTAGGAAAGGGCCTCATGCAACACAGAGGGCTGTTTAGTTTAGATATTGGATTGTGTGGCTGTAGGAAAAGGTGGCCTTCATGAACTTCCGAAAGAGTGGCCGTTGTACCATTTTGGTCAGATTAATGCTAAGGAACCGGGACTCCTATCAGGCATTATCTTATGTTAAAGGCATAGCATGTAACTTTCCCCTGAGTTTACATAACAAAACTGTATGTATATATGTATTTTGCCTGCAGAAACATGCTGTGTTTTGGATTTGTTTTGGTTGCCTAAAAACGTCCCCGTCTACCAAAACAAGCGCCAAAGTACAGCGAGAGGGCAGTGTGTTCCTGCATGTACATACAGTAATCACCACCACACTGATACTACTCTGACTGCTGGTATAGACCAGAGGGAAATGATTGGTAAGAACGTTACAACGTTACAACTTCACTGTTTTGTAAAACGGGGCACAGTTGCATACTAAATGCCTTTAAATTGCTGGGAGGGTAAAGGGAGGGGTCATCCCACACATTCTCACGCAGTAAAATCACCAGCGTTAACTCTGAGTGTACAAATGGAACCTTACGACTCCAGTCCATTTGGTTCCATTTGTACACTCAGAAATCCTGAGGGTTTTGCCGTGTACATGTTGTATATGTTACTGTACGATTGGGAAACCTGTCTGATTGAAGCAGTGCACGTTTTCTTCGAGTTGACCTCCCCCGCTCCAAAAAAAGAAATGATGTCTTGGACGTACCGAGACTAGGGGGTAGGGGGATGGGGGTGGGGGGGTCGATGACTTCCCATTCTGTCCCTGTCGGTACATAATTTGGACGGCGCTGAGTCTCGGCACGGCGACTCGCTCGCCTGAGCTCGCGCGGTGCCTCTCGCGGCTCAAGTCGCCTTCAGACGGCGCGTGAAAACGTCGGTGAAAACGAGCGCACCTTCTTCAATCTGACTGGTTTTCCAATCACACTGACACACACACGACACACACAAACACGACACATGCATATGAATTATATTTAGTTTTCCCATTGATTCTCTCTGGGCAGTTTTTAATGTATTATTTGTAATTATAATTTTCTCTTATCTTGTATCAAGAATCCAGGATCCTGTGTAGTTGAACACGCCCTGAAGGAATAGTTACATGAATATTGGGCTGTGTTTGAACGTTGACATTGAACCTCTTTTTTTTTTTTTTTTTTGTGGGATGGCATACTGCCTAATGAGGTTATGATTCCATTGTGTTATTATAATATTTGTTTTGCTTTGTTTTTATCTCTAGGTTTCTATGAATTTTAGCTCAAATGGTGACATATATGCATATACAGTATATAAACTCACCAATTTAAAGGTGTCGTACCTGATATGTTTTGGTTAAAATAAGTGTTTAATAGATCTATATTCTGATAGTAATCCTTGGGTGTTTCTTAAGTAGCAGGGTGTCGCCAGCTCTGAAATTGGAATTGATGATGGGAAGAAAAGAGCAGACAACATTGGAACTGAAACAGTAGAACTTGGGAGCTGATGAATAGGCACCATCTCCTGATAAAAATGCATTTTATCATGTTTAGTAAAGAGCTGGAGAGAGACAGCTGTTGCTGAACACAATAGCAATGATTACTATCACTATATAGAGCTATGTGTTTTTAACAAAGCACTTTTGGTTTTAACCCAACAAAATGACACTTAAACCACCTTTTAAAATCAACTGAAACTTTAGTGATACCTAGCTTGCCGGTAGACTTGTGAGTGTGGGTATTGCCATGTTTTGGTTCACACAGAAAAGACACGCCTATCTATTGGCCAATTCCATTATGCAAAGAGAGGCTTGCTTTGGGTGTAGGACCCCCCCTTAACTCGTACCACACTGGACCCCCATCCAGTGTGACCTCTGACCCCGTAGCCCGGGTCAAGTGCGAAGTTTGAATGCGGCACGCCTTCATTAGCATATTTTCATGAATATATGAAATCCAGGCGGATCCAGTCCACACAAAGACAAGCTGTAGATTTGCAGGTGGGTTGTCTGTGAGCTCTTGTTTTGCTTTGTTTTTCTAAGCAATTGGAAAATAAATAATCCTAACGGGGGGTTGGAGAAAATGACGGATAAATGTGTGGATGTGTTCTCCATTTGTTTTTATTTTCATGAATACATACAGACAGTTGATTGTGGTTTTAATATCATGTATACTAAAATTAACGAGGACATAAACTGCATTGTTGCTACTGTCTTCAATCCATCTCTACTCTGAACATATAGAACTAATCTTAGCTACATTTTGAATTCCGGACTTTTACTACTTTTACTACAGAGTACTTCTGCATTGCAGTCAATACCTTTACTTAAGTAAAACCTGTAAGTAATTCTTCCACCACTGATTTTGTTTCATGTCCAATCTTCCCCCATGTGTGATTAGCCTACTTGAGCAGACAGAGAGAGACGGACCGTGGAGAGAGGGAGAAGGATTTATTCATTCATTCAACCTTTATTTAACCTCAACAACTGCAGCGATGGGAAGGAAAGACCCTTATTTTCACTGATCTCAAGTAAGTTACAGCGAAACGGCATAAAACAAAAGTGCAGCAAGATTAAAAGCTCTAGTTCTGAAAGGTGATAAATAAATGCATGTGCGTGTGTGTGTGCGTGTGTGTGTGTGTGTCCTGACCTATCAGGCCAGTGTTATCCATTGTGTGCGTCACACAAAAGCAGACTGCAGCTCAGCTGGCCTTGATGATAACCCACAGACTGGGGTAGTGTGGGGGACAAAGACAATTACACTTGCACACCAGTGTTCATTTCGTATGACGAAAAATGTTCGCCGACTACCTTTTTTTCACTGATGATAAACTAAATAAATACTAAGCTATGATGACTAAGACTAAAATATATTTTCAATTTAGTTAATGAATAAAAACTAGACTATTTGTTATAGACTAGAGGTACTAGTGGAGAAGAGATCCAGAAGAACTAAAAGAGAAGACAATAGCAGATCTACAATAGTAGCTCGGCCATGTGTAAAATCAGCCATCACGACGCCATCAAGGCCTGCCCAAATACATTTTGACAAAATCAACTTTAGATTTAGTCGACTATACAAATCTTATCCGAAAACAAGTAGAAGTGGTGAAAATACCCGATGTAGATCTGCTATTTTCACTAGTTTAGCGTTTCTCTTTTTGGGGTCATGGGCTGAAACGTTTGTAAACCACTGACATAAGGTAGAGAGGAGCAGAGCACAGACAAGGCAGTAGGCTAGCTTGTAGCAGGAAGCACGTGCATGCAGCGCGCCCTGCGTGTGTGCGTGTGCCGCAAAGCTCTTTTATGTGCCGTGTGTTTACACACGCACCGGGACCGCGCCTCCTCGCGCAGCACGCCAACCGCACACATCAAAGGCTGCGTGGCACGCGTGGGAGTCTCGCTCGGTCG
Organism: Protomyctophum bolini; assembly: GCF_963924005.1. Classification (NCBI taxonomy): domain Eukaryota; kingdom Metazoa; phylum Chordata; class Actinopteri; order Myctophiformes; family Myctophidae; genus Protomyctophum; species Protomyctophum bolini. The sequence goes on from NC_137883.1 coordinate 12,715,727, forward strand.
CTCCGTTAAAAGTAGAGAGAGAGAGAGAGGGAGGGGTAGAGAGAGCAGGGGACAGAGTGAGAGAAGGAGAGAGAGAGAGTGGTGTGGCTTTGTATTCATTTTGTATTCTTTTGGTGCTTCTCAAGGGGGAAACTGATTCACATTCTTGTCTACTGCCCCCCTCTCTCCTCTCCCATCTCTCCCATCTCTTCCTCTCTCCGCAAACTTCCAGACTATTTTGTCACCGAAGTTGAGGTTGCCTAGCAACTACTACTAGTACTAGGGCCACACTCATCGTCACGGTGACACTCGCCCCGTTGGGTGACCGTGGTCGGTCGTTAGGTGGAAGCTCACACAACCCTATAGCTACACTAAAGACGACCGTGGTCGGTCGTTAGGTGGAAGCTCACACAACCCTATAGCTACACTAAAGACCGTGGTCGGTCGTTAGGTGGAAGCTCACACAACCCTATAGCTACACTAAAGACCGTGGTCGGTCGTTAGGTGGAAGCTCACACAACCCTATAGCTACACTAAAGACCGTGGTCGGTCGTTAGGTGGAAGCTCACACAACCCTATAGCAACACTAAAGGCGACCGTGGTCGGTCGTTAGGCGGAAGCTCACACAACCCTATAGCAACACTAAAGGCGACCGTGGTCGGTCGTTAAGGGGAAGCTCACACAACCCTATAGCAACACTAAAGACGTTGGGCGACCGTGGTCGGGCCGTTAGGTGGAAGCTCACACAACCCTATAGCAACACTAAAGACGTCAGGTGCACTGGTGGGTGTCTGGTGTGCTTCTACAACTGGTTCCGTTCTAGATTCTTGGAACCTTGGTGCTTTCACAGAACCGGGGGCCATTTTTTGGTTCCAGTTGTTGTACGGTTCAGAACCTGCAGTTAATTTTCAGTGGAAACACTGTACTGGTTCCATATGGTTCAATATAGGTGGGAAAAGGGGTCTGAGAGCGTATAAATGGTTCCATTTGTACACTGGTCTTAAAACTGCAAACGGTAGACGTAGTGCAAACATTAGGCTTAATTACGATTGTGTCTGCGTTGTGCATGTGTCGGTGGATGCGTGCGTGTGCTGCTAGCCTGGCATGGCCAGACTACTATCACTGCATAGACATTAGTCTGGAACTTCGGTGTGGAAGTTTTATTTCCAACGGGCGGTTCTAAACGGATCCCAACGTCACAGCAACAAAGTCTCCCTTTGAATAGTGGGCTCTGATTGGTCACCCACAACTCTGGGGTGAGTGAAAACTGAGGAGTGCCAGACTCCTGTGGCAGATTTGTCTCGTCCAGGCTAGTGTGCTACTGCTAACACAGGGTAGTCGGCTAGTCGTGGAGACCTATCATATTTTTGATATACAGGTTTAATGTTTGTGTTTAGTTCAATGTTTGTTTTAAAAACGCCATTGACACTGAAGGGAAAATTGACGTCATCTTGTCCCTAACACAAACATTAAATGCCATTAACAATAAAGAGAATTTAATGTTTATTTTGACACCGTTTGTTTTACATCATCATTACATCACCTAATTATTGAATAAAGTAACATAACTGCTCCAAGCTACACCGAATTCCCTCCTTGATGTTGTAATGAGAATAGCGCCCCTCACTTCACACGGGTGTGATTTCTTGTCATCCATTTACACGTAACAGTTGTCATGAAGAACATGTCAGATACTGTATACGAGACAGACGTGGGTGTATGTGCAGTCAGTGTTATGTTATGTTATGTCTGCTGCGTCACACTGAAGGCACAACATCCTTTGAAAACTGGACGTATTAAAGTGGAATTGTTTCAGGGCCACTGCTGAATATCTGCTGTAGTCCATACCCGTCTGGGGATATGATCCATACCCGTCTGGGGATATGATCCATACCCGTCTGGGGATATGATCCATACCCGTCTGGGGATATGATCCATACCCGTCTGGGGATATGATCCATACCCGTCTGGGGATATGATCCATACCCGTCTGGGGATATGATCCATACCCGTCTGGGGATATGATCCATACCCGTCTGGGGATATGATCCATACCCGTCTGGGGATATGATCCATACCCGTCTGGGGATATGATCCATACCCGTCTGGGGATATGATCCATACCCGTCTGGGGATATGATCCATACCCGTCTGGGGATATGATCCATACCCGTCTGGGGATATGATCCATACCCGTCTGGGGATATGATCCATACCCGTCTGGGGATAGGATCCATACCCGTCTGTGACCCTGTGGCGTCACAGCGATGCGCAGCCAATCGCAGCGCCGGCCAATTTCGGCACCATGCATGATCATTTTCTCTCCTCAAATCTCTGCGCCATACATGGTAATTTGTCCTCATTACTAAAATTGTTTAAGATATTATACTGTAAATGGTAATCAAAATATATTTAATAAATCCTCGACCAGTTGCATGGTTGTGAGTGCGTGCGTGCTGCGTGCGCGTGTGATTGTGTACATGTGTTTCAACTACAGTGAATGACAGACACACTGCTGGCTGGTCTGGTTTCATCCTCCTGCGTCACAGTCTAGAGATAAGATGAGCTGCTCAGAGAGGTTCCTGTTGGTACAACTGTTGGCTAGCTAGAGGGCAGTGGCTCTCAAACCTTTTAATGTCAAGGAACTCCCAAATTGATTGTATTTGGCTGCGGGTCGGCATTTGAATTTGATTCTGTGACAGGGACCTCTATATAGGAGAAGATAAGATTTGTCGAAATGTATCAATGTGACACACTGAGATTGTAGCAAAGTAGGCCATTAATTTACTGGGGACGACGACATGAAAAAGTATGGAGATACTGTACACAAGGTGACACATGTCGTCTACAATGTCTTTTTACACAGGAATAAATTCGGATTCTTGCTTCAATTCAACTCTGTATGCTAACACAAACACTCAAGTCTCTCTCTCTCTCGCTGTCTGTGTTTTTCCTCTACCTGCCCTTTCCTCTCCTTTCTTCGTGTGTGTGTGTGTGTGTGTTGTGGTTGGCAGCGGGAGTGTTTCTGCTGGCACTGACGGGGTGAGAACACTGCAGCGAGCGTGCGCACACACACACACACACACACACACACACACACACACACACACACACACACACACTGCTGCTCAGCCAGCCAGGCCCTATACTGCACTGCAACAGCTCTGTGTGTTCCTGCAGTTTACCCACCCATGTTCTATCTGGACCTTTTAAATCAGTTGTAGTTCACAAACCAAGGACCCCCAAAATGGTATTTGACGCAGCCTGCCATCTGAATATGTCATGTGCCAGGGGACCCCCAGAAGAGAAGTAATATAATGAAACCCCAGGAGCACCCCCCCCCACACACACACACACACACACCCACACCTAAAAAACAACCCCTTCACACTTTGAGAACCAATCCTCTAAGGGAGCTAGCTGGTGAGTCGGGGCTATTCACTGAATTTAATAATTAATACAAGTATTAATTCTGTTCTGCCGTCGTTTTGTCACATGTATCCTTGAGTTAATTTACAGTTAATTCACCGTTCTACAGTAGTAGAGCGGCCTGACTCAGCTCGTCGTCGTCGTCCCCCGACCCCCCCCCCCCCACACCCACCATGCACCTGGAGAAAGCAACCAGTGAAACAGTTAATTCAGGAAGTCAGCAGGTCGTGACATCATTTCCTGCGCTGCCAGTCCAGGAAGCAGGAATAGGACTTTCTAGTTTCCTCCCGGACTGCAGCTCAGGGTCTGACTTTCCCTAGAAATCCTCTATTTTGGAAAGTTACTGTGTGTGTGTGTGTGTGTGTGTCAGACAATTGTTCAAGTCGCTCCGGTCCGAGTCCAAGTCGAGTCCCAAGTCGTTTGGTCCCAAGTCCAAGTCGAGTCCCAAGTCGAGTCCCAAGTCTTTCTGTTGTGGGCAAGTCAAGCCGAGTCACAAGTCGAGTCACAAGATTGTGTCAAGTCTAGAATTTGAATTTTGTTATGTGACTTGTCATGATTATGAATTGATTACCCAGGACCGAATGGAAACAAGACAGAAAGGACTTTTTTCAGTGATCCCTTTTTGATCAGTGTTTGACTGTACCCTATACCGATTACATTTCTGCCAATAAAGTATTCAATCAATGAATCAATAGATATTCCCCACTGTATTTCACTGTACTATGGCTCCCCCTAATGGCCGTTTTGTCCCTGTAAGCTGGAGCAGAGGTAGTGCAATCTGCGCATGCTCACAACTGTCACTGGGTGCCTCCATGTTGACACTAGTTTACAGACACAACTTCACACTTAGTTAGTACATATGGAAATATGGAATATACAATTGGATCTGGGTGTCTTTCAGCAACACTAACTCAAAGGTAGGAAGCAACTTTTCAATCTACTGCAGCACGTGTGGTGAAAATAAAGGTTTTGCCTTAGTGTGCGAGTGGAGTTGCGCTGCACACCGACGCTGTATTCAAATACCGTAGCCTATGCTCGGAAACAAAACAAGTCACAAGTCATCTTGTCTCGAGTCAAGTCTCGTTGGTCTTTTACCTTCCAAGTCCGAGTCGAGTCGCAAGTCTTTACATTCAAAGTCCGAGTCGAGTCGCAAGTCGTCAAATATGCGAGTCACTATGACTCGAGTCCAATTGTCTGGTGTGTGTGTGTGTGTGTGTGTGTGTGTTTTCAACCTTTTTTCACAAAGTACCACCTCAGAAAATATCTGGCTCTCCGGGTACCACCATTATCCCTTAAGTTTATACAAAATCATCATTTCTTCATCCTTTTTACCAAATCATCCTTTTTACCAAATCATCCTTTTTATCAAATCATCCTTTACCAAATCATCCTTTATACCAAATCATCCTTTTTACCAAATCATCCTTTTTTCATCCTTTTTACCAAATCATCCTTATTCCAAATCATCCTTATACCAAATCATCCTTTATACCAAATCATCCTTTTAACCAAATCATCCCTTTTTTTAAAGGATGAAAAGGGATGTACAGTCTCTTACATACGCACTGTATCTATGTAGCCTATACTGTAGAAGCAAATAATAGCAACAAAAAGAAAGTAGTCGAGCTGCCTTCAACTTTTTTTTCCAGCCCTCCAATGACGCAGTGAAGCGTCAATCAGTCATGTTTTTGTTGTTTCACAGTTTCCCCTGCACCCTTTCTCTCTCTAATTCATCATTGTTGGCGGGCAGTAAGTTTTGGACGATATTCTCCTTCACATTTTTCTCACTCGACACTCACACGCGGACACACTGCTTGGTGAAGTCAAGAAGCATGTTGACCAACACTTATAGGAATAGTTCACCCAAAAAATTACTTATTTTCTATCAACACAACCCATGACGTCTTGAATTCATGGAGATGTTTCGTTTTTTGTCTCATTCCCAAGCAAATAGTTTAATGACCGGCGACGGCCACATCACTATTGTCTTAGGAATGCCACGAAAATTGTTTTCTGTTTATAAAATAGTGAAAATAGCTGATCTACACACTCGCAGCATAATGTGATGCGTTGTGATCTGCTTTTTTCATGACCTTTTGTGCAACACTCTTGTATGATGTTAAAAGTTAAACCCTTTGTTATTATTCTTCCAGCACCCTGGAGTGTCACCTATTTGTTGTGGCCACACTCAGAGCCGTGTCATAACAAACATGGGAAAGAAAACATGTTTTGGTTGTTTCTCACCGGGTCTTGGTTTTGACCTGGAGTTTCAAGTGTCTCCTTCTTCCCAAACAAAGATAGAGAGCCAAATTAAAGGAGCCAACATTGCTCTGTCTGTCTGTCTGTCTGTCTGTCTGTCTGTCTGTCTGTCTGTCTGTCTGTCTGTCTGTCTGTCTGTCTGTCTGTCTGTCTGTCTGTCTGTCTGTCTGTCTGTCTGTCTGTCTGTCTGTCTGTCTGTCTGTCTGTCTGTCTGTCTGTCTGTCTGTCTGTCTGTCTGTCTGTCTGTCTGTCTGTCTGTCTGTCTGTCTGTCTGTCTGTCTGTCTGTCTGTCTGTCTGTCTGTCTGTCTGTCTGTCTGTCTGTCTGTCTGTCTGTCTGTCTGTCTGTCTGTCTGTCTGTCTGTCTGTCTGTCTGTCTGTCTGTCTGTCTGTCTGTCTGTCTGTCTGTCTGTCTGTCTGTCTGTCTGTCTGTCTGTCTGTCTGTCTGTCTGTCTGTCTGTCTGTCTGTCTGTCTGTCTGTCTGTCTGTCTGTCTGTCTGTCTGTCTGTCTGTCTGTCTGTCTGTCTGTCTGTCTGTCTGTCTGTCTGTCTGTCTGTCTGTCTGTCTGTCTGTCTGTCTGTCTGTCTGTCTGTCTGTCTGTCTGTCTGTCTGTCTGTCTGTCTGTCTGTCTGTCTGTCTGTCTGTCTGTCTGTCTGTCTGTCTGTCTGTCTGTCTGTCTGTCTGTCTGTCTGTCTGTCTGTCTGTCTGTCTGTCTGTCTGTCTGTCTGTCTGTCTGTCTGTCTGTCTGTCTGTCTGTCTGTCTGTCTGTCTGTCTGTCTGTCTGTCTGTCTGTCTGTCTGTCTGTCTGTCTGTCTGTCTGTCTGTCTGTCTGTCTGTCTGTCTGTCTGTCTGTCTGTCTGTCTGTCTGTCTGTCTGTCTGTCTGTCTGTCTGTCTGTCTGTCTGTCTGTCTGTCTGTCTGTCTGTCTGTCTGTCTGTCTGTCTGTCTGTCTGTCTGTCTGTCTGTCTGTCTGTCTGTCTGTCTGTCTGTCTGTCTGTCTGTCTGTCTGTCTGTCTGTCTGTCTGTCTCTGTGTGTGTGTGTGTGTGTGTGTGAATGATGGTGAAGTGTGTTTCTGTGCAGAATTCTGACACCTTTAATTGCTCTGAACGCTTTTGTCTTTTATGGGAAGAAAGTGAAATCTGACAAACACTCTCACACAGAGGAAAGCAGAGATGTGTGGGAAGTTTTTCTTTCCCTTCAATATGACATGTAACCCCCTCCTCTCTCTCTCTCTCTCTCTCTCTCTCTCTCTCAGTGGTGTAGGCCTTTACTGTCTGTCCCTCATACTAGTGGCTGTGTACATTTTCCATCTGTCCCTCTCTGTCTGTACTTGGTCTTTCTGGTACAGTACATTTCCTTCTCTTTTCGTATCTAGCTGTGGGGGACAGGGAGATGATGTTTTTGCCCCTGGGAGTGGAATTGGAGTGGATTTTACCAGGAGAAATCAGCAAAATATGGCTTGAATCAGCCCTGTGAACAGAGCTATGTCACATTGCAACTTGAAATAATTGGCTTACGAAACCACAGAAATGGGCTGTTAGTGAATAGTTACATATACTGTATACACAATGCAAGCAAGCTTATAGGGCGGGTAGCTTTGTAGAAAGCCCTTTTAAATAAATAGAGGCAATTATTGTCAGGCTTTTGCAGTCACTTGGTGAAGTTGGTGTAAGTCCCCCCCCCCCCGTCTGTCTGTCTGTCCACGGGTGACGGGATGTTGCTCTTGGCGTCATTTCCCAGATGTTTGCATTCCTAAGCTGAAGGCTCTATTGTTGATGCCGTACTGAATAAAACAATTACCGACCTGCAAGGCCAAGAGTATATCCATCCATTCAGAAGCATGCATACATCCTATCTTAAATTCCTTAATATTCACATTCATGAAATCCTTCCAGGTCTCTCTCTCTAGCAAATATGGCTAGCAGACATAGTGGGATTATTTATTTCTGTGCGTTTGTGTGTTCATAGCCATTCAATAGCACAAAGCAAGCTAACAAACCCCCAAATTTCATTTTCTTCTCCAACGCTTTTGCAACAAGACAGACAAAATCTTTGACCTTGTTTTGGAAAGTATGCATCGTTGCTGTGTCACGCAGAAACCTTGTATGTCCCTATTTCACCGTTTTATGTCTTTAATGCCCTACTTCTTCATCATACAAGAGTAGTGGAAAAAATAGCAGATCTATAAGCTTATAGCTTATAGTTTTTTAAAAGAATAATAATAAAGTAACGGTTTTGGACATACAAGGTTTCCATGCACCGACAGCATCGTGTGTGTGTGTGTGTGTGTGTGTGTGTGTGTGTGTGTGTGTGTGTGTGTGTGTGTGTGTGTGTGTGTGTGTGTGTGTGTGTGTGTTGGAGGAGTGTGAGTGGCTCTATGGCTGCACTTCAGACACGAGGCATGTGGACAAAGAAGCATTCATTCAGAAGGCCTTTCTCTCCGTCTGTCTCTCTCCGTCTGTCTCTGTCTGCTCGTCTCTCTCTCTCTCTCTCTCTCCTTCAGAGACACTGGGGACAAACAACAGCACACGTCACAATGGTGACATTATGATTATGTGGTGCTTGTGAGGAGAGCTGCAGTATAATATTGTGTCCTGGGCCTATCCAACCTCAATGACCCCCGGCGCGTTGTGATCTTGTAGATCGGCTATATAGAAAGTGGAACTGAATATAACATGGCGCCTCCTGAAAATATACCATCGTAATTTGTACTTTTGAATACTTGAGTACTGACTTGAGTAGATATACGTTGTCCATCACCTTTTGTCAATATAGGACTGGGAAACCAATCGACAAACAAATCAACATAAGGAATATCATAATTGATTGCGTGCCGGAATTCTGAATTGATGTGTGCATTATTGACATTTATGCTGTGCTATAGTTGTGTCAACAAGGGATCAGACTAGAATCCTCATCATCATCCCAGACAAATTGATTAGAGTTATTGATTGATTGCATGTGGAACATGACCATGATGGCTCCCATCTCCTCTGTCATGCATTCTGCCTGCTTCTAATGCTTTTATGCTATTGATTGATCTAGCGAGGGTATTCTGGATGTGAGATATACAGGCAGATATATGAAAGTGTGTGTGTGTGTGTGTGTGTGTGTGTGTGTGTGTGTGTGTGTGTGTGTGTGTTTGTGGGGGGGGGGGTCGTGATGAGTGCGAGAGGATACTAGAGAGTCAGGAGGAGAGGAGGCTGATACAGGAGGAGAGGAGGCTGATACAGGAGGAGAGGAGGCTGATACAGGAGGAGAGGAGGCTGATACAGGAGGAGAGGAGGCTGATACAGGAGGAGAGGAGGCTGATACAGGAGGAGAAGAGGCTGATACAGGAGAGTCAGGAGGAGAGGAGGCTGATACAGGAGGAGAGGAGGCTGATACAGGAGAGTCAGGAGGAGAGGAGGCTGATACAGGAGGAGAGGAGGCTGATACAGGAGGAGAGGAGGCTGATACAGGAGGAGAGGAGGCTGATACAGGAGAGTCAGAGGTGAGGAGAGGTGACAATGGATCCATTGAGATGGGGAGTTTAGATTATTGTGTGCTTTGGGATTATTCCATTGAATAATCGAGAAGCATGTACAGTATTTTTTCAAATGATCTTTTCATGTATCAGTAAATTGATTAACCACATACAGTGAAGCGTTAGTTTACACTTTGTTACACCAGTATCATGCAAAAGTAGTTAAAATAGTAGATCTGCAAGCAAATGTATTGAGTACATTTACTTAGTTACTTTACAGTCGCCCATGTGTGGCGACAGGTGTGTCAGCACTTTTGTAGCTTCACGTCGCGGCTGACTGACTTCCACTGGAAACCAACTCGTATAGCCTTTTGCTTTAGCGACCTGCGCTAGTGTGAGCTCACTCAGAGCATAAGGTGAGGGTGTGAGGAGTGATTGCCAGGCTTAATACCTCTACAGTTTGTCTTAGCACCCCGACTCAAAGCCAAAGGAAACAGCAAGGTGTTAGAATTAACATGCAGGTGTCAGAACCTGCCCGCTAGTGCCTGTGTTGTTACAGCAGGGCCAGGGGATCAGCCGACACATCCATGCCAGCATCGTCGCTGTTGTTGTCGGGCAGAAAACTCGTATCTCGGAATGTCTACTTTTTATGTTTTTATTTTGTAAAGTAATGCCCGTAACATGGCGTCGTGCAACAGTAGGAAACATAGCTTTTTTGTTGTTTCGTTTTGTTTAGCGGGAAGTGGTTAAGTGTGTCTTTGGCTTTGATGAATGAATACCAATGAAAGTATTCACAGAGCTTGTTGTGACTAATTAATTGTGACTAATTAAAACCGAGAAAGCATCTGTTATTTGAGATTTTTGCACATGTAAGCTCGACAGTGGGCCACAAACTTCTATTTCTGAACATTTTTGAAAAATGAATAAAAATAAAACGTGAACAATTTTCAAAAGTAGCAGATGTAGAACGTCGGTGAAGTTACGTGCTACCAAGCTTGTACTTCTGCCATTTTTGAACATTTTTGAAAAAGCTTCAAAGAACTACCGGTTTAGAAGGCATTTGTAGACGTAATAGGTTAATAACTGTATCTGATGGATTTGGAACACAGTAAGTTAAGGTGTCTGGACATACAAGGTTTTCCACCCAACAGCGACCACATACAGTATACACTACTGTAATGTACCTGCTGCAAGGCAACATGTTCACTCATTCAGACTGTTAGTAAACTGACTGACAGATCACCTTTGATTTACATTCTGTCATAGGACGTGTCCCGTGCCAAAAATAACCGATCTACAAGCTTGCATGTAGAACGGTTATTTGTCACATGACAGAGCATTAATGGAATAGCCCGCCCAAAAAATGACTTTATTTTCCATCAATTAACACAACCTATGAAGACTTGAATTCATGGAGGCAGATTCCTAAGCCAATCATTTGATGACCTGCTGTGTGTCCGGTATAGAGAACGAGACATAGTGATGTAGTCGTAGAGCCCACGTTCGGTGTCATGTTGTTTAGTCCAATGCTTCATGTCAATCAAGCAACTAACTCGGACTGTGTAACACGATCTTCCATCTCTACTATCTTTGACCTCTTTGATGCAGATCTGTGCATCTTTCTAGTTTGTTGTTATAGCTGTTGTGCCGAGAGGGCAGTGCGTCTGTGTGTCGGAGATATCAAATACACGCTGTATGGCTTGGGTGTCAGCTGACGAAATAACTTAACAACATCCCCAAACACATGTAGGCTAGGCTCTTTACCTGTCCTGTGCTCACATGAGTATGACGGCACACACAAGTGTAAATTCAATGATCAGACGGCTAACTGTACTGTACTTTTACTCTACTGTCTTAAACAACATGGCGCCCTGAACAAGTCTTTCTTAGCCATGCTCCGCCCTACCTTGCCCATATCTCTCTCTATAGGAGACACAAAGAGTCTCCTTTGTGTTTTAAAGCTTCAGGTCTAATATGCATGACGCCAATGACTAGCCTATAGTGCTTGTTAGAAAATAATAGCACGTCTAGGATGCAATAGCGTCACATCTTATCCAACACTTTAGTTTAAAATCGGATAATCAAATCTGAGATCTCTGCAGCACTGCCACCTCGAATTGAATCGTACATCCTAATGAAGAAAAAAGACAAAAAAACAAAAAACATGCTAGACTGATTTAGGGTTTTGCCAACGATAGAAATGTTTCTCAGAATAATGTTAACCTTCTGATTGCTGTATCAGATGCGAACCCAATGTAATAACAGGCGCCCGGGTGGTGCGTAATCCTGTCTTAATTGGTGCCGGCGCCATCATAGGAGAATTTAGGAGAATGATACTCGGACAGCTTTGGGAGTATTTTGCTCGTGTTAGAAAGTTGCTGATGAGTTTAGAGATGCTTCTTGGCAGAGGTCGGGTTTCACGCAGTTATGAGGTTAGTGGGGAAAACAAAGGCGAATAGGAGAGGGGGGGGTGGGGGTGGTGAAGACTGGATTTAGAGCTGAGTGAAAGATGCTATGTTAGGTGAAGTGGAGACACAAGAACCGAGAGAGGGAGAGAAAGCACAGACGACAAAAAGCAAAGGTTTCTACATTCAGTTATAGAGATCAGGAAGACAACCAGAGTCCCAACTCTGGACTCCTGTATCGCTGGCTCTCCAACTCCCTCCTATCCAGCATTAGGTCCCGGAGCTCTGCGGTGTTATTAACGCTGTGCGTATGTATAGGTGCCACCCCTCTCTCCCCTCATAGCCGTGCCTTGCGTTCGCTCACGTCAGTTCTGGGTGTCTGACGCATCCTTCTCTCTCTGACCTTGTCCGTGAACTGCAGTACAGTATAGGTCTCTGTACTTCCTCGCAAAAAAAAGTGCAGTAACTACATTTTTGGACAAACTGACGATTTATGGGGATAAATAAATGCCTCAAGAACACATACGATTAGTGTAATACCTATATATGCCGATAGCCCATTTGGCTGACTAATTGAAACACTTTTAAACATTTTACCAGTAATAGTCGCAGTTACTGCATGTTCCACGTCACTGATGTGGGCCGCATATTGCCACATATTTATAAAGTGCTTTTATCCACGGCGGGATAGCCCGGGATCGAACTGACAACCACACGGTTTTCCCATCCGACCGTGCCACCGGCCACTCTACCCCATGAGCCACTGCCGTGGACGCCACCCAGTGGGCCTTTTCCTGCTGTGATGTGAGCGTCCGTGTCTCAGCTCACTGATTCTACTGTAGCCACGGGCAGCCTTCTC
>NC_137883.1:12733121-12745068 GCF_963924005.1 Protomyctophum bolini
TTTAGAGAATGTTTTTACATTTTTTCGAATCTACACAAAAACAATCCCATCTGACCATCTTGGGAACAAACAGCTCGACAGAAAGCGACTACAGTTAGAATAATAAAACATGTCCTTGACTGCATTCCTTACATCAAAGGGTGTATGATAATAAATAATATAACAAAACATTAGAAATATAATAAAGCACCATAAGTCTAAATGACTTATGGCGCTTTTGTGTCTAGACAGAAATGGATGTTGGTTCGCATTAGACGTCACGTTCTCATTTGTGAACCTATAAGCTTATGCTAATTTAAAACATCTATCCCCCAAATGAAACGGTTAATATTCCCACGTATAGGTCCTCGGGGATTGTCTTGTATCTACATATTTAAAGCAGAGCTTTGACAACTGTGTTTTCACCATTTGCATATAATAACACTTAGACCGTCTCTGCTGCTACTCTCAATTATTCACCATCTCCTGCTCTCAGTGTTATGTCTGTGTTTATCCCTTGGGGAGCGTGTGTGTGTGTGTGTGTGTGTGTGTGTGTGTGTGTGTGTGTGTGTGGCTATACTTAAGAGGGCCAAATGTCCCCGCAAGTAAAATAGAATTTGAGAAATAGACATCGTGAGGAACATTTTCCTAGTTGTTTTAGTGTTGAAAAAATACATACATTTAGAACCACGCTTACATAGGAAGAAAGCTTCATGTGGGAGTTAGTTAGGAGTTGGCATTTAGAGGTCAGGTCTAGGGATTAGCATTATAGTGATGCCCGATTTATAGTTGTAATATTGCGTGCCGGTGTTGCCCACTGGAAATAGCAGATCTGAGCTTGTAGAGCAGCTATTTTTGGTGTGCGACAGTGGCGCAAAACTGTATAACTGGCAAAACTGTACAATTTTTTTTAACGATGTCTTTTATCAAATACAATATTGATATCCTCATGAATGAGTAGTAATACCGTGCGTGCGTGCGTGCTTGCTTGCGTGTGCGCGCGCGCGTGTGTGTGTGTGTGTGTGCGTGCGTGCGTGCTATCCAGGGACCATGCAGTGATTGTCTGCCTCTAGCAAACTGATCTGTCTTCCTCAGATCAGGGTGACAGGTCCCTGCGTGTCACACAATGGAGAGGCCACCCCCCTACACACGCGCACACACTGACACGCACATACACACTGACACGCGCACGCACACACACTGACACACACACACACACACACACTGACATGCATGCACACATAGAGAAATATACAGCCAGATGGGCGCATGTCCCCCATCGCCAGACAAATTAAGTTTGGGCCCCTCCGATTAATATTCAGGCAAAGCACTGGCTCTATATAATTGAATCATGGTGCCATGAGTATACAACAGGGGCTCCTTTAGTTGCACGCACGCACACACACTTACACTTGATTGCCAGCTGTATTCTGGGTCTTCCATACTGTGTGGCGACTGGTTTTGCATGCACCCCAGCATCCATTTTCTGTGGGGACACTTACAGTCTGGAAAATAGGCTGTCAAAGTATTAAGTACATATTTTGTAACTCAGGTCATTTTGACTAAGAATAGTGGTTAAAATAAATCCAGAATGTTTTTGTTTTTTTATATACATTTTTATTGTTTTAATATATATATAAGACATAACAAACAGCTAAGACATATAAACAATAAAACAAACGCCAGACTATAGTACAATGCGTAATAAACGTGAGTAATTAACCTATCATGATGAACAGTTGGACACATTAACTAGACCCATGTTTACACTCTCAGAGTTACATTTAACTAGCATACTGTATATATACCCTCACATTCTCACAATGAAATGGTTTGGAAGGGATTTCCATCCATCCATCTTCAACCGCTTATCCGACCGGATCCCGAGGCGGTCCCGGCAGATATTGGAGGTATAAACCCTCCATCCTTGGTCTACCCTGAGGTCTTCTTCCAGAGGGACGTGCGTCGAGGACCTCCCTAGGGAGAGGCTCAAGAGGCATCCTAACCAGATGCCCGAACCACCTAAGCTGGTTCCTTTCCAAGCAAAGAAGCAGTAACTCTACTTCGAGTCTCTCCCGTGTGACTGAACTTCTCACCCTCTAAAGGAGACGCCAGCCACCCGTCGGAGAAAACTCATTTCGGGAGAGATTTCTCTGTAGACGGAGAGCTTTGCCTTCTCGTTCAGCTCTCTTTACGGTGAATGCTATACCGCCCCTGCTGCTCCGATTCCCCGGCTGATCTCCTTCTCCGTCCTCCCTTCACTCGTGAACAAGACCCTGTACTTAAACTTCTTTTGTTAAACTAACTATTACATTTCCCTATATCGGGGCGCCCGCTGGCCTAGTGGTCCAGGTGCATGCCACATATAGGCTTTATTTGGCCTGACAACGCGTCACGTGCCCTGTGCATGACGTCCTTTGCTGCATGTCTCTCCCCTTCTCTCTCTCCCTCTTTCCTGTCCATCTTCACTTGAAAGATGGACAGGAAAAGCAAAACATAATAATTAGAAATAGCCCTATATTTCAATAGCAATGATTGCTATATAATGATTATAGTCTAGAGTTTTTGTTCAGTAATAGGAGCCAGGAGAAAATTTCAGAATACCAAGTTCATCCAATCAAGAACTCATACAGAATACATGATACAATTTTGAAATTGGAAGACATGATTTTTTTCGTCTTATTTGCTTTTAATACGTGTGAATCGAGAGAAAGGGTTTCAACTGCATTGTATTAGTTAACCACCTACTAAGCTGTGCTACTTTGATGAGTAGCACGGCTTGAAGTCGTGCGGTAAAAACTGGGAGCTGATGGTAGGTGTTGCGCTCCACCTCAGCATATCATCTCCCAGTGGTCTAGCGCATTCAACCAGGGATAGACTCCCACACCCTGGCTGTTACCGACAATAAGCCTCTCTGACTTACTCACTTACTTTAGTTAACCTCCTATTGTTAAAACACACACGCACGCACACGCACGCACACGTTGGACAGTCATTTGCATCAGTAGACAAGCGTGTGTGTTGTTTGGTCTCCTCCATCAGTGAGTCAAAGCATTGTTTCAGGGACACTGCGTCATTGTCCGAGGTGACGAGACGGTGCCACAGTAACTAAGTATATACTTGAGTACTGTCTGTACTTATTTTTCTTCAAGTTGATTACTTTATATCTGCCACTTTCGACTCCTGACGCTACATTTTTAGCAAGTGATTCCTAGGACCCAAACAGCCTGTGGTGTTGAAGCTGCTATAAGCAATAATATGTCAAATTTGTAATGACCTTTAAATTCTTTTATTTTTTGGTATTCAGACAGCCAGCAATGGGTAAAACGCTCCCCAAAAAATGTAGTCTCTGTGACACATCTAGGGGCCGTAATCCGCATTCAAAGATTTTCCTAGAAGCTTTGTCATTGGTTAGTCATTGCGACCTCGACCAATGACAAAGCTTCTAGAAACATCTTTGAATGCAGATTGTGGCCTTAGATGTGTCACAGAGACTACATTTTTTGGGAGCGTTTTACCCATTGCCGGCTGTCTGAATACCAGTAAATAAATAAAAAGGTCATTACATTTTTGACATATTATTGCTTATAGCTATATCCTCGTGCAGAGCTATGGCGCAGGAGCGGCAGTGGCTCGGGTAGAGTTGCCTGTTAGCAACCGGAAGGTTCCCAGTTCGATCCCGGGCTCCCCCTGAGCTTGTGAAGTGTTAGCCTGGCTAATAAGCCAGACCGAATCAGCCGTTGGCAGAAAGAAATTGCCTGCACACGATGTGATTTGAGTCTGCGTTATTAGCCAGGCTAGTGAAGTGTGTCCTTGAGCAAGACTCTGAACCCCTAATTGATCCCGATGTGCAGGTTGCTGTATTGCACTGTTTCCACCGCCATCTGTGTA
Source organism: Protomyctophum bolini (assembly GCF_963924005.1). NCBI lineage: Eukaryota > Metazoa > Chordata > Actinopteri > Myctophiformes > Myctophidae > Protomyctophum > Protomyctophum bolini. The sequence goes on from NC_137883.1 coordinate 12,736,992, forward strand.
TGAATGTGTGTGTGAATATGAATATAATGCCCAATCTATGTAAAGCACCTTGGATAAAGGGCAGACGCTACCAATATAACGGTAAAATGCATGAATGTATATACTCCTCAGTCAGAATCCATACCAATTACAATCTAATACTGTACATTTTCACCCAGGGAAGATGCTGAGCACTATAGCTCAGAAGGGAGATCCTCTCTACCCGGCTAGACGCTCACACCTTTTGTCAGCATCTCTCGCAGGCACACCCCCTCTTTCACATGCATCGCCCAACACACCCCGCCCACGCAGGCACGCATGCACGCGCACACACACACACACACACACACACACACACACACAGTCACACACACAAACACTTCCCCCAGTCTCTTCTACTTCCTATCCTTTTGCAGTCTGCCACCTTCACAAGCTGTGATGCACCAAGGTGATATGAGCACGACACACAATTCAATTTCAATTCAAAGGGCTTTATTGGCATGAGAAAACATACGTTTACATTGCCAAAGCAGAAAGAACAATACAACAATACAGCAATACAATCAAAACAAAGATTATGTACTTTGAAGGTCAGAATCTTCAATAGATCAACTTCTGTGTACCAAGATCACTCGATGCAGGTATAGTGCAGGAATATACACAATGATTAGTCTTTAGGGTGGTTGTGTTCCATTTGATATCCTTCTCCTATCACAGCAACTCACAAATCTTGCTGCTGTGTTTGCACATTGTTGTACTTCGCCCAGCAGATATGGGAGTTTTTTGTCATTGGTCATGTTTTCAAAATCTCCGTGTGTGGTTGTAATCTGTGGGAAGTATGTGTCTCTGATGTCTTGGTACAATGGACAGATGGTTAGGAAGTGTAGCTCGGTTTCCACTTCGTTTAGTGTGCAGTGGGTGCATAGTCTGTCTTCTCTCGGGATACAGGTCTGCCTATGACGGCCTTTCTCGATCGCGAGACTGTGCTCACTGAGTCTGTACCTAGTTACGATTTTTCTTTGTTTTGGGTCAGTCACGGTGCTCAGGTATTCTGCCACTGTGTATTCTCTGTTTAGGGCCAGATAGCATTCTAGTTTACTCTGCTTTTGTGTTGCTTCTTTCCAATGTGTCAGATAGTTTTCCCTTTGCTGTTTTATAATTTGGTTTAGTCCAATGGGTTTTCTATCTCGTGGCTCTGTTTGTGTTTGTGCCCGGAGTTCCAGGGCCAGCTGGCTGAGGGGGCATCTCTCTAGAGTTTCACTGTGTGTGAGTGCCTTGTTATGGAGTGCATCTAGGTCACTTTCTTTTAGGTGGTTGTAGAACTTAAGTGCTCTCTTTTTTATTTTGATTATGAGTGGGTATCGTCCTAATTCTGCCCTGCATGCATTATTTGGTGTTTTCCGCTGGGTACGGAGAATTTGCAGAATTCTGTGTGTAGGGTCTCGGTTTGGTGTTTATCCCATTTTCCAGGTCATGGTTTGCTAACACACACACACACACACACACACACACACACACACACACACAAATATGTCATCTCTCACCTCTCAACACATTATCAGTGTTGTTGTCTTTGAAATACAGAACCTCTCACCCCCAGACTAACCCTTTCAGCAAAGGCACAGTACAGCAGTGGTTTTGAACCTTTTCAGGTTGAACCGGGGACCCCCCGGTCTGACAAACACTTGGACTAGTAGGAGTTGATCGAGGCATTATATTTGGTTTGACTCGGTTCCACAGGTAGATATTGTGATAATAGCCGAAGTAAAACAAATAAATAAATAAAGCTATGGTCGGCCATTTTCACAATTGTTTGAAAGAACAATTGTTCTTTCTCAGGTAATATTTCCCACTTTGGCCAATAATGTAATTTATTTGCAGCATTAAAAAGATCATTAAATAGTCATTTGGAAATGCGCAGATGCCCTGCATTATGCACTTACACTGCATGTTGGTTTGTTTACTGTTGAGTGAGAAAACAATGTTGCACATTAAGGTACCGGTAATCATCTGCTGGGGACCCCCCTCCCCCCCCCCAATCATTTGGGGACCCCCCTGGGAGTCCTGACCCACAGGTTAAGAACCACTGCAGTGCAGTACAGTTACAGTACAGTAGTACAGTACTGTACGGTGTCCCCGACAGATGAGGTTATTATCAGGATGAATAATTAGGCCAGATGTCCTGTGTGCCGCAGTAATACCCATGCAGCACGCTCCCCTGAGTCTGTAGCAGACAGCTGAGACACGCAGGAAAGTCACCACACACACACACACACACAAAGGTAAAGGACGGTTACACTTGCTTTACATTAAAACAGCATGCTGTCTTTAATATACAGTGACAGATCAGATTAATGATTATTATAGAGTTTTGGAGGAGAGGAGAGGACTCATGCAAACACCAGACCATGCAGCTGAATGCTTGTCTGCCTGCAGTCTGCATGTCTATCTCTGTCTGCATGTCTATCTCTGTCTGCATGTCTGCCTGTCTGCATGTCTATCCACCCCATTTGACCTCTCTGTCTGCATGTCTATCTCTGTCTGCATGTCTGTCTGACATGTTTGTCCAGTTGACTGCATGCAGCATACAGAGTGAGAGAGTGAATTCTCTATTCTGAAAACTAGATGTGCATTTGAATTATTCCACCGGTACACTACATTACACTACACCACTCAGCTCACTGAATGAAATAGGCCAAACTAAAGTGCGTGCGTGTGTGTGTAGCCTATCAGCTGGTTAGGAGGACGCAGCATCTCCTTATAGGAATCTCAGCTCCCTCCTTGCCTCCACACCGTCCGTTACATTATGAAAGGTCATCATATAATGACGCATAATGTAAACCAAATGTTACGTCATGTACTGAAGTTCATCTCTAGTCTGATACTAGCGGTCAACTATAGTATAATTGTAGAATACACACCAGATGGCCTCAGCATGATGTCAAATGCACAGAAACGCTAGCCCTCAATTACAATCTACAGTACATGCATGTCATTACAAAGATTACCCATGAATCTTAGCCTCCCTAGTCTGGGGGGACGGGGGACGGGGGACGGGGGGTGGGGGCATTGCAGTGGCGGAAAAAAGTATTCAAATGTTTTACTCATCAATATCAATACTACAATGTAGAAATATTCTGTTACAAGTATGTCCGATATTGACTCTTTTGCCAATATCAGATATCCCGATATTGTCCAACTCCTAATTTCCGATATTGATATCAACCGGTATCAACCGATACTGATATATGCGGTCGTGGAATTAACATATTATGCCTCATTTTATTGTGATGCCCTGCTGGATGCATTCACGAATGTAAGGTTTTCCAAATAACAATAAACATCATTAAATTCAGGAGAAATTTCAATTAATTAAAACTGATTAAAAAACATTTTAATGCCAATATTGGTCAATAATATCGACGGCCGATAATATCGGACAGCTAGTAAAAGTCCGGAATTCAAAATGTATTGAATAAAAGTACAAAAGTATTGGTCAAATTGGACTTTAAAGTGCCGAAAGTAGAGAATGTACTGATTATGCAGAATGTCTCCATTTCTCAAGTCAATTATGTTTTGAAAATAGCAGATATACAAGCTCATAATTGTGAGCTTTATCTGCTATTTTCAAAAGGCCAAAATGTATATATACTGTAGGGCTGAAGTGGGTCATTTGTAATAATAATCCAAATCTACAAAGTAACTAGTAACTACTCGCTTAATGACAAAATGGTGTAGTAAAGTAACTACTAAGTACAATTCCAAGGTACTTTAACCCATTCTGACCTGAGATCAGATTCATACGAGGTTTCCACTGGACACACACTGGTATGATGAACCCATTGTGACCTGAGATCAGATTCTAAAAATGTCAGTCGTTCTTCGATTTTTCAAAAAATAGCAGACCTACAAGCTCATAGCGCGCCACTCGGTGGCGCGCTATGAGCTTGTAGATCTGCTATTTTTCAATAGCTAAAGCATAACGTGATGCCAACACCAAAACGGGTTCCCGTTCAGAATGGGTTAAGAGGCGAGTGTCACAATTCTTACTCTATTACATTAATTTGACACCTTTTAGTTACTAGTTACTTTGCAGATTTAGATAATTAATATTTCATCAAATTATCAAACCAATTATCTTGGGTTGCTTTTTAGTATAAAATTGGGTCGGTGTTTAATGATCAACATTATAGGCCAATAGCATATATTGAATAATATATATGATTCTGACATGGACAATCTGCATAATGAGTACTTTCACTGTTGCTATTTTAATTATGCTAATGTAGGAGTGAAGTTCAGCCATGGGCAGTGCCGACTGAATCTCTTCTGCACCATCGCCCACGGCACTTACACTTAACACTACTGCTTTTATAGATACTTTGACCTAAGATTATGAATGCAGGGTTTCTACCTAGAACAAAGTTTTTACACCGTAAAGGCACTCCATACTTTACTATAATTGTCCTTACGGAAGAGTAGGCTAGTACAATCTGATGACAATAATACTCATAGCTTTGGGTATGTGTGCGTGCATGTCATCCAGGGAGCTACTAGGCAGAGTAATCTAGTAAGAGAGTGGCGACACTAACATTGACTCCCATTGTAACAATGGAATGCAGACGTGCTCATTCTATCTCAATGGGATAGTTCCAATGTTTGGAACTATAGCCCATACCATAGGCACCCGCTTTGCGGAGAGATCAAAGTGTGTCGCCACTCTCTTACTATTCCACTCGGCCACTAGGATGAGACGTGTGACGTCCCCAGGAATACTGGATCCTTTCCACTGTTTACCTTTCACTGACTGAGGCATGCAGTTGCCTGGCAACACCGTGGCACTGTATCACACGCACGCATGCACGGCCACGCATGCATGCACACACGCACGCACACACGCACACACACACACACACACACACACACACACACACACACACACGCACACACACACACACACACACACACACACACACACACACACACACACTCTTTCATATCCACTTTAATTGTGCGTTCGTATTCCAACCCTGTCTCTCTCTCTCTCTCTCTCTCTCACACACACACCATGTTATCATGCCTCTCTCTTTCTGCTCTGTAGTCATTCAAAAAGCATTCAATTCATGCAGATTTGTATGCTTTGGATGTATTGTTGCTATCAGGCTGATTTTTTTTTTTTTTGTTTTTTTTAGTTTCTTTACTAAATTAATGCTCTATTTGGTCATACAGTAGGCTACTAAAAGTAGCAAAACAGCCGATGTACAAGCTCAAAACGTGTTACATCACAATGCGTTTTTAGGTTGTATAGACCTGCTCTTTTTGGATTTGAATTCTGAAAATAGTTTTGGAGATATGAGGTTTCCAGCCGACAGCAATACTTGAAATTTGATGTTTTTTAAGTAGAAATGTTCAGTTTCTGAACATTTTCACGCACCGTATAATGATGTGCTAATGCTGAAAACAGAGACACAGAGAGGTTATTGGATATGGTCATGTGTTTATCATCAAAGTACACAAACTACACAACCGTGCATGGTCAGGCGAACACAATGCGTCTGTGCCTGGACTGAATCACTGATGTGCTGTTGGTATTGAATGGTTTTATGGAATATGGATTCGCATCTAAGGGGAATTCAGTCAGTGCTCAAACAGAATGTGTGGATACCGTATATACATATATATATATATATATATATATATATATATATATATAAATACATACCGCTGTAGGCTACACTGCTCTAATCACTGTCACTTCTTCTACCAGTATGTGATCCGTACTCCCCAAGGGCGCTGTGTTGCGTGCATGTACTTTTATTACTAGCCTACTTGTGGGGGCCAAATGACGTACCCACAAGTATTGTAGAATGTGAGAAATAGACATACCTGTACAGTATGTGAGGACAATTTTCCTCGTCCTCACAACATAAATTGATGGGGTTTTTTTAACGGTTAAAAAAAAGATTTTGGGAGTTAGGCTTTTATTGTAAGAAATATATATATAATAATTAACAACACCAATCTTGTTTGGGGGTTGCTGGCACAAGATATTTGCAGATGGGGGTCTGTGGGCCAAATACATGTTAATTTGGTGGTCCACTGGTCCTCAATGTGAACGGTTGTTTCGCTCAATCCTGGTCATCAAAGTTGCACATTACAAGTGTAATGTGCATTATATTCTATTCTGTAGTGTACACAGTAAAATCCTGAGAGTTAATTAATGTATTAGGTCGAAAAGAGAGTGCACAAATGGAACCAAATGGACCCATATAAGCGCCCGGGGTTTTTTCCAGGATATTTCTTCTATTCCTGCTGTGTTTGCCTTTGCAGTTTAATAATTTGTGCTCTGCGTGAAGCTGCTGGTAGTAACGTTTCTATCAAGCTGTCTCTGAGGCGAGCTGCTTTCATGTGTTCTACACAGGCCCTTTGTGCCTGTACGCCTCTCTCTGTTCTCTCTCTTACACAATACCACTGCTGGAAAGGAACTTCACTTTTACTTGAGTATTTCCAATACTTTCACTTCTACTCCACTACATTTCAGAGGCAAATATTGTACTTTTACTCAATAGTTCAATGGTTAATATATTGTGCCAATCGTGGCATGAGGGCAGATTTGACATGGCTTCCTCCTCCAAAACTGTATTATTTATGGCTCACCAGTAGTCATGTTTATGGCTCACCAGTAGTCATGTTTATGGCTCACCAGTAGTCATGTTTATGGCTCACCAGTAGTCATGTTTATGGCTCACCAGTAGTCATGTTTATGGCTCACCAGTAGTCATGTTTATGGCTCACCAGTAGTCATGTGAAATTCATACGTTGAATTTCTCAGTCGAATTTGCCAGGATTCCCAATTTGCTTGTTCCTTGCATTCCCAAGATGCGAAAGGAAGGCTATTTCTATCCTCATTTTATTTGAATTGCATTTTTTTGTAGAGACCTTTTCACAACTACTTAACCACTTAAACCCCATTATGGGGTTGACCAGAGTCACCTAGCGGTATTGCCGTATACTCAAGCGGACATAAGGCCCTATTTTATCCCTAAACTTCTTTGCCTTTTATGCTAAAATAGGGCCCATGGGGTCATACATGGGGACGCACAAAGCACTTCTTTGGAGACGGCGTGCCATCGCTCAAAAAAGGCTGAACTGTTTTTGTTTTGCTCACAGCGCATATGAGTGACCTATATTTGGCTACGCTGCCAACAAAAGGATTATTACGCCGAAGTTACATAAATGTGTTGTAATGCGATGCGTCTGTACACTATGTGACTTTGTTGAGCTCCAAACCAAAGTGATCTAGGCTCTTTAAATTATTGGTCCAAAGTGATCTAGGCAGTGGTGGAAAAAGTAGGCTACTCCCAGTTTTTACTAAAGTAAAAGTAAAAAAGTATTTTCATCAAAATGTACCAAAAGTAGAAAAGACTAGTTATGCAGCATGTCCCATTTCATGTTTTCAAATGTATAAAAATCTTCTGAAAATAGCAGATCTACATGTTCACAACGCGATCGCTATTTTCAAATATCTCACATGTATATATGGCTGAAGTGGTTAATCTACAGTATGTTTTGTAATAATAATAAAAAACTACAAACTGTACAAAGTAGCTATATAGTAATTAAAGTTTTCAAAATAATGTAGTGGAGTAAAAGCACAACATTTGGATCCGAGATGTAGTGGAGTATACAAGTAAAAGTATTGGAAATACTCAAGTACAAATACCTTAAAATTGTACTTACGTACAGTACTTAAGCAAAGTACTTAGGTTACTATTCACCACTGTATCTACATGTATAGGGTTTAAAGTCTCTTGTCTACCCAGCAGTGTTTCTGATCCCTTTCTCGTCTCTCTCTCTCTCTGTCTCTCTGTCTCTCTCTGTCTCTCTCTCTCTCTCTCTCTGTCTCTCTCTCTCTCTGTCTCTCTCTGTCTCTCTCTGTCTCTCTCTCTCTGTCTCTCTCTCTCTCTGTCTCTCTCTCTCTCTCTCTCTGTCTCTCTCTCTCTCTCTGTCTCTCTCTCTCTCTCTCTCTCTCTCTCTCTCTCTCTATCTCTCTCTCTCTGTCTCTCTCTGTCTCTCTCTCTCTGTCTCTCTCTCTCTC
>NC_137883.1:12745268-12777768 GCF_963924005.1 Protomyctophum bolini
CTATGGGTAGGGGGGGTCTCCATACTGTACTCTGCTATAGGGCCGTACAGTTCTCAACCTATGGGTAGGGGGGGTCTCCATACTGTACTCTGCTAGGGCTGTACAGTTGAAAAGGTTGAGAAGGTTGAGAACCACTGTTCTGTAGGCTGCTAGTTCTCAACCTCATATGCTGCATAGGCCCCCATGAAACACTAAGATTTGAATGATAATATAACTCTCTTGTTCAGAAAAATGAATGGGGAAAAAGCATGGCATTTCATAAACATGCTCTGAAAATGCACAACCACCCATCTAACGGATGGGTGGCACAAAAGCTTCAAGTGAGCCCTATAATTCCAAAACGGTCGGGAACCACTACTCTAGGCATAAGTAGGCTATAGAATAGATGAATCCACGGAGGGGTGCCCTGGGTGCAACCATAAGTGAGGTGTACCATGAAGTGCAGCTTTACACCTCCATTTGGTTTCATTTTACACTCTAAGAGTAAAAATATTGTTAAGCATCTGCATTACTTCATTTACAATTAAGTCTACACAATTAGAGAATGTAGAAGAATTGTTATTTTGGTCTGCCAAAATTGTACCCAGTGACGATAAAATATTCTAAATGTCATCAAATGGTTGTCCATGGCTCAAATGCCGAATAAATAATGGACCTTGATATGAAAATTTACGAAAAACCCTCCACAAAATCCTAGAATGTGGAGATACAGTAAGAGGTTTCTGCCCTGACAGTGGCGATATAGCCTTCCTGCATTGCTTGACTGAATAATGGACTACAGTGTTTAGAAACACTGTTGTATTTAAATGGCATTTCGATATAATGTATGGAAATGTGGACAGAAATGGAAATATCCATATACAGCCAACATAATTATTCTTAGTTAGAGTTTACATACTATGTAAAGCTACAGCTTGTCTGTCTGTTGAATAATGTACAGTATGTATAAATGCCTATACTGTATAATGTAATTTATACATTACATTACATTTATACATTACATTATAGGCATTTATACATTATATTGTTTTCTTTTTTTTCTTCCTTTTTTATAATGTTTTCTTTGTTTTCTTTGTTTAACATTATATATAATGTTAAACAAAGAAAACAAAGAGAACACACACACACACACACACACACACACACACACACACACACACACTGTTTGACTGCACGGCTACCCAGAAATACATTCAGATATTCAGATTTCATTCAGAAATTGATAATCTGCTCTGCTCTGCTCTCTCTCTCTCTCTCTCTGTCACTTTTGACCAGTCAAACAGCACTAGAGGGGCCAACAATGTAAGTCAACAAATAAATGTTTACCTCCAAACGTACATGCATTATTCATAGCTATTGTTGGGGTCACGGGCACCTATAGAATAATGAGGAGACAATGGGTAAACAGAGAATAAGAGCTGAAAAGTGCATGGGGCATATCGTATTCAGCCCATATAGCAAGCATTAGATGTATGCAATGTATCCAAACGGCACAACATTGTATAGGCCTACATTAGTTTTACAGTATCCATATCAGTGTTGATTTTAGTGTAGTTTTATTGATCTTGTCATAGTTCGACTAATGTACAGTTGATTTAGTCGACTAAAATGTATTTTGGACACATTTTTGGAACAAATTGCCTCAATTCATGTCTTTGAATGTGGAATTTATTTTGCCATCAAAGGCATAAGAAGAAATAGCACCCTTTGCCTATTATAGCGCCACCAGGAGGCCACGATAACCTACCTGGCCTGGTGCCAAGGAGCACTTTTTCTAGTTTTACCCTTGGTTGCATGCTGAGCTGATCATATTTTGAATATATTTAGTCTTATAGTTTTAGTCATCATAGCTTAGTTTTTATTTAGTTTTCATCAGTGAAAGGTTGCCGATGAACACTTTCCGTCATAGTTTCGCACGCATGCATGCATGCACACACACACACACACACACACACACACACACACACACACACTCTGAGCAAATGCATGATCCTCCAGACAGAGATAACAAACATGATTTAGAGAGTGAGTGTTACATTGGGTTGGGTGCAAGGCCAAGTTTAGCAGAGGGTATACAGTGTTGGTTTTTAAGGCCCAGCCCAAGTGTCTCCTGTTGGGACTGCTGTGACGTCGGGGTGAGGGAGGGAGGGGTGCCCCCACCCCCAGGTGTTTGGTTACTCCTCCTGCCATGATTGCACCCGCCGCCCGACTGACATTCCAATTCCAATACACACAGGAATTCCTCTGTAGCCTAATTTATGTTTCATCACTTGACGGTATATTGCTTGCAGAAAATAACAAGCTAATGACGCCTGCAATGCTAAATCTTATATCTTGAAAATCGCATAAATTAGGCCTTAGAACTCCAATCTCTCTCACACACAACCTCTCTCACACTCCCCTCCCCCCCTCTCTCTGTCACACACGCACACGCGTGCGCGCTAAAGCAACTCAACAAACAGCTCCAGTCAACCCATAAAAGCAACACTTAACTCAGAACAATTACTTCAAAATCGCCACATTAAGGCTTGTGGGCCGGCAGAAGCTTTCGTAACAGTTCCCTTTCTCTTCCCCACGCTTCAAAACTAGCTCTCACATACCAAATATATATTCTCAGTCATCACTCAAAAACAACAACATGGCTACAGGGTTTTCGAGCCTTGTGTCTGACATGAGAGGTTGCTTTGTTTGGAGTTTGCTCTGCCAACCTGGTTGTAAAATGGCATAAACTTTGTAATCCACATGGAGGCGTTTATTCCCTGACACCAAACTGTGAAGGGAGAGCTGTGGTTCTGGTGGTTTAGCCCCAAGACCTGACCTGGAGCTCTGCAGTGGTGGAACTACTCTGTGTCACCCAAACATGGTATTGCAATTCCGTACATACATGCCTAAAACATATATACGTACTGTACATATGACACTGAAATCCTCCCCATAGACAATGATGGAGGGGAGCCTCTAGCCTATATACGTACTGTACATATGACACTGAAATCCTCCCCATAGACAATGATGGAGGAGAGCCTCTAGCGAACTTGAGTCACCGGCTCTAAAGGGCCGCGACGAGTGTTGTGAAGTTCAGTAGAGCCGACTCAGTCCCGTCCGAGTGGTAACCCCATATGGACAGAATGACTCAGTCCCGTCCGAGTGGTAACCCCATATGGACAGAATGACTCAGTCCCGTCCGAGTGGTAACCCCATATGGACAGAATGACTCAGTCCCGTCCGAGTGGTAACCCCATATGGACAGAATGACTCAGTCCCGTCCGAGTGGTAACCCCATATGGACAGAATGACTCAGTCCCGTCCGAGTGGTAACCCCATATGGACAGTAGAGCCGACTCAGTCCCGTCCGAGTGGTAACCCCATATGGACAGTAGAGCCGACTCAGTCCCGTCCGAGTGGTAACCCCATATGGACAGTAGAGCCGACTCAGTCCCGTCCGAGTGGTAACCCCATATGGACAGTAGAGCCGACTCAGTGCCGTCCGAGTGGTAACCCCATATGGACAGAATGACTCAGTCCCGTCCGAGTGGTAACCCCATATGGACAGAATTTGAGACGTCCCGATCAAGTTTTTTGCTCCCGGTCCAATTCGGATCATTTGATTTGGAGTATCTGCCGCTACCGATTTTTCAGAACACTTATGCAATATCCCAAATCACAAACAATATCCAGTCGATCCAGTCACATGCAAACTCCACACAGAAAGGCCATTTCGCCAACCCCGCTCGGAACACCCCGCCAGCACCCACAGCGTCCCCAGCGGGACTCGAACCCAGGACCTTCTAGCTGTGAGGCGACAGCACTGTTCTGTACAATTTTTAGGTTTGTACTTTACTTTGTACTCCACTTCATCTCGGATACAAATATTGTACTTTTATTCCACTATTTATTTGAAAACTAGTTACTAGAGTTTGACTATTATTAAAGTACATTTTTAAGCCAGTACTTTTACTCAAGTACATTTTGAATGCATCGGAAATGTTGGTGTACTGTTTTGTGGATTTCTACTTATTTCATTTTTCTAAGGAAGGGAACCTCTTGTAACTTAGTAGAGTATACTTATACGTTGCAGTATTGATACCTTTACTTCTTACCTTTTTTTTTACTTTTACTTTTGTAGTACTTTTAGTACTGAAAGTAAAGACTTTTTCCACCACAGGTTCTATTTGCTGAAGACAGTGTTCTTTAGTGGTCAGCCACTCCCACACACATTACATTCATTGTTTGTGAAGAAAATGTGCAGTGCTTTAGATGCTTGTGCTACTGCTTATGTTTGTCCCTGCGTGCATGTCATCTATAGTCACCATTGGGCAGCAGAAACCTGAAACCTTGTATGTCCATTTTTCAAACTTATGTGTTTGTTTGTTTGTTTTTTGTTTTTTGTATTTAATACCCAACCTATGGGTCAGTCAGTCAGTCACGCCCCATATATGGTCATGCCTCGTGACATCACGTGATGTCATCAATATTAAGCCCATATATGGAGATCCCTGATGTCATCAATATTGGCCAGCAACTCTAGGCCTATATCTCACCTCAAACCCTTAGCTCTCCATATATGGAGATGACCTGTTCTGACATTCCATAGGTTGATCCTTCCCCATCCATCCTTCCTCTTCGACTTTTGAACTCTAGACGGGCCTGCCCCAAAGTTACTAGTGCAGCCGCGTCCGGCAGCCGGCAAAAACTAGAATTTTCAACAGGCCCGAACATTAAGGCCCTGCCTGGCATCAAACCCTGTACAACATTCAAGACACTGCCCCCGTTGCCACCCTTAGATCTCCATATATGGAGCTGACCTGTTCTGACATTCCATATGTTGTTCTGACCTCATCAAACCCTGTAGTACAGGGCCTGTACACTCAAGACACGCTCCATATATGTCCAGTACAGAATTAATTCCATATGTTGATCTGACCGCCCCATTCCAAAGCGTCAGCGCTCGCCCAGCAGTCTGCTGTTACCCAGGCAGATGGGCGTGCCCTCGGGCGTCTTACTGGTATTGTGACCATAGGTCACAGTTTACTATAAAACCTGTATCTCCCGCCAGCCAGTCCGACAGTCACCCCTGGTGACACGCTTCATACAGAATTCCTTCTATATTTTGATCTGACCTCATCAAACCCTGTACACTCAAGACACACGCCATATGTGGCCAGTACAGAATGCATTCCATATGTTGATCTGACCTCATCAAACCCTGTACCCTCAAGACACACTCCATATATGGCCAGTACAGAATGCATTCCATATGTTGATCTGACATCATCAAACCCCTAGATCTCCATATATGGAGCTGGCCTGTTCTGATATCACAGTGGTGTTCTGGCCTCATTAAACCCTCTACACTCAAGACATGCTGTATGGCCAGTACAGCAGTGATGGGTAATGGGTCCCGGGACCCAGGAGTCTTGTAGAGGTCTTTTAGATGGTCCTACTTCCAGTATTGCATCCCAGTACATGGTTGTGTCCTTTCTCAATGTAGTCAGTATAAGGATGCAGGATGCAGCCTATTTTCAATTCATCACTGGTACAGAATTTATTCCATAATTATGTTGATCTGACCTCATCAAACCGGATTGGATTGCTTGTTCATATTGCAGCTCCCTGTTTCCAAAATGTCTCGGGGGAGTCTTCTTATCGCCACATATTGTTACATTCCTGCCTGTTTCTTTATGAAAGGCAACTCCTCTGTCAGGGAGACTGACCGGTTCCTCTGAGGAGGCTTCCTTAAGTTCCTTCTATCCTGTGTTGCCAGGTTTTGCGAAAGAAACACAGGTCCAGGTCCAGGTCTATATGAAAACAAGCCCAAAAGAAGTAACCAGTTTTTACCACTTCTTGAACCCTATACTGTATATACAGGGTACATTGACTATTTGAAAACAGCCGATCTACAAGCTCACAACGCATCATCTGCTATATTCAAAAGTAAAAAATATCAAATTTGAATATTTCTTTTAACATTTTAACACATTTGGCACAGGCATATTTTCAGATGGGGGGGGGGATATCTGTGGCCAAATACATGCTGGTCCTTGCTATATGAAATGAAAAGAACCACTGGTTTAAACAAGCACAAATAAGCAACTATGCACTTTAGAAACAAAAAAGAAAAACTGCAAACACCAATAACTTTACAGTGTGGCTCAGGGGTAGGGTGGCTCCCCAGAGTTAGTGTCGAGGTGTCCTTGAGCAAGAAGCTGAACCCCTAATGACTCCCAGCATGCAGGTTGGTGCCTTGCATGGTTTCCTCCGCCATCGGTGGATGAATCATGAATGTGTGTGTGTGAATGGATGTAATGCACAATCTATGTAAAGTGCTTTGCATTTAAAAAACAAGGCCAAAGTCGCTTATATAACAAGCGGACATGGCAACATGACTCATCGTCAGCACCCTGGCAGGGAAATTGCTCTTCTTGGCTGGTAGTAATTGAAAAACAACGGAGACGAATATTCCAATCCTATGTGCTCGTCCTGAGATGATATTGCAGCTATCAATCATGTTTCACCGTAGGTATGTTCAGTGTGTGTTCACTGACTTCCCCTTTTGGACTTTTCACAGTAATAATAATCCTGAATGATGACATCTATGCACAGGAGAACAAGTGTGACGTGCTGCATGTGCTGCTGGTTTGGGGATATTAAATAAATGACGTGACATTGCTCTGACAAGATGTAGAGGGATTCTCTATTGCCTAATAAAAATGTTCTTCAACATGTTTCAGGCCAACAACCCCTTTGCTGACAAAAAGATGAAGCAGGGACCCCCACTACATATTATATAAAATTGTGTTAATGTTTTCATGATTTGATAGATAGCTTCACACAGACTTGTTTGACAGCACTACCGTCAGTGTTGTGTGTATTTTCACTTAAACCCAATACTTAGTAAACTTGACCTTTGGCTCTGTACTTGGTTTATTTATTTTAAATGGCTAATGGCCATCATCACGTCTATCTTTGTGCTGAATGAGTGATCAATCTTATGCTCGATAATTACATGAAAAATCAAAGCAAATACAGGTAATTCGAAAATGTTATTTTTGTACTTTTGTGTTTCTCTTCTTTATATATTACTTTACGAAAGGACGAAAGGACCTGTAAATGACAACACAAAAACTAAGGCACTGGTGTCGTACTTCTGGTTTACCGGAACGGGGTGCAACTCCCTGCAGTGCCCTGCTCAATTTGTTGTATTTACATGGTTCATTGGTCCATGGTCTCAGAGGTCATCGCTATAGTCTTCATCATTGTTGAGGATTTAAAACACGACACGGCATGCTATAACACGCCGTTCCACATCATTTTTGAGGATTTTTGCAATTTCCGCAATATATTCCGCAACATATTCCGCAATTTCCGCAATTTGCTTTTTCCAATTTCCGCAATTTCCGCAATTTCACGTGTTTTCCGCAATTTCCGCAATATATTCCGCAACATATTCCGCAATTTCCGCAATTTCCGCAATATATTCCGCAACATATTCCGCAATTTCCGCAATTTGCTTTTTCCAATTTCCTCAATTTCCGCAATTTCCGCAATTTCACGTGTTTTCCGCAATTTCCGCAATATAATTTTCCGCAATTTCCGCAATTTCACGTGTTTTCCGCAATTTCCGCAATAAAATTTTCCGCAATTTCCGCAATTACCATTTCCTGCAATTCCGCAATTTCCGCAATTACAATTTCCGCAATTTCCGCAATTACCATTTCCGCAATTCCGCAATTTCCGCAATTACGATTTCCTGCAATTTCCGCAATTCCGCAATTTCCGCAATTAAAATTTCCGCAATTACCATTTCCGCAATTTCCGCAATTTCCATTTCCGCAACACTCCGCAATTCCTCCGCAATACTCCACCAATTTTTTCTTTTTTTAAACACTCCGCAATTTGCTAATGTTTCTCATCCTCCGCAACACCGCAATTTTTTCGGTAAATACAACACATTGAGCAGGGCACTGCAGGGAGTTGAACCCCGTTCCGGTAAACCAGAAGTACCAGTACCAGTGCCTTAGCTTTTGTGTATTCAACTATTTGGGTAACATGTGAGCTTTATCCTCTAATTCATGGGCCTGGATTTTTTTCCAAAATTTCAAAAAACATGGGAAAAAGAGTTGGAGATTACCATCACATCAGAAGAATGGGCAAACATGTGCGAAACACAAATTACATCCACCAACTCAAGAATGTGGAGAGAATTCTGTTGGAAGATTAAAGATTTTTTATTACTCCCAAAATTAAAGCAAGACAACTGAAAACAGAACAGCCTTGCTGGAGACAATGTGGCCACAAGGAAGCGGGCCACGCTCATATCTTCTGGTCTTGTCCTAAAATTCAGAAATACTGGCAGGATATTCACTCCACTTTGGAGACCATTCTGTGTTTTGAGATACCTCTGCCTGTTTCTTTTCTACTGTTGGGAAATATCCCTGTAGATTTTCTAACACATGATAAATATTTAATCAAGATCCTCTTAGCATCAAGTAAAAAAGCAATCACACGACGCTGGTACCAACAGGACCCACCAACGAAAGATCAATGGATGGACATTATTGAGGAACTGTATTCTATGGAAAAACGAGGATAAATTCTATAAAAAATGGGAAAAGTGGAATCTCTTCTCTCAGCCTAGTGATATTGCAATAGAATTTCATTGAAAGTTTATTGTAATATGAAAAATAAAGCCTTTTTTTCTTTTACTTTTTGTCCTTTTTCTTTTCCGTATTGTCTTGTTAGTTGTTTTTTTTTGTTTGTGTCTGTTCTAACTTCAATAAAAATTAAGTGAAGAAAAACGGCGTGCTATAGTATGCCGTATGTGCTATAGTATGCCGTACGATATGGGCTATAGCCCATGGTCCAAAATGATGAGAAACGAGGATAACTTTTATTTTCAAAATTTCAAAAAACATGGGCTATAACCCATCGCTTTTTTAAATTTTGTCATTTTTGTCAAATCGTCAAAAATGATGAAAAACGGCGTGCTATAGTATGCCGTACCATATGGGCTATAGCCCATGGTCCAAAATGATGAGAAACGAGGATAACTTTTTTTTTCAAAATTTCAAAAAACATGGGCTATAACCCATCGTATTTTTCATTTTGTCATTTTTGTCAAATCGTCAAAAATGATGAAAAACGGCATGCTATAGTATGCCGTACTGTGACGGCGGACGCCGTCACTATACCTAATGCAGATGCTAACACAATTCTATGTATAATGTATAATATGTATAAGGACACAAATTGTAACAAATGCATTTATTGAAGTTAAGGGGGGACTCACTGAGTTGTCGGTGATTCTCTGAAGTGGTGGATCTCCTCATACACCTACAAATGAGCAGATATAAGGCACATTAGTTTAGGAATAAATAGGACAGCAGACTGTCTAATTGACCAGTATAATGAGAAGGCTTGTAAAGAAGGAATGTAAATCTCTGATGTCTAAACTTACCTGTTTACTCTCATCCTCCTCTCAGGGTGGTGTTCGGGCAAATGAGTTCCCTCCGGGTATAGGCACCCCTCTTATAGTTCCGGGAGGGACCAAGTGGGAAATGGATAGCAGGGGGGGATTGGGATGGACTACAATTAATGTAATCCTGTATGCGTTGTGTATATACTCTATGCTAACTACTAATTGTAAATGGGTATTGAGGGTGCATATACAGGGAGTAAGTTTATATAAAATGGCATTGTGTGATTCTAAGAATGTGGAATATGGTTATGGTTACCCATGGGGAATGGTATGGGCTAACCAGGTAATGGACTGCCCTATAAAAAGCAGTCAGTTGTCTGTAACCTCAGATATGACAGGTTGTTATGCATATGACATGTCAAAGTGATTGAGAAATAAAGCCTTATTGAAGGTCCCCTGGACTGGTCTATATTCATTTGTTGCCTTGGCCGCTCGACACTCTCACACGTACCATATGGGCTATAGCCCATGGTCCAAAATGATGAGAAACGAGGATAACTTTTTTTTTTTTAATTTAAAAAAACATGGGCTATAACCCATCGTTTTTTTTATTTTGTCATTTTTGTCAAATCGTCAAAAATGATGAAAAACGGCGTGCTATAGTATGCCGTACGATATGGGCTATAGCCCATGGTCCAAAATGATGAGAAACGAGGATAACTTTTTTTTCAAAATTTCAAAAAACATGGGATATAACCCATCGTTTTTTTTATTTTTTCATTTTTGTCAAATCGTCAAAAATGATGAAAAACGGCGTGCTATAGTATGCCGTACGATATGGGCTATAGCCCATGGTCCAAAATGATGAGAAACGAGGATAACTTTTATTTTCAAAATTTCAAAAAACATGGGCTATAACCCATCGCTTTTTTAAATTTTGTCATTTTTGTCAAATCGTCAAAAATGATGAAAAACGGCGTGCTATAGTATGCCGTACCATATGGGCTATAGCCCATGGTCCAAAATGATGAGAAACGAGGATAACTTTTATTTTCAAAATTTCAAAAAACATGGGCTATAACCCATCGCTTTTTTAAATTTTGTCATTTTTGTCAAATCGTCAAAAATGATGAAAAACGGCGTGCTATAGTATGCCGTACCATATGGGCTATAGCCCATGGTCCAAAATGATGAGAAACGAGGATAACTTTTTTTTTCAAAATTTCAAAAAACATGGGCTATAACCCATCGTATTTTTCATTTTGTCATTTTTGTCAAATCGTCAAAAATGATGAAAAACGGCGTGCTATAGTATGCCGTACTGTGACGGCGGACGCCGTCACTATACCTAATGCAGATGCTAACACAATTCTATGTATAATGTACTGTATAATGTAAATAAGGACACAAATTGTAACAAATGCATTTATTGAAGTTAAGGGGGGACTCACTGAGTTGTCGGTGATTCTCTGAAGTGGTGGATCTCCTCATACACCTACAAATGAGCAGATATAAGGCACATTAGTTTAGGAATAAATAGGACAGCAGACTGTCTAATTGACCAGTATAATGAGAAGACTTGTAAAGAAGGAATGTAAATCTCTGATGTCTAAACTTACCTGTTTACTCTCATCCTCCTCTCAGGGTGGTGTTCGGGCAAATGAGTTCCCTCCGGGTATAGGCACCCCTCTTATAGTTCCGGGAGGGACCAAGTGGGAAATGGATAGCAGGGGGGGATTGGGATGGACTACAATTAATGTAATCCTGTATGCGTTGTGTATATACTCTATGCTAACTACTAATTGTAAATGGGTATTGAGGGTGCATATACAGGGAGTAAGTTTATATAAAATGGCATTGTGTGATTCTAAGAATGTGGAATATGGTTATGGTTACCCATGGGGAATGGTATGGGCTAACCAGGTAATGGACTGCCCTATAAAAAGCAGTCAGTTGTCTGTAACCTCAGATATGACAGGTTGTTATGCATATGACATGTCAAAGTGATTGAGAAATAAAGCCTTATTGAAGGTCCCCTGGACTGGTCTATATTCATTTGTTGCCTTGGCCGCTCGACACTCTCACACGTACCATATGGGCTATAGCCCATGGTCCAAAATGATGAGAAACGAGGATAACTTCTTTTTTTTTAATTTCAAAAAACATGGGCTATAACCCATCGTTTTTTTTATTTTGTCATTTTTGTCAAATCGTCAAAAATGATGAAAAACGGCGTGCTATAGTATGCCGTACGATATGGGCTATAGCCCATGGTCCAAAATGATGAGAAACGAGGATAACTTTTTTTTCAAAATTTCAAAAAACATGGGATATAACCCATCGTTTTTTTTATTTTTTCATTTTTGTCAAATCGTCAAAAATGATGAAAAACGGCGTGCTATAGTATGCCGTACGATATGGGCTATAGCCCATGGTCCAAAATGATGAGAAACGAGGATAACTTTTATTTTCAAAATTTCAAAAAACATGGGCTAACCCATCGCTTTTTTAAATTTTGTCATTTTTGTCAAATCGTCAAAAATGATGAAAAACGGCGTGCTATAGTATGCCGTACCATATGGGCTATAGCCCATGGTCCAAAATGATGAGAAACGAGGATAACTTTTTTTTTCAAAATTTCAAAAAACATGGGCTATAACCCATCGTATTTTTCATTTTGTCATTTTTGTCAAATCGTCAAAAATGATTAAAAACGGCGTGCTATAGTATGCCGTATGTGCTATAGTATGCCGTACGATATGGGCTATAGCCCATGGTCCAAAATTATGAGAAACGAGGATAACTTTTATTTTCAAAATTTCAAAAAACATGGGCTATAACCCATCGCTTTTTTAAATTTTGTCATTTTTGTCAAATCGTCAAAAATGATGAAAAACGGCGTGCTATAGTATGCCGTACCATATGGGCTATAGCCCATGGTCCAAAATGATGAGAAACGAGGATAACTTTCATTTTCAAAATTTCAAAAAACATGGGCTATAACCCATCGCTTTTTTAAATTTTGTCATTTTTGTCAAATCGTCAAAAATGATGAAAAACGGCGTGCTATAGTATGCCGTACCATATGGGCTATAGCCCATGGTCCAAAATGATGAGAAACGAGGATAACTTTTATTTTCAAAATTTCAAAAAACATGGGCTATAACCCATCGCTTTTTTAAATTTTGTCATTTTTGTCAAATCGTCAAAAATGATGAAAAACGGCGTGCTATAGTATGCCGTACCATATGGGCTATAGCCCATGGTCCAAAATGATGAGAAACGAGGATAACTTTTTTTTCCAAAATTTCAAAAAACATGGGCTATAACCCATCGTATTTTTCATTTTGTCATTTTTGTCAAATCGTCAAAAATGATGAAAAACGGCGTGCTATAGTATGCCGTACTGTGACGGCGGACGCCGTCACTATACCTAATGCAGATGCTAACACAATTCTATGTATAATGTATAATGTAAATAAGGACACAAATTGTAACAAATGCATTTATTGAAGTTAAGGGGGGACTCACTGAGTTGTCGGTGATTCTCTGAAGTGGTGGATCTCCTCATACACCTACAAATGAGCAGATATAAGGCACATTAGTTTAGGAATAAATAGGACAGCAGACTGTCTAATTGACCAGTATAATGAGAAGACTTGTAAAGAAGGAATGTAAATCTCTGATGTCTAAACTTACCTGTTTACTCTCATCCTCCTCTCAGGGTGGTGTTCGGGCAAATGAGTTCCCTCCGGGTATAGGCACCCCTCTTATAGTTCCGGGAGGGACCAAGTGGGAAATGGATAGCAGGGGGGGATTGGGATGGACTACAATTAATGTAATCCTGTATGCGTTGTGTATATACTCTATGCTAACTACTAATTGTAAATGGGTATTGAGGGTGCATATACAGGGAGTAAGTTTATATAAAATGGCATTGTGTGATTCTAAGAATGTGGAATATGGTTATGGTTACCCATGGGGAATGGTATGGGCTAACCAGGTAATGGACTGCCCTATAAAAAGCAGTCAGTTGTCTGTAACCTCAGATATGACAGGTTGTTATGCATATGACATGTCAAAGTGATTGAGAAATAAAGCCTTATTGAAGGTCCCCTGGACTGGTCTATATTCATTTGTTGCCTTGGCCGCTCGACACTCTCACACGTACCATATGGGCTATAGCCCATGGTCCAAAATGATGAGAAACGAGGATAACTTTTTTTTTTTTAATTTAAAAAAACATGGGCTATAACCCATCGTTTTTTTTATTTTGTCATTTTTGTCAAATCGTCAAAAATGATGAAAAACGGCGTGCTATAGTATGCCGTACGATATGGGCTATAGCCCATGGTCCAAAATGATGAGAAACGAGGATAACTTTTTTTTCAAAATTTCAAAAAACATGGGATATAACCCATCGTTTTTTTTATTTTTTCATTTTTGTCAAATCGTCAAAAATGATGAAAAACGGCGTGCTATAGTATGCCGTACGATATGGGCTATAGCCCATGGTCCAAAATGATGAGAAACGAGGATAACTTTTATTTTCAAAATTTCAAAAAACATGGGCTATAACCCATCGCTTTTTTAAATTTTGTCATTTTTGTCAAATCGTCAAAAATGATGAAAAACGGCGTGCTATAGTATGCCGTACCATATGGGCTATAGCCCATGGTCCAAAATGATGAGAAACGAGGATAACTTTTTTTTTCAAAATTTCAAAAAACATGGGCTATAACCCATCGTATTTTTCATTTTGTCATTTTTGTCAAATCGTCAAAAATGATTAAAAACGGCGTGCTATAGTATGCCGTATGTGCTATAGTATGCCGTACGATATGGGCTATAGCCCATGGTCCAAAATGATGAGAAACGAGGATAACTTTTATTTTCAAAATTTCAAAAAACATGGGCTATAACCCATCGCTTTTTTAAATTTTGTCATTTTTGTCAAATCGTCAAAAATGATGAAAAACGGCGTGCTATAGTATGCCGTACCATATGGGCTATAGCCCATGGTCAAAAATGATGAGAAACGAGGATAACTTTTATTTTCAAAATTTCAAAAAACATGGGCTATAACCCATCGCTTTTTTAAATTTTGTCATTTTTGTCAAATCGTCAAAAATGATGAAAAACGGCGTGCTATAGTATGCCGTACCATATGGGCTATAGCCCATGGTCCAAAATGATGAGAAACGAGGATAACTTTTTTTTTCAAAATTTCAAAAAACATGGGCTATAACCCATCGTATTTTTCATTTTGTCATTTTTGTCAAATCGTCAAAAATGATGAAAAACGGCGTGCTATAGTATGCCGTACTGTGACGGCGGACGCCGTCACTATACCTAATGCAGATGCTAACACAATTCTATGTATAATGTACTGTATAATGTAAATAAGGACACAAATTGTAACAAATGCATTTATTGAAGTTAAGGGGGGACTCACTGAGTTGTCGGTGATTCTCTGAAGTGGTGGATCTCCTCATACACCTACAAATGAGCAGATATAAGGCACATTAGTTTAGGAATAAATAGGACAGCAGACTGTCTAATTGACCAGTATAATGAGAAGACTTGTAAAGAAGGAATGTAAATCTCTGATGTCTAAACTTACCTGTTTACTCTCATCCTCCTCTCAGGGTGGTGTTCGGGCAAATGAGTTCCCTCCGGGTATAGGCACCCCTCTTATAGTTCCGGGAGGGACCAAGTGGGAAATGGATAGCAGGGGGGGATTGGGATGGACTACAATTAATGTAATCCTGTATGCGTTGTGTATATACTCTATGCTAACTACTAATTGTAAATGGGTATTGAGGGTGCATATACAGGGAGTAAGTTTATATAAAATGGCATTGTGTGATTCTAAGAATGTGGAATATGGTTATGGTTACCCATGGGGAATGGTATGGGCTAACCAGGTAATGGACTGCCCTATAAAAAGCAGTCAGTTGTCTGTAACCTCAGATATGACAGGTTGTTATGCATATGACATGTCAAAGTGATTGAGAAATAAAGCCTTATTGAAGGTCCCCTGGACTGGTCTATATTCATTTGTTGCCTTGGCCGCTCGACACTCTCACACGTACCATATGGGCTATAGCCCATGGTCCAAAATGATGAGAAACGAGGATAACTTTTTTTTTTTTAATTTCAAAAAACATGGGCTATAACCCATCGTTTTTTTTATTTTGTCATTTTTGTCAAATCGTCAAAAATGATGAAAAACGGCGTGCTATAGTATGCCGTACGATATGGGCTATAGCCCATGGTCCAAAATGATGAGAAACGAGGATAACTTTTTTTTCAAAATTTCAAAAAACATGGGATATAACCCATCGTTTTTTTTATTTTTTCATTTTTGTCAAATCGTCAAAAATGATGAAAAACGGCGTGCTATAGTATGCCGTACGATATGGGCTATAGCCCATGGTCCAAAATGATGAGAAACGAGGATAACTTTTATTTTCAAAATTTCAAAAAACATGGGCTATAACCCATCGCTTTTTTAAATTTTGTCATTTTTGTCAAATCGTCAAAAATGATGAAAAACGGCGTGCTATAGTATGCCGTACCATATGGGCTATAGCCCATGGTCCAAAATGATGAGAAACGAGGATAACTTTTTTTTTCAAAATTTCAAAAAACATGGGCTATAACCCATCGTATTTTTCATTTTGTCATTTTTGTCAAATCGTCAAAAATGATTAAAAACGGCGTGCTATAGTATGCCGTATGTGCTATAGTATGCCGTACGATATGGGCTATAGCCCATGGTCCAAAATGATGAGAAACGAGGATAACTTTTATTTTCAAAATTTCAAAAAACATGGGCTATAACCCATCGCTTTTTTAAATTTTGTCATTTTTGTCAAATCGTCAAAAATGATGAAAAACGGCGTGCTATAGTATGCCGTACCATATGGGCTATAGCCCATGGTCCAAAATGATGAGAAACGAGGATAACTTTTTTTTTCAAAATTTCAAAAAACATGGGCTATAACCCATCGTATTTTTCATTTTGTCATTTTTGTCAAATCGTCAAAAATGATGAAAAACGGCGTGCTATAGTATGCCGTACTGTGACGGCGGACGCCGTCACTATACCTAATGCAGATGCTAACACAATTCTATGTATAATGTATAATGTAAATAAGGACACAAATTGTAACAAATGCATTTATTGAAGTTAAGGGGGGACTCACTGAGTTGTCGGTGATTCTCTGAAGTGGTGGATCTCCTCATACACCTACAAATGAGCAGATATAAGGCACATTAGTTTAGGAATAAATAGGACAGCAGACTGTCTAATTGACCAGTATAATGAGAAGACTTGTAAAGAAGGAATGTAAATCTCTGATGTCTAAACTTACCTGTTTACTCTCATCCTCCTCTCAGGGTGGTGTTCGGGCAAATGAGTTCCCTCCGGGTATAGGCACCCCTCTTATAGTTCCGGGAGGGACCAAGTGGGAAATGGATAGCAGGGGGGGATTGGGATGGACTACAATTAATGTAATCCTGTATGCGTTGTGTATATACTCTATGCTAACTACTAATTGTAAATGGGTATTGAGGGTGCATATACAGGGAGTAAGTTTATATAAAATGGCATTGTGTGATTCTAAGAATGTGGAATATGGTTATGGTTACCCATGGGGAATGGTATGGGCTAACCAGGTAATGGACTGCCCTATAAAAAGCAGTCAGTTGTCTGTAACCTCAGATATGACAGGTTGTTATGCATATGACATGTCAAAGTGATTGAGAAATAAAGCCTTATTGAAGGTCCCCTGGACTGGTCTATATTCATTTGTTGCCTTGGCCGCTCGACACTCTCACACGTACCATATGGGCTATAGCCCATGGTCCAAAATGATGAGAAACGAGGATAACTTTTTTTTTTTTAATTTCAAAAAACATGGGCTATAACCCATCGTTTTTTTTATTTTGTCATTTTTGTCAAATCGTCAAAAATGATGAAAAACGGCGTGCTATAGTATGCCGTACGATATGGGCTATAGCCCATGGTCCAAAATGATGAGAAACGAGGATAACTTTTTTTTCAAAATTTCAAAAAACATGGGATATAACCCATCGTTTTTTTTATTTTTTCATTTTTGTCAAATCGTCAAAAATGATGAAAAACGGCGTGCTATAGTATGCCGTACGATATGGGCTATAGCCCATGGTCCAAAATGATGAGAAACGAGGATAACTTTTATTTTCAAAATTTCAAAAAACATGGGCTATAACCCATCGCTTTTTTAAATTTTGTCATTTTTGTCAAATCGTCAAAAATGATGAAAAACGGCGTGCTATAGTATGCCGTACCATATGGGCTATAGCCCATGGTCCAAAATGATGAGAAACGAGGATAACTTTTTTTTTCAAAATTTCAAAAAACATGGGCTATAACCCATCGTATTTTTCATTTTGTCATTTTTGTCAAATCGTCAAAAATGATTAAAAACGGCGTGCTATAGTATGCCGTACCATATGGGCTATAGCCCATGGTCCAAAATGATGAGAAACGAGGATAACTTTTATTTTCAAAATTTCAAAAAACATGGGCTATAACCCATCGCTTTTTTAAATTTTGTCATTTTTGTCAAATCGTCAAAAATGATGAAAAACGGCGTGCTATAGTATGCCGTACCATATGGGCTATAGCCCATGGTCCAAAATGATGAGAAACGAGGATAACTTTTTTTTTCAAAATTTCAAAAAACATGGGCTATAACCCATCGTATTTTTCATTTTGTCATTTTTGTCAAATCGTCAAAAATGATGAAAAACGGCGTGCTATAGTATGCCGTACTGTGACGGCGGACGCCGTCACTATACCTAATGCAGATGCTAACACAATTCTATGTATAATGTACTGTATAATGTAAATAAGGACACAAATTGTAACAAATGCATTTATTGAAGTTAAGGGGGGACTCACTGAGTTGTCGGTGATTCTCTGAAGTGGTGGATCTCCTCATACACCTACAAATGAGCAGATATAAGGCACATTAGTTTAGGAATAAATAGGACAGCAGACTGTCTAATTGACCAGTATAATGAGAAGACTTGTAAAGAAGGAATGTAAATCTCTGATGTCTAAACTTACCTGTTTACTCTCATCCTCCTCTCAGGGTGGTGTTCGGGCAAATGAGTTCCCTCCGGGTATAGGCACCCCTCTTATAGTTCCGGGAGGGACCAAGTGGGAAATGGATAGCAGGGGGGGATTGGGATGGACTACAATTAATGTAATCCTGTATGCGTTGTGTATATACTCTATGCTAACTACTAATTGTAAATGGGTATTGAGGGTGCATATACAGGGAGTAAGTTTATATAAAATGGCATTGTGTGATTCTAAGAATGTGGAATATGGTTATGGTTACCCATGGGGAATGGTATGGGCTAACCAGGTAATGGACTGCCCTATAAAAAGCAGTCAGTTGTCTGTAACCTCAGATATGACAGGTTGTTATGCATATGACATGTCAAAGTGATTGAGAAATAAAGCCTTATTGAAGGTCCCCTGGACTGGTCTATATTCATTTGTTGCCTTGGCCGCTCGACACTCTCACACGTACCATATGGGCTATAGCCCATGGTCCAAAATGATGAGAAACGAGGATAACTTTTTTTTTTTTAATTTCAAAAAACATGGGCTATAACCCATCGTTTTTTTTATTTTGTCATTTTTGTCAAATCGTCAAAAATGATGAAAAACGGCGTGCTATAGTATGCCGTACGATATGGGCTATAGCCCATGGTCCAAAATGATGAGAAACGAGGATAACTTTTTTTTCAAAATTTCAAAAAACATGGGATATAACCCATCGTTTTTTTTATTTTTTCATTTTTGTCAAATCGTCAAAAATGATGAAAAACGGCGTGCTATAGTATGCCGTACGATATGGGCTATAGCCCATGGTCCAAAATGATGAGAAACGAGGATAACTTTTATTTTCAAAATTTCAAAAAACATGGGCTATAACCCATCGCTTTTTTAAATTTTGTCATTTTTGTCAAATCGTCAAAAATGATGAAAAACGGCGTGCTATAGTATGCCGTACCATATGGGCTATAGCCCATGGTCCAAAATGATGAGAAACGAGGATAACTTTTTTTTTCAAAATTTCAAAAAACATGGGCTATAACCCATCGTATTTTTCATTTTGTCATTTTTGTCAAATCGTCAAAAATGATTAAAAACGGCGTGCTATAGTATGCCGTATGTGCTATAGTATGCCGTACGATATGGGCTATAGCCCATGGTCCAAAATGATGAGAAACGAGGATAACTTTTATTTTCAAAATTTCAAAAAACATGGGCTATAACCCATCGCTTTTTTAAATTTTGTCATTTTTGTCAAATCGTCAAAAATGATGAAAAACGGCGTGCTATAGTATGCCGTACCATATGGGCTATAGCCCATGGTCCAAAATGATGAGAAACGAGGATAACTTTTATTTTCAAAATTTCAAAAAACATGGGCTATAACCCATCGCTTTTTTAAATTTTGTCATTTTTGTCAAATCGTCAAAAATGATGAAAAACGGCGTGCTATAGTATGCCGTACCATATGGGCTATAGCCCATGGTCCAAAATGATGAGAAACGAGGATAACTTTTTTTTTCAAAATTTCAAAAAACATGGGCTATAACCCATCGTATTTTTCATTTTGTCATTTTTGTCAAATCGTCAAAAATGATGAAAAACGGCGTGCTATAGTATGCCGTACTGTGACGGCGGACGCCGTCACTATACCTAATGCAGATGCTAACACAATTCTATGTATAATGTATAATGTAAATAAGGACACAAATTGTAACAAATGCATTTATTGAAGTTAAGGGGGGACTCACTGAGTTGTCGGTGATTCTCTGAAGTGGTGGATCTCCTCATACACCTACAAATGAGCAGATATAAGGCACATTAGTTTAGGAATAAATAGGACAGCAGACTGTCTAATTGACCAGTATAATGAGAAGACTTGTAAAGAAGGAATGTAAATCTCTGATGTCTAAACTTACCTGTTTACTCTCATCCTCCTCTCAGGG
This sequence comes from Protomyctophum bolini, assembly GCF_963924005.1. Classification (NCBI taxonomy): domain Eukaryota; kingdom Metazoa; phylum Chordata; class Actinopteri; order Myctophiformes; family Myctophidae; genus Protomyctophum; species Protomyctophum bolini. The sequence goes on from NC_137883.1 coordinate 12,765,754, forward strand.
TGGTGTTCGGGCAAATGAGTTCCCTCCGGGTATAGGCACCCCTCTTATAGTTCCGGGAGGGACCAAGTGGGAAATGGATAGCAGGGGGGGATTGGGATGGACTACAATTAATGTAATCCTGTATGCGTTGTGTATATACTCTATGCTAACTACTAATTGTAAATGGGTATTGAGGGTGCATATACAGGGAGTAAGTTTATATAAAATGGCATTGTGTGATTCTAAGAATGTGGAATATGGTTATGGTTACCCATGGGGAATGGTATGGGCTAACCAGGTAATGGACTGCCCTATAAAAAGCAGTCAGTTGTCTGTAACCTCAGATATGACAGGTTGTTATGCATATGACATGTCAAAGTGATTGAGAAATAAAGCCTTATTGAAGGTCCCCTGGACTGGTCTATATTCATTTGTTGCCTTGGCCGCTCGACACTCTCACACGTACCATATGGGCTATAGCCCATGGTCCAAAATGATGAGAAACGAGGATAACTTTTTTTTTTTTAATTTCAAAAAACATGGGCTATAACCCATCGTTTTTTTTATTTTGTCATTTTTGTCAAATCGTCAAAAATGATGAAAAACGGCGTGCTATAGTATGCCGTACGATATGGGCTATAGCCCATGGTCCAAAATGATGAGAAACGAGGATAACTTTCTTTTCAAAATTTCAAAAAACATGGGATATAACCCATCGTTTTTTTTATTTTTTCATTTTTGTCAAATCGTCAAAAATGATGAAAAACGGCGTGCTATAGTATGCCGTACGATATGGGCTATAGCCCATGGTCCAAAATGATGAGAAACGAGGATAACTTTTATTTTCAAAATTTCAAAAAACATGGGCTACAACCCATCGTTTTTTTTATTTTGTCATTTTTGTCAAATCGTCAAAAATGATGAAAAACGGCGTGCTATAGTATGCCGTACCATATGGGCTATAGCCCATGGTCCAAAATGATGAGAAACGAGGATAACTTTTTTTTTCAAAATTTCAAAAAACATGGGCTATAACCCATCGTATTTTTCATTTTGTCATTTTTGTCAAATCGTCAAAAATGATGAAAAACGGCGTGCTATAGTATGCCGTACTGTGACGGCAGACGCCGTCACTATACCTAATGCAGATGTTAACACAATTCTATGTATAATGTATAATGTAAATAAGGACACAAATTGTAACAAATGCATTTATTGAAGTTAGGGGGGGACTCACTGAGTTGTCGGTGATTCTCTGAAGTGGTGGATCTCCTCATACACCTACAAATGAGCAGATATAAGGCACATTAGTTTAGGAATAAATAGGACAGCAGACTGTCTAATTGACCAGTATAATGAGAAGACTTGTAAAGAAGGAATGTAAATCTCTGATGTCTAAACTTACCTGTTTACTCTCACCCTCCTCTCAGGGTGGTGTTCGGGCAAATGAGTTCCCTCCGGGTATAGGCACCCCTCTTATAGTTCCGGGAGGGACCAAGTGGGAAATGGATAGCAGGGGGGGATTGGGATGGACTACAATTAATGTAATCCTGTATGTGTTGTGTATATACTCTATGCTAACTACTAATTGTAAATGGGTATTGAGGGTGCATATACAGGGAGTAAGTTTATATAAAATGGCATTGTGTGATTCTAAGAATGTGGAATATGGTTATGGTTACCCATGGGGAATGGTATGGGCTAACCAGGTAATGGACTGCCCTATAAAAAGCAGTCAGTTGTCTGTAACCTCAGATATGACAGGTTGTTATGCATATGACATGTCAAAGTGATTGAGAAATAAAGCCTTATTGAAGGTCCCCTGGACTGGTCTATATTCATTTGTTGCCTTGGCCGCTCGACACTCTCACACGTACCATATGGGCTAATGGGCTATAGCCCATGGTCCAAAATGATGAGAAACGAGGATAACTTTTTTTTCAAAATTTCAAAAAACATGGGATATAACCCATCGTTTTTTTTTTTTTTTCATTTTTGTCAAATCGTCAAAAATGATGAAAAACGGCGTGCTATAGTATGCCGTACGATATGGGCTATAGCCCATGGTCCAAAATGATGAGAAACGAGGATAACTTTTTTTTCAAAATTTCAAAAAACATGGGATATAACCCATCGTTTTTTTTTTTTTTTCATTTTTGTCAAATCGTCAAAAATGATGAAAAACGGCGTGCTATAGTATGCCGTACGATATGGGCTATAGCCCATGGTCCAAAATGATGAGAAACGAGGATAACTTTTATTTTCAAAATTTCAAAAAACAATAGCTATAACCCATCGCTTTTTTAAATTTTGTCATTTTTGTCAAATCGTCAAAAATGATGAAAAACGGCGTGCTATAGTATGCCGTACCATATGGGCTATAGCCCATGGTCCAAAATGATGAGAAACGAGGATAACTTTTTTTTTCAAAATTTCAAAAAACATGGGCTATAACCCATCGTATTTTTCATTTTGTCATTTTTGTCAAATCGTCAAAAATGATGAAAAACGGCGTGCTATAGTATGCCGTACTGTGACGGCGGACGCCGTCACTATACCTAATGCAGATGCTAACACAATTCTATGTATAATGTATAATGTAAATAAGGACACAAATTGTAACAAATGCATTTATTGAAGTTAAGGGGGGACTCACTGAGTTGTCGGTGATTCTCTGAAATGGTGGATCTCCTCATCTAATATAACAATGCTTAAGTTGGTCACGTGCCAAAAGCGGTGGACAGAAACTGGTCGACATTATGCTGTTGCCCCACAGGGGCAGAAACAAGGCCTTTTAACCAGGCTACTTACACACACTACAACTCGCTTACAATTCGCAAACCTGGCACTGGTCGACATTATGCTGTTGCCCCACAGGGGCAGAAACAAGGCCTTTTAACCAGGCTACTTACACACACTACAACTCGCTTACAATTCGCAAACCTGGCAACACTGCCCTGTGTTCATGCTGTTGTCAGAGGCCCGCCCCCGGCTCACACGTCACTACTCTTTCCGTCTCTCCGCTCGCAATCGGCAGCCATCTTGCTTTTTATTTATATGGGCGAGTGGCAATTTAATGCAAATAAATTAATTATAGGTCCAGCAAGCAAATCATGATGGTCTGTAGGTCACAATTACATTCCGATTTTAGGTGTTGTGTTTTGTATGACATTTTGGCCAGTAGTTTTATATCTATCTCAGCTTTTGCCTGATAGCACACATGCTAACAGTGCTGACCACAACGTTAGCAGCATTTGATGACAGGTTGCCATAGCAAGTTTAGCAACGTACAGTGTGCGCAGACCTAACGTGAGCTTCTGGGACAGAAACTTGCGTTTTCATGACAGCAGCAGCTGCTGCAACCTCTGATAGCTACTGTGCTAAAGATGCTAAAGCAACACACAAAAACATCCACACGCAAACCAAAACAAACCAGGGACCAGGGTTGCCACATACCGTGGATGTGAGAGTGAAACAAGCAACCAGGTCTATAAAAATGTTAAGAGGCCAGTTCAAAGTAGGTAAATCAGAAATGGTCCGGAAATTAGTCTTAAAATAATCAATTATAGTGTTGACTGTCAAACTTTGTTGTCTAATGTTGTTTCAGAGCAGTGGAACTCAAACATTTCCATGTCAAGGACTACCAATAGATAAACAAGTCCAAAGTAGCTTATAATGGTCAGACTTGGCAACACTGTCTCTGGTTGAACGTTCTACTTTACAAGCTCACACATATGAAATATGTTTTTTTGAATCTTCAAACTGAGACATATTTTATGATAATACTGTTAGCACAGTCATCATACTCCAAGAGCATACAAATGGAACCAAATGGACCCTGATTTTCCCAGAGAGCAAATGGTATTAAATGGGGGTCTGTGGCCTAATGCATTTCAAACTGGGGGTTCTTGGTATTATATTCTCTGCATATCTTATCAACTTGGGGTGAATATTTCACCACAATACTTTACTGAATATTTCACAAGAATATAACACAAGAGTCAAATGTACGGTCAAATGTAATCACAATATAGGCTACAGATGTAAATATTTATGACACAGTAAAATGTCGAAAATTAGTGCTATCCCCCCCCCCCCACACACACACACACACACACACACACACACACACACACACACACACACACACACACACACACGACAGGCAAGGCTGTTGTTTGCATCGTTAGCAGGCAGCAGCTACCTTGGCACTGCTCTCTGTGACTGTAGTTGTTTCACCATGTTTGTGTATTTATGAGAAATAAAAAACACTTTCTGTTATTATAATAATTCTGTCAACTCCCGCAATTTCCTTCTTCCCATATTGCGCTGCAATGTAACTAGGATTCGCCGGCCGAAGGCCGGCGAAATTCTAGTACACCTACAAATGAGCAGATATAAGGCACATTAGTTTAGGAATAAATAGGACAGCAGACTGTCTAATTGACCAGTATAATGAGAAGACTTGTAAAGAAGGAATGTAAATCTCTGATGTCTAAACTTACCTGTTTACTCTCATCCTCCTCTCAGGGTGGTGTTCGGGCAAATGAGTTCCCTCCGGGTATAGGCACCCCTCTTATAGTTCCGGGAGGGACCAAGTGGGAAATGGATAGCAGGGGGGGATTGGGATGGACTACAATTAATGTAATCCTGTATGCGTTGTGTATATACTCTATGCTAACTACTAATTGTAAATGGGTATTGAGGGTGCATATACAGGGAGTAAGTTTATATAAAATGGCATTGTGTGATTCTAAGAATGTGGAATATGGTTATGGTTACCCATGGGGAATGGTATGGGCTAACCAGGTAATGGACTGCCCTATAAAAAGCAGTCAGTTGTCTGTAACCTCAGATATGACAGGTTGTTATGCATATGACATGTCAAAGTGATTGAGAAATAAAGCCTTATTGAAGGTCCCCTGGACTGGTCTATATTCATTTGTTGCCTTGGCCGCTCGACACTCTCACACGTACCATATGGGCTATAGCCCATGGTCCAAAATGATGAGAAACGAGGATAACATTTTTTTTCAAAATTTCAAAAAACATGGGCTATAACCCATCGTTTTTTTTATTTTGTCATTTTTGTCAAATCGTCAAAAATGATGAAAAACGGCGTGCTATAGTATGCCGTACAATATGGGCTATAGCCCATGGTCCAAAATGATGAGAAACGAGGATAATTTTTTTTTCAAAATTTCAAAAAACATGGGATATAACCCATCGTTTTTTTTATTTTTTCATTTTTGTCAAATCGTCAAAAATGATGAAAAACGGCGTGCTATAGTATGCCGTACGATATGGGCTATAGCCCATATATATGAAATCTCCATGACATGACTTTCTTTAGTCTCCCATCGTTACATAACTACATGAAGAGGCTAACCCCCCCCCCCCCCCCCCCCCATGCATCGCTCATTCAGACCACAAGTAACAATGTGAAGCATTTACAAAAAAAAGTCCAGTTGGACAGAATGGAGGTCAGGAGACTGCATGGGGGAGGGGTGGAAAGTGGGTCTTGCGCATCTAGGTCTTGGGGACAGTGTGTGTGTGTGTGTGTGTGTGTGTGTGTGTGTGTGTGTGTGTGTGTGTGTGTGTGTGTGCGTGCGTGCGTGTGAGTGTGTGTGTGTGTGTGTGTGTGTGTGTGTGTGTGTGTGTGTGTGTGTGTGTGTGTGTGTGTGTGTGTGTGCGTGCGAGTGAGTGTGTGCGCGCGTGTTAAATCAGGCTTACTGTAGTAATCCCCTTCCCAGACACCCATCTGACTATACAGTAGCAATAGCACAAGGCTCAGACAGACGCGACGCACGCACGCACGCACGCACGCATGCACGCACTCACACACAAATACATACACACATAAGCTCTTCCCATGGGCCAGGTAGATTTCATTGCAAATGAGCCATTGTTCCACTCTGCTGACTTACAAGAAAAGGCTAATAGCTGCTGATCCTTGATTATAACAGAACAACAAAGGACAATTACACAGACGATGGTCAATGTCGTGCTATTCCCATATGTCAAGGCAAACAATGAATGTTGCTTTTTAGTTTGTCAGGAAAAGAAAATCATCTAAATAAGTCTCATCATGGCACTTCATCATGGCATGCAGGAGTCACGCCGTTATTTTCCGTTACCAGACAATTAAAACTCATTTTTTTTATGCTTGCGCAAGTTGGTTACATTGTATTAGCCCTACTGCCTACCGTCAATGCGTCGCATTATCACGGCCCGGTTAAAAACGAGAATGATACACACCTTGAACTGACCATAGACAATATCCCCTTTACAGCTCTCTTTATTAACGAATATAAGTCGCCACAATCGCCAGCCTATACACGTAGGACTGGACAGAAAGAGCTAGTGCAGAGAGTACAGACAATACCATACTAGGCTGTTGCGCTGCGCTCTGATGCCCTCTCCACGCCGCGCACCGTGGCCCATGAACAACAATAACAACTCCACGTGGACCCATGACGACCCACGTATGAATTAGATAGATTATAAGAAATGGCACGGCGGCCATCCTTGCAGGCAGTGACAGTAACATAATGAGAATCCTGTAGGCTGTGTAACCTGTTCATTTTGGGGGGCATCATCAACAACAGCCTGTTGATGATGAATGATACTATGAAACTTAACAATTAATTTACTAGTACTCACCTAATGACGCCGCCACGGAGGATATACCATGTTTAACGTAATTCCAAAGTGTTTAGCCTACATTGTTTAAGTCATAGACGCATGCGGTTTTCATGAACTTTGGCTAAAAGCATGTTGTTTTTATTATTCCACCACCCGGCACCACTACCACTGTCATGGTAGCTGCTGGCTACAACCATAGAGTATCAAAAGGAGCGCTACAACCGAAACAACTTCCTCTTCCTCTTCAAAATAAAAGCTACTTGTAACAATACTTTTATTTCTTAAGTGAACTACAGGATGTAGTAGACGCAGGATGTATAGTACATGGTATAGTGGGCTTGGAAGGATAAATCACACAGAAGGCAGGAGAAATAAACTCCGCAGACATTCGGGGCTTTATTATTTTTAAATCTTGCCAACAGAATGAACAGGGACACATTATAGTAACGGGATTACTTTGTTGGAAATGTAACTAAGGAACTAACTACTAAATTGCAAAAGTAACAAGTTACTTTATTCCGTTACCAATAAAAGTAGTCCCTTACATAACGCCGTTATTAATAGCGCCGTTACACCCCCAACACTGACACTCTTACAGCATCATGGCATGCAGGAGTCACGTCCACACTCTTACAGCATCATGGCATGCAGGAGTCACGTCCACACTCTTACAGCATCATGGCATGCAGGAGTCAAGTCCACACTCTTACAGCATCATGGCATGCAGGAGTCCACTCTTACAGAGACCCAAGAATTCTGTCCTGTTTGAGGGGATGTGAAGAAACCTTAAGCAGATTTGAGGTTTCCACCATTTGATGGGATTTAGCCTCTCAAACCCCAAACTATAGATGTTGGTACCATATAGGAGATATAACAGGCAAACATTGATCAAAATAACATTTATTCTATACATTCTCTAATTGTGTAAACTTCTTGTAAATTATGCAACAATAATAATTTAACTCACAATAAACTGACCCAATTGTTTGTGCTAAATGTCTACATGCACTGCAGATTTTCTATCATGTATGTTTTGGCCCATCTATCATGACATGAATCATTATAGCTTTTCCCCTTCGTCATGCTTTATATTTTTATCCTCAGACGAGTCTATTGATCGTCTTTGTTACAAGCTTAAAGACCTGTCCACATGAATCCATTGATTGTCTTTGTTACAAGCATACAGGCCTGTCAATAGGCTTCCTTTGATTATCTTTGCTACAAGCTCACAGACCTATCCATAAGCCTAATATCCATAACTCTGACATACTGTACTCTTGCCGACATGTCCATGAACGTAGCTGTCGGGTGGAAAACTTATAACGTATGTGCTTTTTTATGACTAGAATCGCACGCGCCTGACCTCCCATTTTTACCCAAGTATAGATTCTAGATAAAAATATATAAAATAGACAACATAGAGTGTAATCAAACGAATGCACATTGATTGCAAAATGAATGAACAGCACGGAACGAAAACAATTATTGGATTTTTAGTTTTTTTATTATTTTGGCATTTCTTTGTTTTGCATTTATATTAAGCAAAGTGCATCTTATTTTCTTTTTTCTCATCAACACATTGCACAATACATAAATAATGATGCATATAAAATGTCTTCGTATTTACAAGTAATAATATATTTATATATAACATAAAATACATTTTTTTTCCACTTCTTATTTCACTTAATTAAATCTTAGTTATTTATTAAACAAAAAAAAGTCCATCAGAATTGTTATATTCTCTTCTCTTTTTAAAACATCTTTTCGTCTTTATAAGTTCAGGAACATAAAAGGAAGGCCGGGTTCTGAAGCCCGGTTTATATGCGGTTTGTACGACCGGGTGGTGCGTTGGAAACATGCCAACTGCAAGCTTGCAATGCGTGGCGTACGCCAGCAGTTCTCAAAGTGCAGTCCAGGGACCGCCAGGGTTCCAAATGGACCCTTTGCAGGCCCGTTATCGTGTCAGCCGGGGCGGGGTAGGAGGAAAGCTCTACGTCCTCCCGCTAGGGGCTCCTCACTGGCAGGTGAGCTAGTGAGGATACAACAACAGTGATGACATACAGAAATGCCTGTGTGGGGGGGGGGGAATCAGCTGGCGTAACAACAACTAAACTGTGGAGAAATGAAGGGGTGAAAATGCCCCCCAAAAAATGTAAAACAGTTTGAGAACGACTGGCGTACGCAACGCATGGCGAGCTCGTAGTTCGCCTATTTGTTCATCTTTTCCTGTGCGACGCCATCGTACGATGAGGTTATAAACCAGGCTTCCTCTGTTCATGAAGGGTCGAAGGTCAGGGACCGAAGAGGAGGATGAGGAGGAGAAGGGGGGGAGGCAAACGGCTCACCCGCTGCTATCGGGTGTTGAATATAACCTCCAGCCAGCACGGGCAGCTGCTGATAAACTGTCTGGTGTAGCACTGTCCCCAGCCCTTGACGAAGCTGATCTGCACCGTGAAGCCCGTGCGCGGCTGCTGCGTGAACTCGTGGTCGTTGGGCCGCCGCAGCGTGCCGGCCTTGTCGAAGTCGAACGCCTTGACGGAGAAGCCGGGGAACACCTTGTGCACGAGGAGCGTGCGCGAGTCCGGGTTGTCCAGCGTGGCCGACTTGATGAAGATGGGGTAGGCGCTGCGGTTGTACACCCACACGCCGTCGGGCTCGCGCGTCAGTGTCACGCCGTGGCCGATCTTGGCACGCACCATCGTCACCAGCGGCGACCGGCTGCCGGAGCACAGCTGGCCGAGGCAGAAGCCGTTGCCCTGAGGTAGGTCGTAGAAGATGTCCAGCGAGGGCTCGCGGACGGAGTAGAGGCGGCCCACGCGGGTCTTCTCTTCCCAGTAGGCCACCACGCACCAGTGGGCCGGCTCACCACACTCCTCCTGCTGAGCCACAGAGTCTGTGGGAGAGAGAGAGAGAGAGAGAGACACACGGTTAGTTATACGACTCTGGAACCAAAAGTCAAAAAAAGTTCTATTATGCAATCATAACAGAAGGAAATGGAAGAGAGATAGAGTGTGGTGATGACGAGGAGGGTTGTGGCTCAGAGCTACAGGGATGACTCTATCGCCTGATTTCTCAAATAACTTTAAAGCTGCAATGTGGAACTTATATGCATGTAACAACAATGTCACTGGGAAATGTGCAGTGGTTGGAGGTCTACTCTTCCACTGACTGGGTAGAAAAGTAGCCAAATATATCATTAAGGAGGGGAGGAGCGGTACAATTCGAACCCGGGTACAACCCGCGTTGGAATCCTGGCCAGGGCAGGCACACAAAAACATCACCAATTGATTGCAGCTTTAACTGAGAATGCTAACTGACCCCAGCAACAACCTCTTGCTTTTTACACCAGAGAGCACAGCCCTGGAAAACAAGCACGAGCCAAATAACTAAAAGCTATCATCCTTAAAAAAAGAAGAAAAAAACAGCATCCAGAAGAAAAAAAACCCTGCTGGAATTCTTTGGACTTCGTACAACAGAAGCATTTCTGAAGACAACCGGGCAGGGCGAGCGTCGACACGCCAGCCACCGCGTGTTTGTCTTAGCATTAAAACGCTTATCTTTTGTCTGTCTGTCTGTCTGTCTGTCTGTCTTTTCACATGTGGAGCAGGCTGACACAATGCTCTGACATCACCAAGGTGCCATAAATCCTGCCCGGGTCATTTTTTTTAAAGGCCTCCCCTCTCTCCGACACAGCAGGATAGGAGTCCAGGAAGAAGCCCGGCTAAACATGTCAACATCACTGTGTCTTAGTGTATAGTCCACATCTAGCATGGGATGGATGGGACTAGCAGTCCAGGAACCATGGACCATCCAAGGGGTACCCAGCTAAATGATTGATTGCTTATTACCAAAAAGGCCCCTTACAAGGGCTGTACAAATGGAAACCAAATGGACCCGAAAAGGTTTCCATTTCATTTAAAAGCTGTGCGTTCATTAGCCTGTCACTCTGTCACAGTAGCAGAGAGAGAGAGAGAGAGAGAGAGAGAGGTACAGAGTGACAGAGAGAGAGGGAAAAAGACAGAGACTGTCTCAATGGCCGACACAACAAGCTCCTCCCCTTCAGAGCGTAACAGAAGTGAGGTATAGTGCCCACCCCTCCCCCTCCCCGTCCCACACAAATCCATCTCCCATCTCCTCCTCCCTTTTGCAAAAAGAAGTAAGAAAAAGAAAAGGGTCCGAGAGGAAGGGAGAGAGGCGGTCGTCGTGTGCTGTTTTCTTTTGCGTTACTTTAGCACATTTCTCTGCATCATGTCCTGGTGGTATTTATAAGCCTTTCTCCTCCTCGCTGTCATGTCTTCGTGCCAAGCACCGTGACCCAGTTAACTGGCACACTGTGAACAATGCAGCGCACTTCATACCGCCTCTCTCTCTCCTGTTTAATCTGTCTGTCTCTCTCTCTCTCTCTGGCACGCACACGCACGCACGCAAAGCACCCGCTAGCTTTGTTTTTATGTGAGAAGGACTTCAACAAAAGTGATTATATGATTTTCTTCCCACAAAGTCTGATTGATAGCCGATCTGCAAGCTCACACAACGTGTTCCGGTTATTCTTGGTGCATGCAACGACAGCGTGCAACAATCAGCCATAACTCCAACCTCAAACCCCTCAAACCCAAACCAACCTCTAAATGCCTCGTCTTAAACCCCGACCTGAAGCTTTTCCTATTTTGAAAGCCTTCTTTTAACCATTAAACATGTGAGGACCAGGGACACTGTCCTCACACAATGCTTATCTATCACTCTGATTCTTCTGTACTTGCAGGTACATTTAAGTACTTACAAGTAATGTATACTAGTACTTGTAAGTACTATATACATTATATATAGTAAGTAATACAAGTACATACGCGCGCGGCCGTGCGCACACACAGTCAAAGACGGCATTGCTTCAGTAGAGGACACATTGAAGGGTTAAATTAGCTCGGAGAGAGGAAAAATGTGTGAGGGAAAAAAATGAACAGAGCCTCTCTCACAGGCATTTCAGTTCCCTCCATCCTCCTCCCTCCATCCCCCTCTCTCCCTCTCTCTCTCTCCCTTATAGCTCTCTCTCTCTCTGTCTCTCTCTGTCTCTCTGTCTCTCTGTCTCTCTCTCTCTCTCTCTCTCTCTCTCTCTCTCTCAGAGATGGAAGAAGTACTCACATTTTTTTATTTAGTGCCAAGTAAAAGTACAAAATCCTTCAAAATTGGTTGAGCATTTTCAAAAACAGCTGATCTACAATAGCACAACGCAATTCGTGACGCATTGTGAGCTTGTGTAGATCTGCTATTTAGAGAGCACGACACCGGCACGCAACTAAGTATAACTGAGCCCGCCCCCCTATCTCTCTCTCTCTCTCTCTCTCTCTCTCTCTCTCTCCCTCTCTTTCATCTGGTGGAGTTTGTGAGTTG